>NW_026292788.1:0-300000 GCF_023091745.1 Budorcas taxicolor | reverse complement strand
CCTCGAGCCTGTCCCTCGAGGCTTTCCCACGAGGCTTTCCCACAGGGCTGTGCCACGTGCCACCTTGGTGTGAGTCGATCCTCGGCGTGAAAGACGAGCCGGTGAAGGGAAAAGAGGTTCCTCTGGAATGGACTGAGACATCTGGGGGACTCTTGGAATGGTGGCACGACCCTGGAGTTCCTCTCGCCGTTCCTGTTGAGAGGGCCTCCTCTTGAGATGCGACGGGAACGCCGGGAACTCTTTCCCGACGAAGCAGGGAAAGGATCCCTCATCTCGAGCTACGAGGCGGAAACGGGGCTCCTCTGGATGTGGGCGGGACCCTCGTGATTCCTCTCGAGTGGAGACGGGTATGTCGGGGAACTTCTTGATTTGCACCAAGGGTGTGAATGACCCTATCGAAGTTCCAGAGGGGAGGTGTGATCAGCCTCGAGACGCCTCAGCGGAAATGGGCCTCATCTCGCCTGGAGGGGAGAACCTCCCGGATTTTCTCGAGTTGCGGGAGGTCTTCTCGAGTTACGACGGGGAACTCAGGGACCCGCTCTGGTGGCCTCAGGAAAGGCCAGTCCCCATGCGAGTTGCTAGGGGACCTCTCGGGATTCCTCTCCCGTCCATGCCGGGGCCTCAGTCCTTGTGTGGAGTCGGGGCCGGAACCTGAGGATTCCTCTCCAGTGTTGCCTTGGATCTTGGGGTGCCTCTGAGTCTCCCCATTGGAGTCAGGCCTCGTCCCGAGTGGGGGCATGCACGTGCGCTTTCCTCCCGAGCTGCAGCAATAGTGTCACGCTTCCTGTCACGTGGATCAAGGGATCTGTGGCTTTCCCTCGAGGCTGTCCCTCGAGGCTTTCCCACGAGGATTTCCCACAGGGCTGTGCCACGTGCCGCCTTGGTGTGAGTCGATCCTCGGCGTGAAAGACGAGCCGGTGAAGGGAAAAGAGGTTCCTCTGGAATGGACTGAGACATCTGGGGGACTCTTGGAATGGTGGCACGACCCTGGAGTTCCTCTCGCCGTTCCTGTTGAGAGGGCCTCCTCTTGAGATGCGACGGGAACGCCGGGAACTCTTTCCCGACGAAGCAGGGAAAGGATCCCTCATCTCGAGCTACGAGGCGGAAACGGGGCTCCTCTGGATGTGGGCGGGACCCTCGTGATTCCTCTCGAGTGGAGACGGGTATGTCGGGGAACTTCTTGATTTGCACCAAGGGTGTGAAGGACCCTTTCGAAGTACCAAAGGGGAGGTGTGATCAGCCTCGAAACGCCTCAGCGGAAATGGGCCTCATCTCGCCTGGAGGGGAGAACCTCCTGGATTTTCTCGAGTTGCGGCAAGTCTTCTCGAGTTACGACGGGAACCTCAGGGACCCGCTCTGGTGGCCTCAGGAAAGGCCAGTCCCCATGCGAGTTGCTAGGGGACCTCTCGGGATTCCTCTCCCGTCCATGCCGGGTCCTCAGTCCTTGTGTGGAGTCGGGGCCGGAACCTGAGGATTCCTCTCCAGTGTTGCCATGGATCTTGGGGTGCTTCTGAGTCTCCCCAGGGGAGTCAGGCCTCGTCTCGAGTGGGGGCATGCACGTGCGCTTTCCTCCCGAGCTGCAGCAGTAGTGTCACACTTCCTGTCACGTGGATCAAGGGATCTGTGGCTTTCCCTCGAGGCTGTCCCTCGAGGCTTTTCCACGAGGCTTTCCCACAGGGCTGTGCCACGTGCCACCTTGGTGTGAGTCGATCCTCGGCGTGAAAGACGAGCCGGTGAAGGGAAAAGAGGTTCCTCTGGAATGGACTGAGACATCTGGGGGACTCTTGGAATGGTGGCACGACCCTGGAGTTCCTCTCGCCGTTCCTGTTGAGAGGGCCTCCTCTTGAGATGCGACGGGAACGCCGGGAACTCTTTCCCGACGAAGCAGGGAAAGGATCCCTCATCTCGAGCTACGAGGCGGAAACGGGGCTCCTCTGAATGTGGGCGGGACCCTCGTGATTCCTCTCGAGTGGAGACGGGTATGTCGGGGAACTTCTTGATTTGCACCAAGGGTGTGAAGGAGCCTTTCGAAGTTCCAGAGGGGACGTGTGATCAGCCTCGAGACGCCTCAGCGGAAATGGGCCTCATCTCGCCTGGAGGGGAGAACCTCCTGGATTTTCTCGAGTTGCGGCAGGTCTTCTCGAGTTACGACGGGGACCTCAGGGACCCGCTCTGGTGGCCTCAGGAAAGGCCAGTCCCCATGCGAGTTGCTAGGGGACCTCTCGGGATTCCTCTCCCGTCCATGCCGGGGCCTCAGTCCTTGTGTGGAGTCGGGGCCGGAACCTGAGGATTCCTCTCCAGTGTTGCCATGGGTCTTGGGGTGCTTCTGAGTCTCCCCAGGGGAGTCAGGCCTCGTCTCCTGTGGGGGCATGCACGTGCACTTTCCTCCCGAGCTGCAGCAGTAGTGTCACGCTTCCTGTCACGTGGATCAAGGGATCTGTGGCTTTCCCTCGAGGCTGTCCCTCGAGGCTTTCCCACGAGGCTTTCCCACAGGGCTGTGCCACGTGCCACCTTGGTGTGAGTCGATCCTCGGAGTGAAAGACGAGCCGGTGAAGGGAAAAGAGGTTCCTCTGAAATGGACTGAGACATCTGGGGGACTCTTGGAAAGGTGACACAATCCTGGAGTTCCTTTCGCCGTTCCTGTTGAGAGGGCCTCCTCTTGAGATGCGACGGGAACGCCGGGAACTCTTTCCCGAAGAAGCAGGGAAAGGATCCCTCATCTCGAGCTTCGAGGCGGAAACGGGGCTCCTCTGGATGTGGGCAGGACCCTCGTGATTCCTCTCGAGTGGAGACGGGTATGTCGGGGAACTTCTTGATTTGCACCAAGGGTGTGAAGGACCCTTTCGAAGTTCCAAAGGGGAGGTGTGATCAGCCTCGAAACGCCTCAGCGGAAATGGGCCTCATCTCGCCTGGAGGGGAGAACCTCCTGGATTTTCTCGAGTTGCGGCAAGTCTTCTCGAGTTACGACGGGGACCTCAGGGACCCGCTCTGGTGGCCTCAGGAAAGGCCAGTCCCCATGCGAGTTGCTAGGGGACCTCTCGGGATTCCTCTCCCGTCCATGCCGGGTCCTCAGTCCTTGTGTGGAGTCGGGGCTGGAACCTGAGGATTCCTCTCCAGTGTTGCCATGGATCTTGGGGTGCTTCTGAGTCTCCCCAGGGGAGTCAGGCCTCGTCTCGAGTGGGGGCATGCACGTGCGCTTTCCTCCCGAGCTGCAGCAGTAGTGTCACACTTCCTGTCACGTGGATCAAGGGATCTGTGGCTTTCCCTCGAGGCTGTCCCTCGAGGCTTTTCCACGAGGCTTTCCCACAGGGCTGTGCCACGTGCCACCTTGGTGTGAGTCGATCCTCGGCGTGAAAGACGAGCCGGTGAAGGGAAAAGAGGTTCCTCTGGAATGGACTGAGACATCTGGGGGACTCTTGGAATGGTGGCACGACCCTGGAGTTCCTCTCGCCGTTCCTGTTGAGAGGGCCTCCTCTTGAGATGCGACGGGAACGCCGGGAACTCTTTCCCGACGAAGCAGGGAAAGGATCCCTCATCTCGAGTTACGAGGCGGAAACGGGGCTCCTCTGGATGTGGGCGGGACCCTCGTGATTCCTCTCGAGTGGAGACGGGTATGTCGGGGAACTTTTTGATTTGCACCAAGGGTGTGAAGGAGCCTTTCGAAGTTCCAGAGGGGACGTGTGATCAGCCTCGAGACGCCTCAGCGGAAATGGGCCTCATCTCGCCTGGAGGGGAGAACCTCCTGGATTTTCTCGAGTTGCGGCAGGTCTTCTCGAGTTACGACGGGGACCTCAGGGACCCGCTCTGGTCGCCTCAGGAAAGGCCAGTCCCCATGCGAGTTGCTAGGGGACCTCTCGGGATTCCTCTCCCGTCCATGCCGGGGCCTCAGTCCTTGTGTGGAGTCGGGGCCGGAACCTGAGGATTCCTCTCCAGTGTTGCCATGGATCTTGGGGTGCTTCTGAGTCTCCCCAGGGGAGTCAGGCCTCGTCTCGAGTGGGGGCATGCACGTGCGCTTTCCTCCCGAGCTGCAGCAGTAGTGTCACGCTTCCTGTCACGTGGATCAAGGGATCTGTGGCTTTCCCTCGAGCCTGTCCCTCGAGGCTTTCCCACGAGGCTTTCCCACAGGGTTGTGCCACGTGCCACCTTGGTGTGAGTCGATCCTCGGCGTGAAAGACGAGCCGGTGAAGGGAAAAGAGGTTCCTCTGGAATGGACTGAGACATCTGGGGGACTCTTGGAATGGTGGCACGACCCTGGAGTTCCTCTCGCCGTTCCTGTTGAGAGGGCCTCCTCTTGAGATGCGACGGGAACGCCGGGAACTCTTTCCCGACGAAGTAGGGAAAGGATCCCTCATCTCGAGCTACGAGGCGGAAACGGGGCTCCTCTGGATGTGGGCGGGACCCTCGTGATTCCTCTCGAGTGGAGACGGCTATGTCGGGGAACTTCTTGATTTGCACCAATGGTGTGAAGGACCCTTTCGAATTTCCAGAGGTGAGGTGTGATCAGCCTCGAGACGCCTCAGCGGAAATGGGCCTCATCTCGCCTGGAGGGGAGAACCTCCCGGATTTTCTCGAGTTGCGGGAGGTCTCCTCGAGTTACGACGGGGACCTCAGGGACCCGCTCTGGTGGCCTCAGGAAAGGCCAGTCCCCATGCGAGTTGCTAGGGGACCTCTCGGGATTCCTCTCCCGTCCATGCCGGGGCCTCAGTCCTTGTGTGGAGTCGGGGCCGGAACCTGAGGATTCCTCTCCAGTGTTGCCTTGGATCTTGGGGTGCCTCTGAGTCTCCCCATTGGAGTCAGGCCACGTCCCGAGTTGGGGCATGCACGTGCGCTTTCCTCCCGAGCTGCAGCAATAGTGTCACGCTTCCTGTCACGTGGATCAAGGGATCTGTGGCTTTCCCTCGAGGCTGTCCCTCGAGGCTTTCCCACGAGGCTTTCCCACAGGGCTGTGCCACGTGCCACCTTGGTGTGAGTCGATCCTCGGTGTGAAAGACGAGCCGGTGAAGGGAAAAGAGGTTCCTCTGGAATGGACTGAGACATCTGGGGGACTCTTGGAATGGTGGCACGACCCTGGAGTTCCTCTCGCCGTTCCTGTTGAGAGGGCCTCCTCTTGAGATGCGACGGGAACGCCGGGAACTCTTTCCCGACGAAGCAGGGAAAGGATCCCTCATCTCGAGCTACGAGGCGGAAACGGGGCTCCTCTGGATGTGGGCGGGACCCTCGTGATTCCTCTCGAGTGGAGACGGGTATGTCGGGGAACTTCTTGATTTGCACCAAGGGTGTGAAAGAGCCTTTCGAAGTTCCAGAGGGGAGGTGTGATCAGCCTCGAGACACCTCAGCGGAAATGGGCCTCATCTCGCCTGGAGGGGAGAACCTCCTGGATTTTCTCGAGTTGCGGCAGGTCTTCTCGAGTTACGACTGGGACCTCAGGGACCCGCTCTGGTGGCCTCAGAAAAGGCCAGTCCCCATGCGAGTTGCTAGGGGACCTCTCGGGATTCCTCTCCCGTCCATGCCGGGGCCTCAGTCCTTGTGTGGAGTCGGGGCCGGAACCTGAGGATTCCTCTCCAGTGTTGCCATGGATCTTGGGGTGCTTCTGAGTCTCCCCAGGGGAGTCAGGCCTCGTCTCGAGTGGGGGCATGCACGTGCGCTTTCCTCCCGAGCTGCAGCAGTAGTGTCACGCTTCCTGTCACGTGGATCAAGGGATCTGTGGCTTTCCCTCGAGGCTGTCCCTCGAGGCTTTCCCACGAGGCTTTCCCACAGGGTTGTGCCACGTGCCACCTTGGTGTGAGTCGATCCTCGGCGTGAAAGACGAGCCGGTGAAGTGAAAAGAGGTTCCTCTGGAATGGACTGAGACATCTGGGGGACTCTTGGAATGGTGGCACGCCCCTGGAGTTCCTCTCGCCGTTCCTGTTGAGAGGGCCTCCTCTTGAGATGCGACGGGAACGCCGGGAACTCTTTCCCGACGAAGTAGGGAAAGGATCCCTCATCTCGAGCTACGAGGCGGAAACGGGGCTCCTCTGGATGTGGGCGGGACCCTCGTGATTCCTCTCGAGTGGAGACGGCTATGTCGGGGAACTTCTTGATTTGCACCAATGGTGTGAAGGACCCTTTCGAAGTTCCAGAGGTGAGGTGTGATCAGCCTCGAGACGCCTCAGCGGAAATGGGCCTCATCTCGCCTGGAGGGGCGAACCTCCCGGATTTTCTCGAGTTGCGGGAGGTCTTCTCGAGTTACGACGGGGACCTCAGGGACCCGCTCTGGTGGCCTCAGGAAAGGCCAGTCCCCATGCGAGTTGCTAGGGGACCTCTCGGGATTCCTCTCCCGTCCATGCCGGGGCCTCAGTCCTTGTGTGGAGTCGGGGCCGGAACCTGAGGACTCCTCTCCAGTGTTGCCTTGGATCTTGGGGTGCCTCTGAGTCTCCCCATTGGAGTCAGGCCACGTCCCGAGTGGGGGCATGCACGTGCGCTTTCCTCCCGAGCTGCAGCAATAGTGTCACGCTTCCTGTCACGTGGATCAAGGGATCTGTGGCTTTCCCTCGAGGCTGTCCCTCGAGGCTTTCCCACGAGGCTTTCCCACAGGGCTGTGCCACGTGCCACCTTGGTGTGAGTCGATCCTCGGTGTGAAAGACGAGACGGTGAAGGGAAAAGAGGTTCCTCTGGAATGGACTGAGACATCTGGGGGACTCTTGGAATGGTGGCACGACCCTGGAGTTCCTCTCGCCGTTCCTGTTGAGAGGGCCTCCTCTTGAGATGCGACGGGAACGCAGGGAACTCTTTCCCGACGAAGCAGGGAAAGGATCCCTCATCTCGAGCTACGAGGCGGAAACGGGGCTCCTCTGGATGTGGGCGGGACCCTCGTGATTCCTCTCGAGTGGAGACGGGTATGTCGGGGAATTTCTTGATTTGCACCAAGGGTGTGAAAGAGCCTTTCGAAGTTCCAGAGGGGAGGTGTGATCAGCCTCGAGACACCTCAGCGGAAATGGGCCTCATCTCGCCTGGAGGGGAGAACCTCCTGGATTTTCTCGAGTTGCGGCAGGTCTTCTCGAGTTACGACTGGGACCTCAGGGACCCGCTCTGGTGGCCTCAGGAAAGGCCAGTCCCCATGCGAGTTGCTAGGGGACCTCTCGGGATTCCTCTCCCGTCCATGCCGGGGCCTCAGTCCTTGTGTGGAGTCGGGGCCGGAACCTGAGGATTCCTCTCCAGTGTTGCCATGGATCTTGGGGTGCTTCTGAGTCTCCCCAGGGGAGTCAGGCCTCGTCTCGAGTGGGGGCATGCACGTGCGCTTTCCTCCCGAGCTGCAGCAGTAGTGTCACGCTTCCTGTCACGTGGATCAAGGGATCTGTGGCTTTCCATCGAGGCTGTCCCTCGAGGCTTTCCCACGAGGCTTTCCCACAGGGTTGTGCCACGTGCCACCTTGGTGTGAGTCGATCCTCGGCGTGAAAGACGAGCCGGTGAAGTGAAAAGAGGTTCCTCTGGAATGGACTGAGACATCTGGGGGACTCTTGGAATGGTGGCACGCCCCTGGAGTTCCTCTCGCCGTTCCTGTTGAGAGGGCCTCCTCTTGAGATGCGACGGGAACGCCGGGAACTCTTTCCCGACGAAGTAGGGAAAGGATCCCTCATCTCGAGCTACGAGGCGGAAACGGGGCTCCTCTGGATGTGGGCGGGACCCTCGTGATTCCTCTCGAGTGGAGACGGCTATGTCGGGGAACTTCTTGATTTGCACCAATGGTGTGAAGGACCCTTTCGAAGTTCCAGAGGTGAGGTGTGATCAGCCTCGAGACGCCTCAGCGGAAATGGGCCTCATCTCGCCTGGAGGGGAGAACCTCCCGGATTTTCTCGAGTTGCGGGAGGTCTTCTCGAGTTACGACGGGGACCTCAGGGACCCGCTCTGGTGGCCTCAGGAAAGGCCAGTCCCCATGCGAGTTGCTAGGGGACCTCTCGGGATTCCTCTCCCGTCCATGCCGGGGCCTCAGTCCTTGTGTGGAGTCGGGGCCGGAACCTGAGGATTCCTCTCCAGTGTTGCCTTGGATCTTGGGGTGCCTCTGAGTCTCCCCATTGGAGTCAGGCCACGTCCCGAGTGGGGGCATGCACGTGCGCTTTCCTCCCGAGCTGCAGCAATAGTGTCACGCTTCCTGTCACGTGGATCAAGGGATCTGTGGCTTTCCCTCGAGGCTGTCCCTCGAGGCTTTCCCACGAGGCTTTCCCACAGGGCTGTGCCACGTGCCACCTTGGTGTGAGTCGATCCTCGGTGTGAAAGACGAGCCGGTGAAGGGAAAAGAGGTTCCTCTGGAATGGACTGAGACATCTGGGGGACTCTTGGAATGGTGGCACGACCCTGGAGTTCCTCTCGCCGTTCCTGTTGAGAGGGCCTCCTCTTGAGATGCGACGGGAACGCAGGGAACTCTTTCCCGACGAAGCAGGGAAAGGATCCCTCATCTCGAGCTACGAGGCGGAAACGGGGCTCCTCTGGATGTGGGCGGGACCCTCGTGATTCCTCTCGAGTGGAGACGGGTATGTCGGGGAATTTCTTGATTTGCACCAAGGGTGTGAAAGAGCCTTTCGAAGTTCCAGAGGGGAGGTGTGATCAGCCTCGAGACACCTCAGCGGAAATGGGCCTCATCTCGCCTGGAGGGGAGAACCTCCTGGATTTTCTCGAGTTGCGGTAGGTCTTCTCGAGTTACGACTGGGACCTCAGGGACCCGCTCTGGTGGCCTCAGGAAAGGCCAGTCCCCATGCGAGTTGCTAGGGGACCTCTCGGGATTCCTCTCCCGTCCATGCCGGGGCCTCAGTCCTTGTGTGGAGTCGGGGCCGGAACCTGAGGATTCCTCTCCAGTGTTGCCATGGATCTTGGGGTGCTTCTGAGTCTCCCCAGGGGAGTCAGGCCTCGTCTCGAGTGGGGGCATGCACGTGCACTTTCCTCCCGAGCTGCAGCAGTAGTGTCACGCTTCCTGTCACGTGGATCAAGGGATCTGTGGCTTTCCCTCGAAGCTGTCCCTCGAGGCTTTCCCACGAGGATTTCCCACAGGGCTGTGCCACGTGCCGCCTTGGTGTGAGTCGATCCTCGGCGTGAAAGACGAGCCGGTGAAGGGAAAAGAGGTTCCTCTGGAATGGACTGAGACATCTGGGGGACTCTTGGAATGGTGGCACGACCCTGGAGTTCCTCTCGCCGTTCCTGTTGAGAGGGCCTCCTCTTGAGATGCGACGGGAACGCCGGGAACTCTTTCCCGACGAAGCAGGGAAAGGATCCCTCATCTCGAGCTACGAGGCGGAAACGGGGCTCCTCTGGATGTGGGCGGGACCCTCGTGATTCCTCTCGAGTGGAGACGGGTATGTCGGGGAACTTCTTGATTTGCACCAAGGGTGTGAAGGAGCCTTTCAAATTTCCAGAGGTGAGGTGTGATCAGCCTCGAGACGCCTCAGCGGAAATGGGCCTCATCTCGCCTGGAGGGGAGAACCTCCTGGATTTTCTCGAGTTGCGGCAGGTCTTCTCGAGTTACGACGGGGACCTCAGGGACCCGCTCTGGTGGCCTCAGGAAAGGCCAGTCCCCATGCGAGTTGCTAGGGGACCTCTCGGGATTCCTCTCCCGTCCATGCCGGGACCTCAGTCCTTGTGTGGAGTCGGGGCCGGAACCTGAGGATTCCTCTCCAGTGTTGCCATGGATCTTGGGGTGCTTCTGAGTCTCCCCAGGGGAGTCAGGCCTCGTCTCCTGTGGGGGCATGCACGTGCGCTTTCCTCCTGAGCTGCAGCAGTAGTGTCACGCTTCCTGTCACGTGGATCAAGGGATCTGTGGCTTTCCCTCTAGGCTGTCCCTCGAGGCTTTCCCACGAGGCTTTCCCACAGGGCTGTGCCACGTGCCACCTTGGTGTGAGTCGATCCTCGGCGTGAAAGACGAGCCGGTGAAGGGAAAAGAGGTTCCTCTGGAATGGACTGAGACATCTGGGGGACTCTTGGAATGGTGGCACGACCCTGGAGTTCCTCTCGCCGTTCCTGTTGAGAGGGCCTCCTCTTGAGATGCGACGGGAACGCCGGGAACTCTTTCCCGACGAAGCAGGGAAAGGATCCCTCATCTCGAGCTATGAGGCGGAAACGGGGCTCCTCTGGATGTGGGCGGGACCCTCGTGATTCCTCTCGAGTGGAGACGGCTATGTCCGGGAACTTCTTGATTTGCACCAAGGGTGTGAAAGACCCTTTCGAAGTTCCAGAGGTGAGGTGTGATCAGCCTCGAGACGCCTCAGCGGAAATGGGCCTCATCTCGCCTGGAGGGGAGAACCTCCCGGATTTTCTCGAGTTGCGGGAGGTCTTCTCGAGTTACGACGGGGACCTCATGGACCCGCTCTGGTGGCCTCAGGAAACGCCAGTCCCCATGCGAGTTGCTAGGGGACCTCTCGGGATACCTCTCCCGTCCATGCCGGGGCCTCAGTCCTTGTGTGGAGTCGGGGCCGGAACCTGAGGATTCCTCTCCAGTGTTGCCTTGGATCTTGGGGTGCTTCTGAGTCTCCCCATTGGAGTCAGGCCTCGTCCCGAGTGGGGGCATGCACGTGCGCTTTCCTCCCGAGCTGCAGCAATAGTGTCACGCTTCCTGTCACGTGGATCAAGGGATCTGTGGCTTTCCCTCGAAGCTGTCCCTCGAGGCTTTCCCACGAGGCTTTCCCACAGGGCTGTGCCACGTGCCGCCTTGGTGTGAGTCGATCCTCGGCGTGAAAGACGAGCCGGTGAAGGGAAAAGAGGTTCCTCTGGAATGGACTGAGACATCTGGGGGACTCTTGGAATGGTGGCACGACCCTGGAGTTCCTCTCGCCGTTCCTGTTGAGAGGGCCTCCTCTTGAGATGCGACGGGAACGCCGGGAACTCTTTCCCGACGAAGCAGGGAAAGGATCCCTCATCTCGAGCTACGAGGCGGAAACGGGGCTCCTCTGGATGTGGGCGGGACCACCGTGATTCCTGTCGAGTGGAGAGGGGTATGTCGGGGAACTTCTTGATTTGCACCAAGGGTGTGAAGGAGCCTTTCGAAGTTCCAGAGGGGAGGTGTGATCAGCCTCGAGACGCCTCAGCGGAAATGGGCCTCATCTCGCCTGGAGGGGAGAACCTCCTGGATTTTCTCGAGTTGCGGCAGGTCTTCTCGAGTTACGTCGGGGACCTCAGGGACCCGCTCTGGTGGCCTCAGGAAAGGCCAGTCCCCATGCGAGTTGCTAGGGGACCTCTCGGGATTCCTCTCCCGTCCATGCCGGGGCCTCAGTCCTGGTGTGGAGTCGGGGCCGGAACCTGAGGATTCCTCTACAGTGTTGCCATGGATCTTGGGGTGCTTCTGAGTCTCCCCAGGTGAGTCAGGCCTCGTCTCGTGTGGGGGCATGCACGTGCGCTTTCCTCCCGAGCTGCAGCAGTAGTGTCACGCTTTCTGTCACGTGGATCAAGGGATCTGTGGCTTTCCCTCGAGGCTGTCCCTCGAGGCTTTCCCACGAGGCTTTCCCACAGGGCTGTGCCACGTGCCACCTTGGTGTGAGTCGATCCTCGGCGTGAAAGACGAGCCGGTGAAGGGAAAAGAGGTTCCTCTGGAATGGACTGAGACATCTGGGGGACTCTTGGAATGGTGGCACGACCCTGGAGTTCCTCTCGCCGTTCCTGTTGAGAGGGCCTCCTCTTGAGATGCGACGGGAACGCCGGGAACTGTTTCCCGACGAAGCAGGGAAAGGATCCCTCAACTCGAGCTACGAGGCGGAAACGGGGCTCCTCTGGATGTGGGCGGGACCCTCGTGATTCCTCTCGAGTGGAGACGGCTAGGTCGGGGAACTTCTTGATTTGCACCAAGGGTGTGAAGGAGCCTTTCGAAGTTCCAGAGGGGAGGTGTGATCAGCCTCGAGACGCCTCAGCGGAAATGGGCCTCATCTCGCCTGGAGGGGAGAACCTCCTGGATTTTCTCGAGTTGCGGCAGGTCTTCTCGAGTTACGACGGGGACCTCAGTGACCCGCTCTGGTGGCCTCAGGAAAGGCCAGTCCCCATGCGAGTTGCTAGTGGACCTCTCGGGATTCCTCTCCCGTCCATGCCGGGGCCTCAGTCCTTGTGTGGAGTCGGGGCCGGAACCTGAGGATTCCTCTCCGGTGTTGCCATGGATCTTGGGGTGCTTCTGAGTCTCCCCAGGGGAGTCAGGCCTCGTCTCGAGTGGGGGCATGCACGTGCGCTTTCCTCCCGAGCTGCAGCAGTAGTGTCACGCTTCCTGTCACGTGGATCAAGGGATCTGTGGCATTCCCTCGAGGCTGTCCCTCGAGGCTTACCCACGAGGCTTTCCCACAGGGCTGTGCCACGTGCCACCTTGGTGTGAGTCGATCCTCGGCGTGAAAGACGAGCCGGTGAAGGGAAAAGAGGTTCCTCTGGAATGGACTGAGACATCTGGGGGACTCTTGGAATTGTGGCACGACCCTGGAGTTCCTCTCGCCGTTCCTGTTGCGAGGGCCTCCTCTTGAGATGCGACGGGAACGCCGGGAACTCTTTCCCGACGAAGCAGGGAAAGGATCCCTCATCTCGAGCTACGAGGCGGAAACGGGGCTCCTCTGGATGTGGGCGGGACCCTCTTGATTCCTCTCGAGTGTAGACGGCTAGGTCGGGGAACTTCTTGATTGCACCAAGGGTGTGAAGGACCCTTTCGGAGTTCCAGAGGGGAGGTGTGATCAGCCTCGAGATGCCTCAGCGGAAATGGGCCTCATCTCGCCTGGAGGGGAGAACCTCCTGGATTTTCTCAAGTTGCGGCAGGTCTTCTCGAGTTACGACGGGGAAATCAGGGACCCGCTCTGGTGGCCTCAGGAAAGGCCAGTCCCCATGCAGTTGCTAGGGGACCTATCGGGATTGCTCTCCCGTCCATGCCGGGTCCTCAGTCCTTGTGTGGAGTCAGGGCCGGAACCTGAGGATTCCTCTCCAGTGTTGCCATGGATCTTGGGGTGCTTCTGAGTCTCCCCAGGGGAATCAGGCCTCGTCTCGAGTGGGGGCATGCACGTGCGCTTTCCTCCCGAGCTGCAGCAGTAGTGTCACGCTTCCTGTCACGTGGATCAAGGGATCTGTGGCTTTCCCTCGAGGCTGTCCCTCGAGGCTTTCCCACGAGGCTTTCCCACAGGGCTGTGCCACGTGCCACCTTGGTGTGAGTCGATCCTCGGCGTGCAAGACGAGCCGGTGAAGGGAAAAGAGGTTCCTCTGGAATGGACTGAGACATCTGGGGGACTCTTGGAATGGTGGCACGACCCTGGAGTTCCTCTCGCCGTTCCTGTTGAGAGGGCCTCCTCTTGAGATGCGACGGGAACGCCGGGAACTCTTTCCCGACGAAGCAGGGAAAGGATCCCTCATCTCGAGCTACGAGGCGGAAATGGGGCTCCTCTGGATGTGGGCGGGACCACCGTGATTCCTGTCGAGTGGAGAGGGGTATGTCGGGGAACTTCTTGATTTGCACCAAGGGTGTGAAGGAGCCTTTCGAAGTTCCAGAGGGGAGGTGTGATCAGCCTCGAGACGCCTCAGCGGAAATGGGCCTCATCTCGCCTGGAGGGGAGAACCTCCTGGATTTTCTCGAGTTGCGGCAGGTCTTCTCGAGTTACGACGGGGACCTCAGGGACCCGCTCTGGTGGCCTCAGGAAAGGCCAGTCCCCATGTGAGTTGCTAGGGGACCTCTCGGGATTCCTCTCCCGTCCATGCCGGGGCCTCAGTCCTTGTGTGGAGTCGGGGCCGGAACCTGAGGATTCCTCTCCAGTGTTGCCATGGATCTTGGGGTGCTTCTGAGTCTCCCCAGGGGAGTCAGGCCTCGTCTCGTGTGGGGGCATGCACGTGCGCTTTCCTCCCGAGCTGCAGCAGTAGTGTCACGCTTCCTGTCACGTGGATCAAGGGATCTGTGGCTTTCTCTCGAGGCTGTCCCTCGAGGCTTTCCCACGAGGCTTTCCCACAGGGCTGTGCCACGTGCCACCTTGGTGTGAGTCGATCCTCGGCGTGAAAGACGAGCCGGTGAAGGGAAAAGTGGGTACTCTGTAAAGGACTGAGACATCTGGGGGACTCTTGGAATGGTGGCACGACCCTGGAGTTCCTCTCGCCGTTCCTGTTGAGAGGGCCTCCTCTTGAGATGCGACGGGAACGCCGGGAACTCTTTCCCGACGAAGCAGGGAAAGGATCCCTCATCTCGAGCTACGAGGCGGAAACGGGGCTCCTCTGGATGTCGGCGGGACCCTCGTGATTCCTCTCGATTGGAGACGGGTATGTCGGGGAACTTCTTGATTTGCACCAAGGGTGTGAATGACCCTTTCGAAGTTCCAGAGGGGAGGTGTGATCAGCCTCGAGACGCCTCAGCGGAAATGGGCCTCATCTCGCCTGGAGGGGAGAACCTCCTGGATTTTCTCGAGTTGCGGCAGGTCTTCTCGAGTTACGACGGGGACCTCAGGGACCCGCTCTGGTGGCCTCAGGAAAGGCCAGTCCCCATGCGAGTTTTTAGGGGACCTCTCGGGATTCCTCTCCCGTCCATGCCGGGGCCTCAGTCCTTGTGTGGAGTCGGGGCCGGAACCTGAGGATTCCTCTCCAGTGTTGCGATGGATCTTGGGGTGCTTCTGAGTCTCCCCAGGTGAGTCAGGCCTCGTCTCGTGTGGGGGCATGCACGTGCGCTTTCCTCCCGAGCTGCAGCAGTAGTGTCACGCTTTCTGTCACGTGGATTACGGGATCTGTGGCTTTCCCTCGAGGCTGTCCCTCGAGGCTTTCCCACGAGGCTTTCCCACACGGCTGTGCCACGTGCCACCTTGGTGTGCGTCGATCCTCGGCGTGAAAGACGAGCCGGTGAAGGGAAAAGAGGTTCCTCTGGAATGGACTGAGACATCTGGGGGACTCTTGGAATGGTGGCACGACCCTGGAGTTCCTCTCGCCGTTCCTGTTGAGAGGGCCTCCTCTTGAGATGCGACGGGAACGCCGGGAACTCTTTCCCGACGAAGCAGGGAAAGGATCCCTCATCTCGAGCTACGAGGCGGAAACGGGGCTCCTCTGGATGTGGGCGGGACCCTCGTGATTCCTCTCGAGTGGAGACGGGTTTGTCGGGGAACTTCTTGATTTGCACCAAGGGTGTGAAGGAGCCTTTCGAAGTTCCAGAGGGGATGTGTGATCAGCCTCGAGACGCCTCAGCGGAAATGGGCCTCATCTCGCCTGGAGGGGAGAACCTCCTGGATTTTCTCGAGTTGCGGCAGGTCTTCTCGAGTTACGACGGGGACCTCAGGGACCCGCTCTGGTGGCCTCAGGAAAGGCCAGTCCCCATGCGAGTTGCTAGGGGACCTCTCGGGATTCCTCTCCCGTCCATGCCGGGGCCTCAGTCCTTGTGTGGAGTCGGGGCCGGAACCTGAGGATTCCTCTCCAGTGTTGCCATGGATCTTGGGGTGCTTCTGAGTCTCCCCAGGGGAGTCAGGCCTCGTCTCGTGTGGGGGCATGCACGTGCGCTTTCCTCCCGAGCTGCAGCAGTAGTGTCACGCTTTCTGTCACGTGGATTAAGGGATCTGTGGCTTTCCCTCGAGGCTGTCCCTCGAGGCTTTCCCACGAGGCTTTCCCACACGGCTGTGCCACGTGCCACCTTGGTGTGCGTCGATCCTCGGCGTGAAAGACGAGCCGGTGAAGGGAAAAGAGGTTCCTCTGGAATGGACTGAGACATCTGGGGGACTCTTGGAATGGTGGCACGACCCTGGAGTTCCTCTCGCCGTTCCTGTTGAGAGGGCCTCCTCTTGAGATGCGACGGGAACGCCGGGAACTCTTTCCCGACGAAGCAGGGAAAGGATCCCTCATCTCGAGCTACGAGGCGGAAACGGGGCTCCTCTGGATGTGGGCGGGACCCTCGTGATTCCTCTCGAGTGGAGACGGGTTTGTCGGGGAACTTCTTGATTTGCACCAAGGGTGTGAAGGAGCCTTTCGAAGTTCCAGAGGGGAGGTGTGATCAGCCTCGAGACGCCTCAGCGGAAATGGGCCTCATCTCGCCTGGAGGGGAGAACCTCCTGGATTTTCTCGAGTTGCGGCAGGTCTTCTCGAGTTACGACGGGGACCTCAGGGACCCGCTCTGGTGGCCTCAGGAAAGGCCAGTCCCCATGCGAGTTGCTAGGGGACCTCTCGGGATTCCTCTCCCGTCCATGCCGGGGCCTCAGTCCTTGTGTGGAGTCGGGGCCGGAACCTGAGGATTCCTCTCCAGTGTTGCCATGGATCTTGGGGTGCTTCTGAGTCTCCCCAGGGGAGTCAGGCCTCGTCTCGAGTGGGGGCATGCACGTGCGCTTTCCTCCCGAGCTGCAGCAGTAGTCTCACGCTTCCTGTCACGTGGATCAAGGGATCTGTGGCTTTCCCTCGAGGCTGTCCCTCGAGGCTTTCCCACGAGGCTTTCCCACAGGGCTGTGCCACGTGCCACCTTGGTGTGAGTCGATCCTCGGCGTGAAAGACGAGCCGGTGAAGGGAAAAGAGGTTCCTCTGGAATGGACTGAGACATCTGGGGGACTCTTGGAATGGTGGCACGACCCTGGAGTTCCTCTCGCCGTTCCTGTTGAGAGGGCCTCCTCTTGAGATGCGACGGGAACGCCGGGAACTCTTTCCCGACGAAGCAGGGAAAGGATCCCTCATCTCGAGCTACGAGGCGGAAACGGGGCTCCTCTGGATGTGGGCGGGACCACCGTGATTCCTGTCGAGTGGAGAGGGGTATGTCGGGGAACTTCTTGATTTGCACCAAGGGGGTGAAGGAGCCTTTCGAAGTTCCAGAGGGGAGGTGTGATCAGCCTCGAGACGCCTCAGCGGAAATGGGCCTCATCTCGCCTGGAGGGGAGAACCTCCTGGATTTTCTCGAGTTGCGGCAGGTCTTCTCGAGTTACGACGGGGACCTCAGGGACCCGCTCTGGTGGCCTCAGGAAAGGCCAGTCCCCATGCGAGTTGCTAGGGGACCTCTCGGGATTCCTCTCCCGTCCATGCCGGGGCCTCAGTCCTGGTGTGGAGTCGGGGCCGGAACCTGAGGATTCCTCTACAGTGTTGCCATGGATCTTGGGGTGCTTCTGAGTCTCCCCAGGGGAGTCAGGCCTCGTCTCGTGTGGGGGCATGCACGTGCGCTTTCCTCCCGAGCTGCAGCAGTTGTGTCACGCTTTCTGTCACGTGGATCAAGGGATCTGTGGCTTTCCCTCGAGGCTGTCCCTCGAGGCTTTCCCACGAGGCTTTCCCACAGGGCTGTGCCACGTGCCACCTTGGTGTGAGTCGATCCTCGGCGTGAAAGACGAGCCGGTGAAGGGAAAAGAGGTTCCTCTGGAATGGACTGAGACATCTGGGGGACTCTTGGAATGGTGGCACGACCCTGGAGTTCCTCTCGCCGTTCCTGTTGAGAGGGCCTCCTCTTGAGATGCGACGGGAACGCCGGGAACTGTTTCCCGACGAAGCAGGGAAAGGATCCCTCAACTCGAGCTACGAGGCGGAAACGGGGCTCCTCTGGATGTGGGCGGGACCCTCGTGATTCCTCTCGAGTGGAGACGGCTAGGTCGGGGAACTTCTTGATTTGCACCAAGGGTGTGAAGGAGCCTTTCGAAGTTCCAGAGGGGAGGTGTGATCAGCCTCGAGACGCCTCAGCGGAAATGGGCCTCATCTCGCCTGGAGGGGAGAACCTCCTGGATTTTCTCGAGTTGCGGCAGGTCTTCTCGAGTTACGACGGGGACCTCAGTGACCCGCTCTGGTGGCCTCAGGAAAGGCCAGTCCCCATGCGAGTTGCTAGTGGACCTCTCGGGATTCCTCTCCCGTCCATGCCGGGGCCTCAGTCCTTGTGTGGAGTCGGGGCCGGAACCTGAGGATTCCTCTCCGGTGTTGCCATGGATCTTGGGGTGCTTCTGAGTCTCCCCAGGGGAGTCAGGCCTCGTCTCCTGTGGGGGCATGCACGTGCGCTTTCCTCCCGAGCTGCAGCAGTAGTGTCACGCTTCCTGTCACGTGGATCAAGGGATCTGTGGCATTCCCTCGAGGCTGTCCCTCGAGGCTTACCCACGAGGCTTTCCCACAGGGCTCTGCCACGTGCCACCTTGGTGTGAGTCGATCCTCGGCGTGAAAGACGAGCCGGTGAAGGGAAAAGAGGTTCCTCTGGAATGGACTGAGACATCTGGGGGACTCTTGGAATGGTGGCACGACCCTGGAGTTCCTCTCGCCGTTCCTGTTGAGAGGGCCTCCTCTTGAGATGCGACGGGAACGCCGGGAACTCTTTCCCGACGAAGCAGGGAAAGGATCCCTCATCTCGAGCTACGAGGCGGAAACGGGGCTCCTCTGGATGTGGGCGGGACCCTCTTGATTCCTCTCGAGTGTAGACGGCTAGGTCGGGGAACTTCTTGATTGCACCAAGGGTGTGAAGGACCCTTTCGGAGTTCCAGAGGGGAGGTGTGATCAGCCTCGAGATGCCTCAGCGGAAATGGGCCTCATCTCGCCTGGAGGGGAGAACCTCCTGGATTTTCTCAAGTTGCGGCAGGTCTTCTCGAGTTACGACGGGGACCTCAGGGACCCGCTCTGGTGGCCTCAGGAAAGGCCAGTCCCCATGCAGTTGCTAGGGGACCTATCGGGATTGCTCTCCCGTCCATGCCGGGTCCTCAGTCCTTGTGTGGAGTCGGGGCCGGAACCTGAGGATTCCTCTCCAGTGTTGCCATGGATCTTGGGGTGCTTCTGAGTCTCCCCAGGGGAATCAGGCCTCGTCTCGAGTGGGGGCATGCACGTGCGCTTTCCTCCCGAGCTGCAGCAGTAGTGTCACGCTTCCTGTCACGTGGATCAAGGGATCTGTGGCTTTCCCTCGAGGCTGTCCCTCGAGGCTTTCCCACGAGGCTTTCCCACAGGGCTGTGCCACGTGCCACCTTGGTGTGAGTCGATCCTCGGCGTGCAAGACGAGCCGGTGAAGGGAAAAGAGGTTCCTCTGGAATGGACTGAGACATCTGGGGGACTCTTGGAATGGTGGCACGACCCTGGAGTTCCTCTCGCCGTTCCTGTTGAGAGGGCCTCCTCTTGAGATGCGACGGGAACGCCGGGAACTGTTTCCCGACGAAGCAGGGAAAGGATCCCTCATCTCGAGCTACGAGGCGGAAACGGGGCTCCTCTGGATGTGGGCGGGACCACCGTGATTCCTGTCGAGTGGAGAGGGGTATGTCGGGGAACTTCTTGATTTGCACCAAGGGTGTGAAGGAGCCTTTCGAAGTTCCAGAGGGGAGGTGTGATCAGCATCGAGACGCCTCAGCGGAAATGGGCCTCATCTCGCCTGGAGGGGAGAACCTCCTGGATTTTCTCGAGTTGCGGCAGGTCTTCTTGAGTTACGACGGGGACCTCAGGGACCCGCTCTGGTGGCCTCAGGAAAGGCCAGTCCCCATGTGAGTTGCTAGGGGACCTCTCGGGATTCCTCTCCCGTCCATGCCGGGGCCTCAGTCCTTGTGTGGAGTCGGGGCCGGAACCTGAGGATTCCTCTCCAGTGTTGCCATGGATCTTGGGGTGCTTCTGAGTCTCCCCAGGGGAGTCAGGCCTCGTCTCGTGTGGGGGCATGCACGTGCGCTTTCCTCCCGAGCTGCAGCAGTAGTGTCACGCTTCCTGTCACGTGGATCAAGGGATCTGTGGCTTTCCCTCGAGGCTGTCCCTCGAGGCTTTCCCACGAGGCTTTCCCACAGGGCTGTGCCACGTGCCACCTTGGTGTGAGTCGATCCTCGGCGTGAAAGACGAGCCGGTGAAGGGAAAAGTGGGTACTCTGTAATGGACTGAGACATCTGGGGGACTCTTGGAATGGTGGCACGACCCTGGAGTTCCTCTCGCCGTTCCTGTTGAGAGGGCCTCCTCTTGAGATGCGACGGGAACGCCGGGAACTCTTTCCCGACGAAGCAGGGAAAGGATCCCTCATCTCGAGCTACGAGGCGGAAACGGGGCTCCTCTGGATGTCGGCGGGACCCTCGTGATTCCTCTCGATTGGAGACGGGTATGTCGGGGAACTTCTTGATTTGCACCAAGGGTGTGAATGACCCTTTCGAAGTTCCAGAGGGGAGGTGTGATCAGCCTCGAGACGCCTCAGCGGAAATGGGCCTCATCTCGCCTGGAGGGGAGAACCTCCTGGATTTTCTCGAGTTGCGGCAGGTCTTCTCGAGTTACGACGGGGACCTCAGGGACCCGCTCTGGTGGCCTCAGGAAAGGCCAGTCCCCATGCGAGTTGCTAGGGGACCTCTCGGGATTCCTCTCCTGTCCATGCCGGGGCCTCAGTCCTTGTGTGGAGTCGGGGCCGGAACCTGAGGATTCCTCTCCAGTGTTGCCATGGATCTTGGGGTGCTTCTGAGTCTCCCCAGGTGAGTCAGGCCTCGTCTCGTGTGCGGGCATGCACGTGCGCTTTCCTCCCGAGCTGCAGCAGTAGTGTCACGCTTTCTGTCACGTGGATTAAGGGATCTGTGGCTTTCCCTCGAGGCTGTCCCTCGAGGCTTTCCCACGAGGCTTTCCCACACGGCTGTGCCACGTGCCACCTTGGTGTGCGTCGATCCTCGGCGTGAAAGACGAGCCGGTGAAGGGAAAAGAGGTTCCTCTGGAATGGACTGAGACATCTGGGGGACTCTTGGAATGGTGGCACGACCCTGGAGTTCCTCTCGCCGTTCCTGTTGAGAGGGCCTCCTCTTGAGTTGCGACGGGAACGCCGGGAACTCTTTCCCGACGAAGCAGGGAAAGGATCCCTCATCTCGAGCTACGAGGCAGAAACGGGGCTCCTCTGGATGTGGGCGGGACCCTCGTGATTCCTCTCGAGTGGAGACGGCTAGGTCGGGGAACTTCTTGATTTGCAGCAAGGGTGTGAAGGAGCCTTTCGAAGTTCCAGAGGTGAGGTGTGATCAGCCTCGAGACGCCTCAGCAGAAATGGGCCTCATCTCGCCTGGAGGGGAGAACCTCCTGGATTTTCTCGAGTTGCGGCAGGTCTTCTCGAGTTACGACGGGGACCTCAGTGACCCGCTCTGGTGGCCTCAGGAAAGGCCAGTCCCCTTGCGAGTTGCTAGGGGACCTCTCGGGATTCCTCTCCCGTCCACGCCCGGGCCTCAGTCCTTGTGTGGAGTCGGGGCCGGAACCTGAGGTTTCCTCTCCGGTGTTGCCATGGATCTTGGGGTGCTTTTGAGTCTCCCCAGGGGAGTCAGGCCTCGTCTCGAGTGGGGGCATGCACGTGCGCTTTCCTCCCGAGCTGCAGCAGTAGTGTCACGCTTCCTGTCACGTGGATCAAGGGATCTGTGGCATTCCCTCGAGGCTGTCCCTCGAGGCTTACCCACGAGGCTTTCCCACAGGGCTGTGCCACGTGCCACCTTGGTGTGAGTCGATCCTCGGCGTGAAAGACGAGCCGGTGAAGGGAAAAGAGGTTCCTCTGGAATGGACTGAGACATCTGGGGGACTCTTGGAATGGTGGCACGACCCTGGAGTTCCTCTCGCCGTTCCTGTTGAGAGGGCCTCCTCTTGAGATGCGACGGGAACGCCAGGAACTCTTTTCCGACGAAGCAGGGAAAGGATCCCTCATCTCGAGCTACGAGGCGGAAACGGGGCTCCTCTGGATGTGGGCGGGACCCTCGTTATTCCTCTCGACTGTAGACGGCTAGGTCGGGGAACTTCTTGATTGCACCAAGGGTGTGAAGGAGCCTTTCGGAGTTCCAGAGGGGAGGTGTGATCAGCCTCGAGACGCCTCAGCGGAAATGGGCCTCATCTCGCCTGGAGGGGAGAACCTCCTGGATTTTCTCAAGTTGCAGCAGGTCTTCTCGAGTTACGACGGGGACCTCAGGGACCCGCTCTGGTGGCCTCAGGAAAGGCCAGTCCCCATGCAGTTGCTAGGGGACCTATCGGGATTCCTCTCCCGTCCATGCCGGGGCCTCAGTCCTTGTGTGGAGTCGGGGCCGGAACCTGAGGATTCCTCTCCAGTGTTGCCATGGATCTTGGGGTGCTTCTGAGTCTCCCCAGGGGAATCAAGCCTCGTCTCGAGTGGGGGCATGCACGTGCGCTTTCCTCCCGAGCTGCAGCAGTAGTGTCACGCTTCCTGTCACGTGGATCAAGGGATCTGTGGCTTTCCCTCGAGGCTGTCCCTCGAGGCTTTCCCACGAGGCTTTCCCACAGGGCTGTGCCACGTGCCACCTTGGTGTGAGTCGATCCTCGGCGTGCAAGACGAGCCGGTGAAGGGAAAAGAGGTTCCTCTGGAATGGACTGAGACATCTGGGGGACTCTTGGAATGGTGGCACGACCCTGGAGTTCCTCTCGCCGTTCCTGTTGAGAGGGCCTCCTCTTGAGATGCGACGGGAACGCCGGGAACTCTTTCCCGACGAAGCAGGGAAAGGATCCCTCATCTCGAGCTACGAGGCGGAAACGGGGCTCCTCTGGATGTGGGCGGGACCCTCGTGATTCCTCTCGAGTGGAGACAGCTAGGTCGGGGAACTTCTTGATTTGCAGCAAGGGTGTGAAGGAGCCTTTCGAAGTTCCAGAGGTGAGGTGTGATCAGCCTCGACACCCCTCAGCGGAAATGGGCCTCATCTCGCCTGGAGGGGAGAACCTCCTGGATTTTCTCGAGTTGCGGCAGGTCTTCTCGAGTTACGACGGGGACCTCAGGGACCCGCTCTGGTGGCCTCAGGAAAGGCCAGTCCCCATGCGAGTTGCTAGGGGACCTCTCGGGATTCCTCTCCAGTCCATGCCGGGGCCTCAGTCCTTGTGTGGAGTCGGGGCCGGAACCTGAGGATTCCTCTCCAGTGTTGCCATGGATCTTGGGGTGCTTCTGAGTCTCCCCAGGGGAATCAGGCCTCGTCTCGAGTGGGGGCATGCACGTGCGCTTTCCTCCCGAGCTGAAGCAGTAGTGTCACGCTTCCTGTCACGTGGGTCAAGGGATCTGTGGCTTTCCCTCGAGGTTGTCCCTCGAGGCTTTCCCACGAGGCTTTCCCACAGGGCTGTGCCACGTGCCACCTTGGTGTGAGTCGATCCTCGGCGTGCAAGACGAGCCGGTGAAGGGAAAAGAGGTTCCTCTGGAATGGACTGAGACATCTGGGGGACTCTTGGAATGGTGGCACCACCCTGGAGTTCCTCTCGCCGTTCCTGTTGAGAGGGCCTCCTCTTGAGATGCGACGGGAACGCCGGGAACTCTTTCCCGACGAAGCAGGGAAAGGATCCCTCATCTCGAGCTACGAGGCGGAAACGGGGCTCCTCTGGATGTGGGCGGGACCACCGTGATTCCTGTCGAGTGGAGAGGGGTATGTCGGGGAACTTCTTGATTTGCACCAAGGGTGTGAAGGAGCCTTTCGAAGTTCCAGAGGGGAGGTGTGATCAGCTTCGAGACGCCTCAGCGGAAATGGGCCTCATCTCGCCTGGAGGGGAGAACCTCCTGGATTTTCTCGAGTTGCGGCAGGTCTTCTTGAGTTACGACGGGGACCTCAGGGACCCGCTCTGGTGGCCTCAGGAAAGGCCAGTCCCCATGTGAGTTGCTAGGGGACCTCTCGGGATTCCTCTCCCGTCCACGCCCTGGCCTCAGTACTTGTGTGGAGTCGGGGCCGGAACCTGAGGTTTCCTCTCCGGTGTTGCCATGGATCTTGGGGTGCTTCTGAGTCTCCCCAGGGGAGTCAGGCCTCGTCTCGAGTGGGGGCATGCACGTGCGCTTTCCTCCCGAGCTGCAGCAGTAGTGTCACGCTTCCTGTCACGTGGATCAAGGGATCTGTGGCATTCCCTCGAGGCTGTTCCTCGACGCTTACCCACGAGGCTTTCCCACAGGGCTGTGCCACGTGCCACCTTGGTGTGAGTCGATCCTCGGCGTGAAAGACGAGCCGGTGAAGGGAAAAGAGGTTCCTCTGGAATGGACTGAGACATCTGGGGGACTCTTGGAATGGTGGCACGACCCTGGAGTTCCTCTCGCCGTTCCTGTTGAGAGGGCCTCCTCTTGAGATGCGACGGGAACGCCGGGAACTCTTTCCCGACGAAGCAGGGAAAGGATCCCTCATCTCGAGCTACGAGGCGGAAACGGGGCTCCTCTGGATGTGGGCGGGACCACCGTGATTCCTGTCGAGTGGAGAGGGGTATGTCGGGGAACTTCTTGATTTGCACCAAGGGTGTGAAGGAGCCTTTCGAAGTTCCAGAGGGGAGGTGTGATCAGCTTCGAGACGCCTCAGCGGAAAAGGGCCTCATCTCGCCTGGAGGGGAGAACCTCCTGGATTTTCTCGAGTTGCGGCAGGTCTTCTTGAGTTACGACGGGGACCTCAGGGACCCGCTCTGGTGGCCTCAGGAAAGGCCAGTCCCCTTGCGAGTTGCTAGGGGACCTCTCGGGATTCCTCTCCCGTCCACGCCCGGGCCTCAGTCCTTGTGTGGAGTCGGGGCCGGAACCTGAGGTTTCCTCTCCGGTGTTGCCATGGATCTTGGGGTGCTTCTGAGTCTCCCCAGGGGAGTCAGGCCTCGTCTCGAGTGGGGGCATGCACGTGCGCTTTCCTCCCGAGCTGCAGCAGTAGTGTCACGCTTCCTGTCACGTGGATCAAGGGATCTGTGGCATTCCCTCGAGGCTGTCCCTCGAGGCTTACCCACGAGGCTTTCCCACAGGGCTGTGCCACGTGCCACCTTGGTGTGAGTCGATCCTCGGCGTGAAAGACGAGCCGGTGAAGGGAAAAGAGGTTCCTCTGGAATGGACTGAGACATCTGGGGGACTCTTGGAATGGTGGCACGACCCTGGAGTTCCTCTCGCCGTTCCTGTTGAGAGGGCCTCCTCTTGAGATGCGACGGGAACGCCAGGAACTCAATCCCGACGAAGCAGGGAAAGGATCCCTCATCTCGAGCTACGAGGCGGAAACGGGGCTCCTCTGGATGTGGGCGGGACCCTCGTGATTCCTCTTGACTGTAGACGGCTAGGTCGGGGAACTTCTTGATTGCACCAAAGGTGTGAAGGAGCCTTTCGGAGTTCCAGAGGGGAGGTGTGATCAGCCTCGAGACGCCTCAGCGGAAATGGGCCTCATCTCGCCTGGAGGGGAGAACCTCCTGGATTTTCTCAAGTTGCGGCAGGTCTTCTCGAGTTACGACGGGGACCTCAGGGACCCGCTCTGGTGGCCTCAGGAAAGGCCAGTCCCCATGCAGTTGCTAGGGGACCTATCGGGATTCCTCTCCCGTCCATGCCGGGGCCTCAGTCCTTGTGTGGAGTCGGGGCCAGAACCTGAGGATTCCTCTCCAGTGTTGCCATGGATCTTGGGGTGCTTCTGAGTCTCCCCAGGGGAATCAGGCCTCGTCTCGTGTGGGGGCATGCACGTGCGCTTTCCTCCCGAGCTGCAGCAGTAGTGTCACGCTTCCTGTCACGTGGATCAAGGGATCTGTGGCTTTCCCTCGAGGCTGTCCCTCGAGGCTTTCCCACGAGGCTTTCCCACAGGGCTGTGCCACGTGCCACCTTGGTGTGAGTCGATCCTCGGCGTGCAAGACGAGCCGGTGAAGGGAAAAGAGGTTCCTCTGGAATGGACTGAGACATCTGGGGGACTCTTGGAATGGTGGCACGACCCTGGAGTTCCTCTCGCCGTTCCTGTTGAGAGGGCCTCCTCTTGAGATGCGACGGGAACGCCGGGAACTCTTTCCCGACGAAGCAGGGAAAGGATCCCTCATCTCGAGCTATGAGGCGGAAACGGGGCTCCTCTGGATGTGGGCGGGACCACCGTGATTCCTGTCGAGTGGAGAGGGGTATGTCGGGGAACTTCTTGATTTGCACCAAGGGTGTGAAGGAGCCTTTCGAAGTTCCAGAGGGGAGGTGTGATCAGCTTCGAGACGCCTCAGCGGAAATGGGCCTCATCTCGCCTGGAGGGGAGAACCTCCTGGATTTTCTCGAGTTGCGGCAGGTCTTCTTGAGTTACGACGGGGACCTCAGGGACCCGCTCTGGTGGCCTCAGGAAAGGCCAGTCCCCATGTGAGTTGCTAGGGGACCTCTCGGGATTCCTCTCCCGTCCATGCCGGGGCCTCAGTCCTTGTGTGGAGTCGGGGCCGGAACCTGAAGATTCCTCTCCAGTGTTGCCATGGATCTTGGGGTGCTTCTGAGTCTCCCCAGGGGAGTCAGGCCTCGTCTCGTGTGGGGGCATGAACGTGCGCTTTCCTCCCGAGCTGCAGCAGTAGTGTCACGCTTCCTGTCACGTGGATCAAGGGATCTGTGGCTTTCCCTCGAGGCTGTCCCTCGAGGCTTTCCCACGAGGCTTTCCCACAGGGCTGTGCCACGTGCCACCTTGGTGTGAGTCGATCCTCGGCGTGAAAGACGAGCCGGTGAAGGGAAAAGTGGTTCCTCTGTAATGGACTGAGACATCTGGGGGACTCTTGGAATGGTGGCACGACCCTGGAGTTCCTCTCGCCGTTCCTGTTGAGAGGGCCTCCTCTTGAGATGCGACGGGAACGCCGGGAACTCTTTCCCGACGAAGCAGGGAAAGGATCCCTCATCTCGAGCTACGAGGCGGAAACGGGGCTCCTCTGGATGTGGGCGGGACCCTCGTGATTCCTCTCGAGTGGAGACAGCTAGGTCGGGGAACTTCTTGATTTGCAGCAAGGGTGTGAAGGAGCCTTTCGAAGTTCCAGAGGTGAGGTGTGATCAGCCTCGAGACCCCTCAGCGGAAATGGGCCTCATCTCGCCTGGAGGGGAGAACCTCCTGGATTTTCTCGAGTTGCGGCAGGTCTTCTCGAGTTACGACGGGGACCTCAGGGACCCGCTCTGGTGGCCTCAGGAAAGGCCAGTCCCCATGCGAGTTGCTAGGGGACCTCTCGGGATTCCTCTCCCGTCCATGCCGGGGCCTCAGTCCTTGTGTGGAGTCGGGGCCGGAACCTGAGGATTCCTCTCCAGTGTTGCCATGGATCTTGGGGTGCTTCTGAGTCTCCCCAGGGGAATCAGGCCTCGTCTCGAGTGGGGGCATGCACGTTCGCTTTCCTCCCGAGCTGCAGCAGTAGTGTCACGCTTCCTGTCACGTGGATCAAGGGATCTGTGGCTTTCCCTCGAGGTTGTCCCTCGAGGCTTTCCCACGAGGCTTTCCCACAGGGCTGTGCCACGTGCCACCTTGGTGTGAGTCGATCCTCGGCGTGCAAGACGAGCCGGTGAAGGGAAAAGAGGTTCCTCTGGAATGGACTGAGACATCTGGGGGACTCTTGGAATGGTGGCACGACCCTGGAGTTCCTCTCGCCGTTCCTGTTGAGAGGGCCTCCTCTTGAGATGCGACGGGAACGCCGGGAACTCTTTCCCGACGAAGCAGGGAAAGGATCCCTCATCTCGAGCTACGAGGCGGAAACGGGGCTCCTCTGGATGTGGGCGGGACCACCGTGATTCCTGTCGAGTGGAGAGGGGTATGTCGGGGAACTTCTTGATTTGCACCAAGGGTGTGAAGGAGCCTTTCGAAGTTCCAGAGGGGAGGTGTGATCAGCTTCGAGACGTCTCAGCGGAAAAGGGCCTCATCTCGCCTGGAGGGGAGAACCTCCTGGATTTTCTCGAGTTGCGGCAGGTCTTCTTGAGTTACGACGGGGACCTCAGGGACCCGCTCTGGTGGCCTCAGGAAAGGCCAGTCCCCATGTGAGTTGCTAGGGGACCTCTCGGGATTCCTCTCCCGTCCATGCCGGGGCCTCAGTCCTTGTGTGGAGTCGGGGCCGGAACCTGAGGATTCCTCTCCAGTGTTGCCATGGATCTTGGGGTGCTTCTGAGTCTCCCCAGGGGAGTAAGGCCTCGTCTCGTGTGGGGGCATGCACGTGTGCTTTCCTCCCGAGCTGCAGCAGTAGTGTCACGCTTCCTGTCACGTGGATCAAGGGATCTGTGGCTTTCCCTTGAGGCTGTCCCTCGAGGCTTTCCCACGAGGCTTTCCCACAGGGCTGTGCCACGTGCCACCTTGGTGTGAGTCGATCCTCGGCGTGAAAGACGAGCCGGTGAAGGGAAAAGTGGTTCCTCTGTAATGGACTGAGACATCTGGGGGACTCTTGGAATGGTGGCACGACCCTGGAGTTCCTCTCGCCGTTCCTGTTGAGAGGGCCTCCTCTTGAGATGCGACGGGAACGCCGGGAACTCTTTCCCGACGAAGCAGGGAAAGGATCCCTCATCTCGAGCTACGAGGCAGAAAAGGGGCTCCTCTGGATGTGGGCGGGACCCTCGTGATTCCTCTCGAGTGGAGACGGCTAGGTCGGGGAACTTCTTGATTTGCAGCTAGGGTGTGAAGGAGCCTTTCGAAGTTCCAGAGGTGAGGTGTGATCAGCCTCGAGACCCCTCAGCGGAAATGGGCCTCATCTCGCCTGGAGGGGAGAACCTCCTGGATTTTCTCGAGTTGCGGCAGGTCTTCTCGAGTTACGACGGGGACCTCAGGGACCCGCTCTGGTGGCCTCAGGAAAGGCCAGTCCCAATGCGAGTTGCTAAGGGACCTCTCGGGATTCCTCTCCCGTCCATGCCGGGGCCTCAGTCCTTGTGTGGAGTCGGGGCCGGAACCTGAGGATTCCTCTCCGGAGTTGCCATGGATCTTGGGGTGCTTCTGAGTCTCCCCAGGGGAGTCAGGCCTCGTCTCGAGTGGGGGCATGCACGTGCGCTTTCCTCCCGAGCTGCAGCAGTAGTGTCACGCTTCCTGTCACGTGGATCAAGGGATCTGTGGCATTCCCTCGAGGCTGTCCCTCGAGGCTTACCCACGAGGCTTTCCCACAGGGCTGTGCCACGTGCCACCTTGGTGTGAGTCGATCCTCGGCGTGAAAGACGAGCCGGTGAAGGGAAAAGAGGTTCCTCTGGAATGGACTGAGACATCTGGGGGACTCTTGGAATGGTGGCACGACCCTGGAGTTCCTCTCGCCGTTCCTGTTGAGAGGGCCTCCTCTTGAGATGCGACGGGAACGCCGGGAACTCTTTCCCGACGAAGCAGGGAAAGGATCCCTCATCTCGAGCTACGAGGCGGAAACGGGGCTCCTCTGGATGTGGGCGGGACCCTCGTGATTCCTCTCGAGTGTAGACGGCTAGGTCGGGGAACTTCTTGATTGAACCAAGGGTGTGAAGGACCCTTTCGAAGTTCCAGAGGGGAGGTGTGATCAGCCTCGAGACGCCTCAGCGGAAATGGGCCTCATCTCGCCTGGAGGGGAGAACCTCCTGGATTTTCTCGAGTTGCGGCATGTCTTCTCGAGTTACGACGGGGACCTCAGGGACCCGCTCTGGTGGCCTCAGGAAAGGCCAGTCCCCATGCGAGTTGCCAAGGGACCTCTCGGGATTCCTCTCCCGTCCATGCCGGGGCCTCAGTCCTTGTGTGGAGTCGGGGCCGGAACCTGAGGATTCCTCTCCGGAGTTGCCATGGTTCTTGGGGTGCTTCTGAGTCTCCCCAGGGGAGTCAGGCCTCGTCTCGAGTGGGGGCATGCACGTGCGCTTTCCTCCCGAGCTGCAGCAGTAGTGTCACGCTTCCTGTCACGTGGATCAAGGGATCTGTGGCATTCCCTCGAGGCTGTCCCTCGAGGCTTACCCACGAGGCTTTCCCACAGGGCTGTGCCACGTGCCACCTTGGTGTGAGTCGATCCTCGGCGTGAAAGACGAGCCGGTGAAGGGAAAAGAGGTTCCTCTGGAATGGACTGAGACATCTGGGGGACTCTTGGAATGGTGGCACGACCCTGGAGTTCCTCTCGCCGTTCCTGTTGAGAGGGCCTCCTCTTGAGATGAGACGGGAACGCCGGGAACTCTTTCCCGACGAAGCAGGGAAAGGATCCCTCATCTCGAGCTACGAGGCGGAAACGGGGCTCCTCTGGATGTGGGCGGGACCCTCGTGATTCCTCTCGAGTGTAGACGGCTAGGTCGGGAAACTTCTTGATTGCACCAAGGGTGTGAAGGACCCTTTCGAAGTTCCAGAGGGGAGGTGTGATCAGCCTCGAGACGCCTCAGCGGAAATGGGCCTCATCTCGCCTGGAGGGGAGAACCTCCTGGATTTTCTCGAGTTGCGGCAGGTCTTCTCGAGTTACGACGGGGACCTCAGGGACCCGCTCTGGTGGCCTCAGGAAAGGCCAGTCCCCATGCGAGTTGCTAGGGGACCTCTCGGGATTCCTCGCCCGTCCATGCCGGGGCCTCAGTCCTTGTGTGGAGTCGGGGCCGGAACCTGAGGATTCCTCTCCAGTTTTGCCATGGATCTTGGGGTGCTTCTGAGTCTCCCCAGGGGAGTCAGGCCTCGTCTCGATTGGGGGCATGCACGTGCGCTTTCCTCCCGAGCTGCAGCAGTAGTGTCACGCTTCCTGTCACGTGGATCAAGGGATCTGTGGCTTTCCCTCGAGGCTGTCCCTCGAGTCTTTCCCTCGAGGCTTTCCCACAGGGCTGTGCCTCGTGCCACCTTGGTGTGAGTCGATCCTCGGCGTGAAAGACGAGCCGGTTAAGGGAAAAGAGGTTCCTCTGGAATGGACTGAGACATCTGGTGGACTCTCGGAATGCTGGCTCGACCCTGGAGTTCCTCTCGCCGTTCCTGTTGAGAGGGCCTCCTCTTACGATGCGACGGGAACGCCGGGAACTCTTTCCCGACGAAGCAGGGAAAGGATCCCTCATCTCGAGCTACGAGGCGTAAACGGGGCTCCTCTGGATGTGGGCGGGACCCTCGTGATTCCTCTCGAGGGGAGCCGGCTATGTCGGGGAACTTCTTGATTTGCACCAAGGGTGTGAAGGAGCCTTTCGAAGTTCCAGAGGGGAGGTGTGATCAGCCTCGAGACTTTTCAGCGGAAATGGGCCTCATCTCGCCTGGAGGGGAGAACCTCCTGGATTTTCTCGAGTTGCGGCAGGTCTTGTCGAGTTACGACGGGGACCTCAGGGACGCGCTCTGGTGGCCTCAGGAAAGGCCAGTCCCCATGCGAGTTGCTAGGGGGCCTCTCGGGATTCCTCTCCCGTCCATGCCGGGGCCTCAGTCCTTGTGTGGAGTGGGGGCCGGAACCTGAGGATTCATCTCCAGTGTTGCCATGGATCTTGGGGTGCTTCTGAGTCTCCCCAGGGGAGTCAGGCCTCGTCTCGAGTTGGGGCATGCACGTGCGCTTTCCTCCCGAGCTGCAGCAGTAGTGTCACGCTTCCTGTCACGTGGATCAAGGGATCTGTGGCTTTCCCTCGAAGCTGTCCCTCGAGGCTTTCCCACGAGGCTTTCCCACAGGGCTGTGCCACGTGCCACCTTGGTGTGAGTCGATCCTCGGCGTGAAAGACGAGCCGGTGAAGGGAAAAGAGGTTCCTCTGGAATGGACTGAGACATCTGGTGGACTCTTGGAATGCTGGCTCGACCTGGAAATCCTCTCGCCGTTCCTGTTGAGAGGGCCTCCTCTTGAGATGCGACGGGAACGCCGGGAACTCTTTCCCGACGAAGCAGGGAAAGGATCCCTCATCTCGAGCTACGAGGTGGAAACGGGGCTCCTCTGGATGTGGGCGGGACCCTCAAGATTCCTCTCGAGTGGAGACGGCTATGTCGGGGAACTTCTTGATTTGCACCAAGGGTGTGAAGGAGCCTTTCGAAGTTCCAGAGGTGAGGTGTGATCAGCCTCGAGACGCCTCATCGGAAATGGGACTCATCTCGCCTGGAGGGGAGAACCTCCTGGATTTTCTCGAGTTGCGGCAGGTCTTCTGGAGTTACGACGGGGACCTCACGGACCCGCTCTGGTGGCCTCAGGAAAGGCCAGTCCCCATGCGAGTTGCTAGGGGACCTCTCGGGATTCCTCTCCCGTCCATGCCGGGGCCTCAGTCCTTGTGTGGAGTCGGGGCCGGAACCTGAGGATTCCTCTCCAGTGTTGCCATGGATCTTGGGGTGCTTCTGAGTCTCCCCAGGGGAGTCAGGCCTCGTCTCGAGTGGGGGCATGCACGTGTGCTTTCCTCCCGAGCTGCAGCAGTAGTGTCACGCTTCCTGTCACGTGGATCAAGGGATCTGTGGCTTTCCCTCGAGCCTGTCCCTCGAGGCTTTCCCACGAGGCTTTCCCACAGGGCTGTGCCACGTGCCACCTTGGTGTGAGTCGATCCTCGGCGTGAAAGACGAGCCGGTGAAGGGAAAAGAGGTTCCTCTGGAATGGACTGAGACATCTGGGGGACTCTTGGAATGGTGGCACGACCCTGGAGTTCCTCTCGCCGTTCCGGTTGAGAGGGCCTCCTCTTGAGATGCGACGGGAACGCCGGGAACTCTTTCCCGACGAAGCAGGGAAAGGATCCCTCATCTCGAGCTACGAGGCGGAAACGGGTCTCCTCTGGATGTGGGCGGGACCCTCGTGATTCCTCTCGAGTGGAGACCGCTATGTCGGGGAACTTCTTGATTTGCACCAAGGGTGTGAAGGAGCCTTTCGAAGTTCCAGAGGGGAGGTGTGATCAGCCTCGAGACGCCTCACCGGAAATGGGCCTCATCTCGCCTGGAGGGGAGAACCTCCTGGATTTTCTCGAGTTGCGGCAGGTCTTCTCGAGTTACGACGGGGACCTCAGGGACCCGCTCTGGTGGCCTCAGGAAAGGCCAGTCCCCATGCGAGTTGCTAGGGGGCCTCTCGGGATTCCTCTCCCGTCCATGCCGGGGCCTCAGTCCTTGTGTGGAGTGGGGGCCGGAACCTGAGGATTCCTCTCCAGTGTTGCCATGGATCTTGGGGTGCTTCTGAGTCTCCCCAGGGGAGTCAGGCCTCATCTCGAGTGGGGGCATGCACGTGCGCTTTCCTCCAGAGCTGCAGCAGTAGTGTCACGCTTCCTGTCACGTGGATCAAGGGATCTGTGGCTTTCCCTCGAGGCTGTCCCTCGAGGCTTTCCCACGAGGCTTTCCCACAGGGCTGTGCCACGTGCCACCTTGGTGTGAGTCGATCCTCGGCGTGAAAGACGAGCCGGTGAAGGGAAAAGAGGTTCCTCTGGAATGGACTGAGACATCTGGGGGACTCTTGGAATGCTGGCTCGACCCTGGAGTTCCTCTCGCCGTTCCTGTTTAGAGGGCCTCCTCTTGAGATGCGACGGGAACGCCGGGAACTCTTTCCCGACGAAGCAGGGAAAGGATCCCACATCTCGAGCTACGAGGCGGAAACGGGGCTCCTCTGGATGTGGGCGGGACCCTCGTGATTCCTCTCGAGTGGAGACGGGTATGTTGGGGAACTTCTTGATTTGCACCAAGGGTGTGAAGGACCCTTTCGAAGTTCCAGAGGTGAGGTGTGATCAGCCTCGAGACGCCTCATCGGAAATGGGACTCATCTCGCCTGGAGGGGAGAACCTCCTGGATTCTCTCGAGTTGCGGCAGGTCTTCTCGAGTTACTACGGGGACCTCACGGACCCGCTCTGGTGGCCTCAGGAAAGGCCAGTCCCCATGCGAGTTGCTAGGGGACCTCTCGGGATTCCTCTCCCGTCCATGCCGGGGCCTCAGTCCTTGTGTGGAGTCGGGGCCGGAACCTGTGGATTCCTCTCCAGTTTTGCCATGGATCTTGGGGTGCTTCTGAGTCTCCCCAGGGTAGTCAGGCCTCGTCTCGATTGGGGGCATGCACGTGCGCTTTCCTCCTGAGCTGCAGCAGTAGTGTCACGCTTCCTGTCACGTGGATCAAGGGATCTGTGGCTTTCCCTCGAGGCTGTCCCTCGAGGCTTTCCCACGAAGCTTTCCCACAGGGCTGTGCCACGTGCCACCTTGGTGTGAGTCGATCCTCGGCGTGCAAGACGAGCCGGTGAAGGGAAAAGAGGTTCCTCTGGAATGGACTGAGACATCTGGTGGACTCTTGGAATGCTGGCTCGACCCTGGAGTTCCTCTCGCCGTTCCTGTTGAGAGGGCCTCCTCTTGAGATGCGACTGGAACGCAGGGAACTCTTTCCCAACGAAGCAGGGAAAGGATCCCTCATCTCGAGCTACGAGGCGGAAACGGGGCTCCTCTGGATGTGGGCGGGACCCTCGTGATTCCTCTCGAGTGGAGACAGCTATGTCGGGGAACTTCTTGATTTGCACCAAGGGTGTGAAGGACCCTTTCGAAGTTCCAGAGGTGAGATGTGATCAGCCTCGAGACGCCTCAGCGGAAATGGGCCTCATCTCGCCTGGAGGGGAGAACCTCCTGGATTTTCTCGAGTTGCGGCAGGTCTTCCTGAGTTACGACGGGGACCTCAGGGACCCGCTCTGGTGGCCTCAGGAAAGGCCAGTCCCCATGCGAGTTGCTAGGGGGCCTCTCGGGATTCCTCTCCCGTCCATGCCGGGGCCTCAGTCCTTGTGTGGAGTGGGGGCCAGAACCTGAGGATTCCTCTCCAGTGTTGCCATGGATCTTGGGGTGCTTCTGAGTCTCCACAGGGGAGTCAGGCCTCGTCTCGAGTGGGGGCATGCACGTGCGCTTTCCTCCCGAGCTGCAGCAGTAGTGTCACGCTTCCTGTCACGTGGATCAAGGGATCTGTGGCTTTCCCTCGAGGCTGTCCCTCGAGTCTCTCCCTCGAGGCTTTCCCACAGGGCTGTGCCACGTGCCACCTTGGTGTGAGTCGATCCTCGGCGTGAAAGACGAGCCGGTGAAGGGAAAAGAGGTTCCTCTGGAATGGACTGAGACATCTGGGGGACTCTTGGAATGGTGGCACGACCCTGGAGTTCCTCTCGCCGTTCCTGTTGAGAGGACCTCCTCTTGAGATGCGACCGGAACGCCGGGAACTCTTTCCCGACGAAGCAGGGAAAGGATCCCTCATCTCGAGCTACGAGGCGGAAACGGGGCTCCTCTGGATGTGGGCGGGACCCTCTTGATTCCTCTCGAGTGTAGACGGCTAGGTCGGGGAACTTCTTGATTGCACCAAGGGTGTGAAGGACCCTTTCGGAGTTCCAGAGGGGAGGTGTGATCAGCCTCGAGATGCCTCAGCGGAAATGGGCCTCATCTCGCCTGGAGGGGAGAACCTCCTGGATTTTCTCAAGTTGCGGCAGGTCTTCTCGAGTTACGACGGGGACCTCAGGGACCCGCTCTGGTGGCCTCAGGAAAGGCCAGTCCCCATGCAGTTGCTAGGGGATCTATCGGGATTGCTCTCCCGTCCATGCCGGGTCCTCAGTCCTTGTGTGGAGTCGGGGCCGGAACCTGAGGATTCCTCTCCAGTGTTGCCATGGATCTTGGGGTGCTTCTGAGTCTCCCCAGGGGAATCAGGCCTCGTCTCGAGTGGGGGCATGCACGTGCGCTTTCCTCCCGAGCTGCAGCAGTAGTGTCACGCTTCCTGTCACGTGGATCAAGGGATCTGTGGCTTTCCCTCGAGGCTGTCCCTCGAGGCTTTCCCACGAGGCTTTCCCACAGGGCTGTGCCACGTGCCACCTTGGTGTGAGTCGATCCTCGGCGTGCAAGACGAGCCGGTGAAGGGAAAAGAGGTTCCTCTGGAATGGACTGAGACATCTGGGGGACTCTTGGAATGGTGGCACGACCCTGGAGTTCCTCTCGCCGTTCCTGTTGAGAGGGCCTCCTCTTGAGATGCGACGGGAACGCCGGGAACTCTTTCCCGACGAAGCAGGGAAAGGATCCCTCATCTCGAGCTACGAGGCGGAAACGGGGCTCCTCTGGATGTGGGCGGGACCACCGTGATTCCTGTCGAGTGGAGAGGGGTATGTCGGGGAACTTCTTGATTTGCACCAAGGGTGTGAAGGAGCCTTTCGAAGTTCCAGAGGGGAGGTGTGATCAGCCTCGAGACGCCTCAGCGGAAATGGGCCTCATCTCGCCTGGAGGGGAGAACCTCCTGGATTTTCTCGAGTTGCGGCAGGTCTTCTTGAGTTACGACGGGGACCTCAGGGACCCGCTCTGGTGGCCTCAGGAAAGGCCAGTCCCCATGTGAGTTGCTAGGGGACCTCTCGGGATTCCTCTCCCGTCCATGCCGGGGCCTCAGTCCTTGTGTGGAGTCGGGGCCGGAACCTGAGGATTCCTCTCCAGTGTTGCCATGGATCTTGGGGTGCTTCTGAGTCTCCCCAGGGGAGTCAGGCCTCGTCTCGTGTATGGGCATGCACGTGCGCTTTCCTCCCGAGCTGCAGCAGTAGTGTCACGCTTCCTGTCACGTGGATCAAGGGATCTGTGGCTTTCCCTCGAGGCTGTCCCTCGAGGCTTTCCCACGAGGCTTTCCCACAGGGCTGTGCCACGTGCCACCTTGGTGTGAGTCGATCCTCGGTGTGAAAGACGAGCCGGTGAAGGGAAAAGTGGGTACTCTGTAATGGACTGAGACATCTGGGGGACTCTTGGAATGGTGGCACGACCCTGGAGTTCCTCTCGCCGTTCCTGTTGAGAGGGCCTCCTCTTGAGATGCGACGGGAACGCCGGGAACTCTTTCCCGACGAAGCAGGGAAAGGATCCCTCATCTCGAGCTACGAGGCGGAAACGGGGCTCCTCTGGATGTCGGCGGGACCCTCGTGATTCCTCTCGAGTGGAGACGGGTATGTCGGGGAACTTCTTGATTTGCACCAAGGGTGTGAATGACCCTTTCGAAGTTCCAGAGGGGAGGTGTGATCAGCCTCGAGACGCCTCAGCGGAAATGGGCCTCATCTCGCCTGGAGGGGAGAACCTCCTGGATTTTCTCGAGTTGCGGCAGGTCTTCTCGAGTTACGACGGGGACCTCAGGGACCCGCTCTGGTGGCCTCAGGAAAGGCCAGTCCCCATGCGAGTTGCTAGGGGACCTCTCGGGATTCCTCTCCCGTCCATGCCGGGGCCTCAGTCCTTGTGTGGAGTCGGGGCCGGAACCTGAGGATTCCTCTCCAGTGTTGCCATGGATCTTGGGGTGCTTCTGAGTCTCCCCAGGTGAGTCAGGCCTCGTCTCGTGTGGGGGCATGCACGTGCGCTTTCCTCCCGAGCTGCAGCAGTAGTGTCACGCTTCCTGTCACGTGGATCAAGGGATCTGTGGCATTCCCTCGAGGCTGTCCCTCGAGGCTTACCCACGAGGCTTTCCCACAGGGCTGTGCCACGTGCCACCTTGGTGTGAGTCGATCCTCGGCGTGAAAGACGAGCCGGTGAAGGGAAAAGAGGTTCCTCTGGAATGGACTGAGACATCTGGGGGACTCTAGGAATGGTGGCACGACCCTGGAGTTCCTCTCGCCGTTCCTGTTGAGAGGGCCTCCTCTTGAGATGCGACGGGAACGCCGGGAACTCTTTCCCGACGAAGCAGGGAAAGGATCCCTCATCTCGAGCTACGAGGCGGAAACGGGGCTCCTCTGGATGTGGGCGGGACCCTCTTGATTCCTCTCGAGTGTAGACGGCTAGGTCGGGGAACTTCTTGATTGCACCAAGGGTGTGAAGGACCCTTTCGGAGTTCCAGAGGGGAGGTGTGATCAGCCTCGAGATGCCTCAGCGGAAATGGGCCTCATCTCGCCTGGAGGGGAGAACCTCCTGGATTTTCTCAAGTTGCGGCAGGTCTTCTCGAGTTACGACGGGGACCTCAGGGACCCGCTCTGGTGGCCTCAGGAAAGGCCAGTCCCCATGCAGTTGCTAGGGGACCTATCGGGATTGCTCTCCCGTCCATGCCGGGTCCTCAGTCCTTGTGTGGAGTCGGGGCCGGAACCTGAGGATTCCTCTCCAGTGTTGCCATGGATCTTGGGGTGCTTCTGAGTCTCCCCAGGGGAATCAGGCCTCGTCTCGAGTGGGGGCATGCACGTGCGCTTTCCTCCCGAGCTGCAGCAGTAGTGTCACGCTTCCTGTCACGTGGATCAAGGGATCTGTGGCTTTCCCTCGAGGCTGTCCCTCGAGGCTTTCCCACGAGGCTTTCCCACAGGGCTGTGCCACGTGCCACCTTGGTGTGAGTCGATCCTCGGCGTGCAAGACGAGCCGGTGAAGGGAAAAGAGGTTCCTCTGGAATGGACTGAGACATCTGGGGGACTCTTGGAATGGTGGCACGACCCTGGAGTTCCTCTCGCCGTTCCTGTTGAGAGGGCCTCCTCTTGAGATGCGACGGGAACGCCGGGAACTCTTTCCCGACGAAGCAGGGAAAGGATCCCTCATCTCGAGCTACGAGGCGGAAACGGGGCTCCTCTGGATGTGGGCGGGACCACCGTGATTCCTGTCGAGTGGAGAGGGGTATGTCGGGGAACTTCTTGATTTGCACCAAGGGTGTGAAGGAGCCTTTCGAAGTTCCAGAGGGGAGGTGTGATCAGCCTCGAGACGCCTCAGCGGAAATGGGCCTCATCTCGCCTGGAGGGGAGAACCTCCTGGATTTTCTCGAGTTGCGGCAGGTCTTCTTGAGTTACGACGGGGACCTCAGGGACCCGCTCTGGTGGCCTCAGGAAAGGCCAGTCCCCATGTGAGTTGCTAGGGGACCTCTCGGGATTCCTCTCCCGTCCATGCCGGGGCCTCAGTCCTTGTGTGGAGTCGGGGCCGGAACCTGAGGATTCCTCTCCAGTGTTGCCATGGATCTTGGGGTGATTCTGAGTCTCCCCAGGGGAGTCAGGCCTCGTCTCGAGTGGGGGCATGCACGTGTGCTTTCCTCCCGAGCTGCAGCAGTAGTGTCACGCTTCCTGTCACGTGGATCAAGGGATCTGTGGCTTTCCCTCGAGGCTGTCCCTCGAGGCTTTCCCACGAGGCTTTCCCACAGGGCTGTGCCACGTGCCACCTTGGTGTGAGTCGATCCTCGGCGTGAAAGACGAGCCGGTGAAGGGAAAAGAGGTTCCTCTGGAATGGACTGAGACATCTGGGGGACTCTTGGAATGGTGGCACGACCCTGGAGTTCCTCTCGCCGTTCCGGTTGAGAGGGCCTCCTCTTGAGATGCGACGGGAACGCCGGGAACTCTTTCCCGACGAAGCAGGGAAAGGATCCCTCATCTCGAGCTACGAGGCGGAAACGGGTCTCCTCTGGATGTGGGCGGGACCCTCGTGATTCCTCTCGAGTGGAGACCGCTATGTCGGGGAACTTCTTGATTTGCACCAAGGGTGTGAAGGAGCCTTTCGAAGTTCCAGAGGGGAGGTGTGATCAGCCTCGAGACGCCTCACCGGAAATGGGCCTCATCTCGCCTGGAGGGGAGAACCTCCTGGATTTTCTCGAGTTGCGGCAGGTCTTCTCGAGTTACGACGGGGACCTCAGGGACCCGCTCTGGTGGCCTCAGGAAAGGCCAGTCCCCATGCGAGTTGCTAGGGGGCCTCTCGGGATTCCTCTCCCGTCCATGCCGGGGCCTCAGTCCTTGTGTGGAGTGGGGGCCGGAACCTGAGGATTCCTCTCCAGTGTTGCCATGGATCTTGGGGTGCTTCTGAGTCTCCCCACGGGAGTCAGGCCTCATCTCGAGTGGGGGCATGCACGTGCGCTTTCCTCCAGAGCTGCAGCAGTAGTGTCACGCTTCCTGTCACGTGGATCAAGGGATCTGTGGCTTTCCCTCGAGGCTGTCCCTCGAGGCTTTCCCACGAGGCTTTCCCACAGGGCTGTGCCACGTGCCACCTTGGTGTGAGTCGATCCTCGGCGTGAAAGACGAGCCGGTGAAGGGAAAAGAGGTTCCTCTGGAATGGACTGAGACATCTGGGGGACTCTTGGAATGCTGGCTCGACCCTGGAGTTCCTCTCGCCGTTCCTGTTTAGAGGGCCTCCTCTTGAGATGCGACGGGAACGCCGGGAACTCTTTCCCGACGAAGCAGGGAAAGGATCCCACATCTCGAGCTACGAGGCGGAAACGGGGCTCCTCTGGATGTGGGCGGGACCCTCGTGATTCCTCTCGAGTGGAGACGGGTATGTTGGGGAACTTCTTGATTTGCACCAAGGGTGTGAAGGACCCTTTCGAAGTTCCAGAGGTGAGGTGTGATCAGCCTCGAGACGCCTCATCGGAAATGGGACTCATCTCGCCTGGAGGGGAGAACCTCCTGGATTCTCTCGAGTTGCGGCAGGTCTTCTCGAGTTACTACGGGGACCTCACGGACCCGCTCTGGTGGCCTCAGGAAAGGCCAGTCCCCATGCGAGTTGCTAGGGGACCTCTCGGGATTCCTCTCCCGTCCATGCCGGGGCCTCAGTCCTTGTGTGGAGTCGGGGCCGGAACCTGTGGATTCCTCTCCAGTTTTGCCATGGATCTTGGGGTGCTTCTGAGTCTCCCCAGGGTAGTCAGGCCTCGTCTCGATTGGGGGCATGCACGTGCGCTTTCCTCCTGAGCTGCAGCAGTAGTGTCACGCTTCCTGTCACGTGGATCAAGGGATCTGTGGCTTTCCCTCGAGGCTGTCCCTCGAGGCTTTCCCACGAAGCTTTCCCACAGGGCTGTGCCACGTGCCACCTTGGTGTGAGTCGATCCTCGGCGTGCAAGACGAGCCGGTGAAGGGAAAAGAGGTTCCTCTGGAATGGACTGAGACATCTGGTGGACTCTTGGAATGCTGGCTCGACCCTGGAGTTCCTCTCGCCGTTCCTGTTGAGAGGGCCTCCTCTTGAGATGCGACGGGAACGCAGGGAACTCTTTCCCAACGAAGCAGGGAAAGGATCCCTCATCTCGAGCTACGAGGCGGAAACGGGGCTCCTCTGGATGTGGGCGGGACCCTCGTGATTCCTCTCGAGTGGAGACAGCTATGTCGGGGAACTTCTTGATTTGCACCAAGGGTGTGAAGGACCCTTTCGAAGTTCCAGAGGTGAGATGTGATCAGCCTCGAGACGCCTCAGCGGAAATGGGCCTCATCTCGCCTGGAGGGGAGAACCTCCTGGATTTTCTCGAGTTGCGGCAGGTCTTCCTGAGTTACGACGGGGACCTCAGGGACCCGCTCTGGTGGCCTCAGGAAAGGCCAGTCCCCATGCGAGTTGCTAGGGTGCCTCTCGGGATTCCTCTCCCGTCCATGCCGGGGCCTCAGTCCTTGTGTGGAGTGGGGGCCAGAACCTGAGGATTCCTCTCCAGTGTTGCCATGGATCTTGGGTTGCTTCTGAGTCTCCACAGGGGAGTCAGGCCTCGTCTCGAGTGGGGGCATGCACGTGCGCTTTCCTCCCGAGCTGCAGCAGTAGTGTCACGCTTCCTGTCACGTGGATCAAGGGATCTGTGGCTTTCCCTCGAGGCTGTCCCTCGAGTCTCTCCCTCGAGGCTTTCCCACAGGGCTGTGCCACGTGCCACCTTGGTGTGAGTCGATCCTCGGCGTGAAAGACGAGCCGGTGAAGGGAAAAGAGGTTCCTCTGGAATGGACTGAGACATCTGGGGGACTCTTGGAATGGTGGCACGACCCTGGAGTTCCTCTCGCCGTTCCTGTTGAGAGGACCTCCTCTTGAGATGCGACCGGAACGCCGGGAACTCTTTCCCGACGAAGCAGGGAAAGGATCCCTCATCTCGAGCTACGAGGCGGAAACGGGGCTCCTCTGGATGTGGGCGGGACCCTCTTGATTCCTCTCGAGTGTAGACGGCTAGGTCGGGGAACTTCTTGATTGCACCAAGGGTGTGAAGGACCCTTTCGGAGTTCCAGAGGGGAGGTGTGATCAGCCTCGAGATGCCTCAGCGGAAATGGGCCTCATCTCGCCTGGAGGGGAGAACCTCCTGGATTTTCTCAAGTTGCGGCAGGTCTTCTCGAGTTACGACGGGGACCTCAGGGACCCGCTCTGGTGGCCTCAGGAAAGGCCAGTCCCCATGCAGTTGCTAGGGGATCTATCGGGATTGCTCTCCCGTCCATGCCGGGTCCTCAGTCCTTGTGTGGAGTCGGGGCCGGAACCTGAGGATTCCTCTCCAGTGTTGCCATGGATCTTGGGGTGCTTCTGAGTCTCCCCAGGGGAATCAGGCCTCGTCTCGAGTGGGGGCATGCACGTGCGCTTTCCTCCCGAGCTGCAGCAGTAGTGTCACGCTTCCTGTCACGTGGATCAAGGGATCTGTGGCTTTCCCTCGAGGCTGTCCCTCGAGGCTTTCCCACGAGGCTTTCCCACAGGGCTGTGCCACGTGCCACCTTGGTGTGAGTCGATCCTCGGCGTGCAAGACGAGCCGGTGAAGGGAAAAGAGGTTCCTCTGGAATGGACTGAGACATCTGGGGGACTCTTGGAATGGTGGCACGACCCTGGAGTTCCTCTCGCCGTTCCTGTTGAGAGGGCCTCCTCTTGAGATGCGACGGGAACGCCGGGAACTCTTTCCCGACGAAGCAGGGAAAGGATCCCTCATCTCGAGCTACGAGGCGGAAACGGGGCTCCTCTGGATGTGGGCGGGACCACCGTGATTCCTGTCGAGTGGAGAGGGGTATGTCGGGGAACTTCTTGATTTGCACCAAGGGTGTGAAGGAGCCTTTCGAAGTTCCAGAGGGGAGGTGTGATCAGCCTCGAGACGCCTCAGCGGAAATGGGCCTCATCTCGCCTGGAGGGGAGAACCTCCTGGATTTTCTCGAGTTGCGGCAGGTCTTCTTGAGTTACGACGGGGACCTCAGGGACCCGCTCTGGTGGCCTCAGGAAAGGCCAGTCCCCATGTGAGTTGCTAGGGGACCTCTCGGGATTCCTCTCCCGTCCATGCCGGGGCCTCAGTCCTTGTGTGGAGTCGGGGCCGGAACCTGAGGATTCCTCTCCAGTGTTGCCATGGATCTTGGGGTGCTTCTGAGTCTCCCCAGGGGAGTCAGGCCTCGTCTCGTGTATGGGCATGCACGTGCGCTTTCCTCCCGAGCTGCAGCAGTAGTGTCACGCTTCCTGTCACGTGGATCAAGGGATCTGTGGCTTTCCCTCGAGGCTGTCCCTCGAGGCTTTCCCACGAGGCTTTCCCACAGGGCTGTGCCACGTGCCACCTTGGTGTGAGTCGATCCTCGGCGTGAAAGACGAGCCGGTGAAGGGAAAAGTGGGTACTCTGTAATGGACTGAGACATCTGGGGGACTCTTGGAATGGTGGCACGACCCTGGAGTTCCTCTCGCCGTTCCTGTTGAGAGGGCCTCCTCTTGAGATGCGACGGGAACGCCGGGAACTCTTTCCCGACGAAGCAGGGAAAGGATCCCTCATCTCGAGCTACGAGGCGGAAACGGGGCTCCTCTGGATGTCGGCGGGACCCTCGTGATTCCTCTCGATTGGAGACGGGTATGTCGGGGAACTTCTTGATTTGCACCAAGGGTGTGAATGACCCTTTCGAAGTTCCAGAGGGGAGGTGTGATCAGCCTCGAGACGCCTCAGCGGAAATGGGCCTCATCTCGCCTGGAGGGGAGAACCTCCTGGATTTTCTCGAGTTGCGGCAGGTCTTCTCGAGTTACGACGGGGACCTCAGGGACCCGCTCTGGTGGCCTCAGGAAAGGCCAGTCCCCATGCGAGTTGCTAGGGGACCTCTCGGGATTCCTCTCCCGTCCATGCCGGGGCCTCAGTCCTTGTGTGGAGTCGGGGCCGGAACCTGAGGATTCCTCTCCAGTGTTGCCATGGATCTTGGGGTGCTTCTGAGTCTCCCCAGGTGAGTCAGGCCTCGTCTCGTGTGGGGGCATGCACGTGCGCTTTCCTCCCGAGCTGCAGCAGTAGTGTCACGCTTCCTGTCACGTGGATCAAGGGATCTGTGGCATTCCCTCGAGGCTGTCCCTCGAGGCTTACCCACGAGGCTTTCCCACAGGGCTGTGCCACGTGCCACCTTGGTGTGAGTCGATCCTCGGCGTGAAAGACGAGCCGGTGAAGGGAAAAGAGGTTCCTCTGGAATGGACTGAGACATCTGGGGGACTCTTGGAATGGTGGCACGACCCTGGAGTTCCTCTCGCCGTTCCTGTTGAGAGGGCCTCCTCTTGAGATGCGACGGGAACGCCGGGAACTCTTTCCCGACGAAGCAGGGAAAGGATCCCTCATCTCGAGCTACGAGGCGGAAACGGGGCTCCTCTGGATGTGGGCGGGACCCTCTTGATTCCTCTCGAGTGTAGACGGCTAGGTCGGGGAACTTCTTGATTGCACCAAGGGTGTGAAGGACCCTTTCGGAGTTCCAGAGGGGAGGTGTGATCAGCCTCGAGATGCCTCAGCGGAAATGGGCCTCATCTCGCCTGGAGGGGAGAACCTCCTGGATTTTCTCAAGTTGCGGCAGGTCTTCTCGAGTTACGACGGGGACCTCAGGGACCCGCTCTGGTGGCCTCAGGAAAGGCCAGTCCCCATGCAGTTGCTAGGGGACCTATCGGGATTGCTCTCCCGTCCATGCCGGGTCCTCAGTCCTTGTGTGGAGTCGGGGCCGGAACCTGAGGATTCCTCTCCAGTGTTGCCATGGATCTTGGGGTGCTTCTGAGTCTCCCCAGGGGAATCAGGCCTCGTCTCGAGTGGGGGCATGCACGTGCGCTTTCCTCCCGAGCTGCAGCAGTAGTGTCACGCTTCCTGTCACGTGGATCAAGGGATCTGTGGCTTTCCCTCGAGGCTGTCCCTCGAGGCTTTCCCACGAGGCTTTCCCACAGGGCTGTGCCACGTGCCACCTTGGTGTGAGTCGATCCTCGGCGTGCAAGACGAGCCGGTGAAGGGAAAAGAGGTTCCTCTGGAATGGACTGAGACATCTGGGGGACTCTTGGAATGGTGGCACGACCCTGGAGTTCCTCTCGCCGTTCCTGTTGAGAGGGCCTCCTCTTGAGATGCGACGGGAACGCCGGGAACTCTTTCCCGACGAAGCAGGGAAAGGATCCCTCATCTCGAGCTACGAGGCGGAAACGGGGCTCCTCTGGATGTGGGCGGGACCACCGTGATTCCTGTCGAGTGGAGAGGGGTATGTCGGGGAACTTCTTGATTTGCACCAAGGGTGTGAAGGAGCCTTTCGAAGTTCCAGAGGGGAGGTGTGATCAGCCTCGAGACGCCTCAGCGGAAATGGGCCTCATCTCGCCTGGAGGGGAGAACCTCCTGGATTTTCTCGAGTTGCGGCAGGTCTTCTTGAGTTACGACGGGGACCTCAGGGACCCGCTCTGGTGGCCTCAGGAAAGGCCAGTCCCCATGTGAGTTGCTAGGGGACCTCTCGGGATTCCTCTCCCGTCCATGCCGGGGCCTCAGTCCTTGTGTGGAGTCGGGGCCGGAACCTGAGGATTCCTCTCCAGTGTTGCCATGGATCTTGGGGTGCTTCTGAGTCTCCCCAGGGGAGTCAGGCCTCGTCTCGTGTGGGGGCATGCACGTGCGCTTTCCTCCCGAGCTGCAGCAGTAGTGTCACGCTTCCTGTCACGTGGATCAAGGGATCTGTGGCTTTCCCTCGAGGCTGTCCCTCGAGGCTTTCCCACGAGGCTTTCCCACAGGGCTGTGCCACGTGCCACCTTGGTGTGAGTCGATCCTCGGCGTGAAAGACGAGCCGGTGAAGGGAAAAGTGGGTACTCTGTAATGGACTGAGACATCTGGGGGACTCTTGGAATGGTGGCACGACCCTGGAGTTCCTCTCGCCGTTCCTGTTGAGAGGGCCTCCTCTTGAGATGCGACGGGAAGGCCGGGAACTCTTTCCCGACGAAGCAGGGAAAGGATCCCTCATCTCGAGCTACGAGGCGGAAACGGGGCTCCTCTGGATGTCGGCGGGACCCTCGTGATTCCTCTCGATTGGAGACGGGTATGTCGGGGAACTTCTTGATTTGCACCAAGGGTGTGAATGACCCTTTCGAAGTTCCAGAGGGGAGGTGTGATCAGCCTCGAGACGCCTCAGCGGAAATGGGCCTCATCTCGCCTGGAGGGGAGAACCTCCTGGATTTTCTCGAGTTGCGGCAGGTCTTCTCGAGTTACGACGGGGACCTCAGGGACCCGCTCTGGTGGCCTCAGGAAAGGCCAGTCCCCATGCGAGTTGCTAGGGGACCTCTCGGGATTCCTCTCCCGTCCATGCCGGGGCCTCAGTCCTTGTGTGGAGTCGGGGCCGGAACCTGAGGATTCCTCTCCAGTGTTGCCATGGATCTTGGGGTGCTTCTGAGTCTCCCCAGGGGAGTCAGGCCTCGTCTCGAGTGGGGGCATGCACGTGCGCTTTCCTCCCGAGCTGCAGCAGTAGTCTCACGCTTCCTGTCACGTGGATCAAGGGATCTGTGGCTTTCCCTCGAGGCTGTCCCTCGAGGCTTTCCCACGAGGCTTTCCCACAGGGCTGTGCCACGTGCCACCTTGGTGTGAGTCGATCCTCGGCGTGAAAGACGAGCCGGTGAAGGGAAAAGAGGTTCCTCTGGAATGGACTGAGACATCTGGGGGACTCTTGGAATGGTGGCACGACCCTGGAGTTCCTCTCGCCGTTCCTGTTGAGAGGGCCTCCTCTTGAGATGCGACGGGAACGCCGGGAACTGTTTCCCGACGAAGCAGGGAAAGGATCCCTCAACTCGAGCTACGAGGCGGAAACGGGGCTCCTCTGGATGTGGGCGGGACCCTCGTGATTCCTCTCGAGTGGAGACGGCTAGGTCGGGGAACTTCTTGATTTGCACCAAGGGTGTGAAGGAGCCTTTCGAAGTTCCAGAGGGGAGGTGTGATCAGCCTCGAGACGCCTCAGCGGAAATGGGCCTCATCTCGCCTGGAGGGGAGAACCTCCTGGATTTTCTCGAGTTGCGGCAGGTCTTCTCGAGTTACGACGGGGACCTCAGTGACCCGCTCTGGTGGCCTCAGGAAAGGCCAGTCCCCATGCGAGTTGCTAGTGGACCTCTCGGGATTCCTCTCCAGTCCATGCCGGGGCCTCAGTCCTTGTGTGGAGTCGGGGCCGGAACCTGAGGATTCCTCTCCGGTGTTGCCATGGATCTTGGGGTGCTTCTGAGTCTCCCCAGGGGAGTCAGGCCTCGTCTCGAGTGGGGGCATGCACGTGCGCTTTCCTCCCGTGCTGCAGCAGTAGTGTCACGCTTCCTGTCACGTGGATCAAGGGATCTGTGGCATTCCCTCGAGGCTGTCCCTCGAGGCTTACCCACGAGGCTTTCCCACAGGGCTGTGCCACGTGCCACCTTGGTGTGAGTCGATCCTCGGCGTGAAAGACGAGCCGGTGAAGGGAAAAGAGGTTCCTCTGGAATGGACTGAGACATCTGGGGGACTCTTGGAATTGTGGCACGACCCTGGAGTTCCTCTCGCCGTTCCTGTTGAGAGGGCCTCCTCTTGAGATTCGACGGGAACGCCGGGAACTCTTTCCCGACGAAGCAGCTAAAGGATCCCTCATCTCGAGCTACGAGGCGGAAACGGGGCTCCTCTGGATGTGGGCGGGACCCTCTTGATTCCTCTCGAGTGTAGACGGCTAGGTCGGGGAACTTCTTGATTGCACCAAGGGTGTGAAGGACCCTTTCGGAGTTCCAGAGGGGAGGTGTGATCAGCCTCGAGATGCCTCAGCGGAAATGGGCCTCATCTCGCCTGGAGGGGAGAACCTCCTGGATTTTCTCAAGTTGCGGCAGGTCTTCTCGAGTTACGACGGGGACCTCAGGGACCCGCTCTGGTGGCCTCAGGAAAGGCCAGTCCCCATGCAGTTGCTAGGGGACCTATCGGGATTGCTCTCCCGTCCATGCCGGGTCCTCAGTCCTTGTGTGGAGTCGGGGCCGGAACCTGAGGATTCCTCTCCAGTGTTGCCATGGATCTTGGGGTGCTTCTGAGTCTCCACAGGGGAATCAGGCCTCGTCTCGAGTGGGGGCATGCACGTGCGCTTTCCTCCCGAGCTGCAGCAGTAGTGTCACGCTTCCTGTCACGTGGATCAAGGGATCTGTGGCTTTCCCTCGAGGCTGTCCCTCGAGGCTTTCCCACGAGGCTTTCCCACAGGGCTGTGCCACGTGCCACCTTGGTGTGAGTCGATTCTCGGCGTGCAAGACGAGCCGGTGAAGGGAAAAGAGGTTCCTCTGGAATGGACTGAGACATCTGGGGGACTCTTGGAATGGTGGCACGACCCTGGAGTTCCTCTCGCCGTTCCTGTTGAGAGGGCCTCCTCTTGAGATGCGACGGGAACGCCGGGAACTCTTTCCCGACGAAGCAGGGAAAGGATCCCTCATCTCGAGCTACGAGGCGGAAACGGGGCTCCTCTGGATGTGGGCGGGACCACCGTGATTCCTGTCGAGTGGAGAGGGGTATGTCGGGGAACTTCTTGATTTGCACCAAGGGTGTGAAGGAGCCTTTCGAAGTTCCAGAGGGGAGGTGTGATCAGCCTCGAGACGCCTCAGCGGAAATGGGCCTCATCTCGCCTGGAGGGGAGAACCTCCTGGATTTTCTCGAGTTGCGGCAGGTCTTCTTGAGTTACGACGGGGACCTCAGGGACCCGCTCTGGTGGCCTCAGGAAAGGCCAGTCCCCATGTGAGTTGCTAGGGGACCTCTCGGGATTCCTCTCCCGTCCATGCCGGGGCCTCAGTCCTTGTGTGGAGTCGGGGCCGGAACCTGAGGATTCCTCTCCAGTGTTGCCATGGATCTTGGGGTGCTTCTGAGTCTCCCCAGGGGAGTCAGGCCTCGTCTCGTGTGGGGGCATGCACGTGCGCTTTCCTCCCGAGCTGCAGGAGTAGTGTCACGCTTCCTGTCACGTGGATCAAGGGATCTGTGGCTTTCCCTCGAGGCTGTCCCTCGAGGCTTTCCCACGAGGCTTTCCCACAGGGCTGTGCCACGTGCCACCTTGGTGTGAGTCGATCCTCGGCGTGAAAGACGAGCCGGTGAAGGGAAAAGTGGGTACTCTGTAATGGACTGAGACATCTGGGGGACTCTTGGAATGGTGGCACGACCCTGGAGTTCCTCTCGCCGTTCCTGTTGAGAGGGCCTCCTCTTGAGATGCGACGGGAACGCCGGGAACTCTTTCCCGACGAAGCAGGGAAAGGATCCCTCATCTCGAGCTACGAGGCGGAAACGGGGCTCCTCTGGATGTCGGCGGGACCCTCGTGATTCCTCTCGATTGGAGACGGGTATGTCGGGGAAATTCTTGATTTGCACCAAGGGTGTGAATGACCCTTTCGAAGTTCCAGAGGGGAGGTGTGATCAGCCTCGAGACGCCTCAGCGGAAATGGGCCTCATCTCGCCTGGAGGGGAGAACCTCCTGGATTTTCTCGAGTTGCGGCAGGTCTTCTCGAGTTACGACGGGGACCTCAGGGACCCGCTCTGGTGGCCTCAGGAAAGGCCAGTCCCCATGCGAGTTGCTAGGGGACCTCTCGGGATTCCTCTCCCGTCCATGCCGGGGCCTCAGTCCATGTGTGGAGTCGGGGCCGGAACCTGAGGATTCCTCTCCAGTGTTGCCATGGATCTTGGGGTGCTTCTGAGTCTCCCCAGGTGAGTCAGGCCTCTTCTCGTGTGGGGGCATGCACGTGCGCTTTCCTCCCGAGCTGCAGCAGTAGTGTCACGCTTCCTGTCACGTGGATCAAGGGATCTGTGGCATTCCCTCGAGGCTGTCCCTCGAGGCTTACCCACGAGGCTTTCCCACAGGGCTGTGCCACGTGCCACCTTGGTGTGAGTCGATCCTCGGCGTGAAAGACGAGCCGGTGAAGGGAAAAGAGGTTCCTCTGGAATGGACTGAGACATCTGGGGGACTCTTGGAATGGTGGCACGACCCTGGAGTTCCTCTCGCCGTTCCTGTTGAGAGGGCCTCCTCTTGAGATGCGACGGGAACGCCGGGAACTCTTTCCCGACGAAGCAGGGAAAGGATCCCTCATCTCGAGCTACGAGGCGGAAACGGGGCTCCTCTGGATGTGGGCGGGACCCTCTTGATTCCTCTCGAGTGTAGACGGCTAGGTCGGGGAACTTCTTGATTGCACCAAGGGTGTGAAGGACCCTTTCGGAGTTCCAGAGGGGAGGTGTGATCAGCCTCGAGATGCCTCAGCGGAAATGGGCCTCATCTCGCCTGGAGGGGAGAACCTCCTGGATTTTCTCAAGTTGCGGCAGGTCTTCTCGAGTTACGACGGGGACCTCAGGGACCCGCTCTGGTGGCCTCAGGAAAGGCCAGTCCCCATGCAGTTGCTAGGGGACCTATCGGGATTGCTCTCCCGTCCATGCCGGGTCCTCAGTCCTTGTGTGGAGTCGGGGCCGGAACCTGAGGATTCCTCTCCAGTGTTGCCATGGATCTTGGGGTGCTTCTGAGTCTCCCCAGGGGAATCAGGCCTCGTCTCGAGTGGGGGCATGCACGTGCGCTTTCCTCCCGAGCTGCAGCAGTAGTGTCACGCTTCCTGTCACGTGGATCAAGGGATCTGTGGCTTTCCCTCGAGGCTGTCCCTCGAGGCTTTCCCACGAGGCTTTCCCACAGGGCTGTGCCACGTGCCACCTTGGTGTGAGTCGATCCTCGGCGTGCAAGACGAGCCGGTGAAGGGAAAAGAGGTTCCTCTGGAATGGACTGAGACATCTGGGGGACTCTTGGAATGGTGGCACGACCCTGGAGTTCCTCTCGCCGTTCCTGTTGAGAGGGCCTCCTCTTGAGATGCGACGGGAACACCGGGAACTCTTTCCCGACGAAGCAGGGAAAGGATCCCTCATCTCGAGCTACGAGGCGGAAACGGGGCTCCTCTGGATGTGGGCGGGACCACCGTGATTCCTGTCGAGTGGAGAGGGGTATGTCGGGGAACTTCTTGATTTGCACCAAGGGTGTGAAGGAGCCTTTCGAAGTTCCAGAGGGGAGGTGTGATCAGCCTCGAGACGCCTCAGCGGAAATGGGCCTCATCTCGCCTGGAGGGGAGAACCTCCTGGATTTTCTCGAGTTGCGGCAGGTCTTCTCGAGTTACGACGGGGACCTCAGGGACCCGCTCTGGTGGCCTCAGGAAAGGCCAGTCCCCATGCGAGTTGCTAGGGGACCTCTCGGGATTCCTCTCCCGTCCATGCCGGGGCCTCAGTCCTTGTGTGGAGTCGGGGCCGGAACCTGAGGATTCCTCTCCAGTGTTGCCATGGATCTTGGGGTGCTTCTGAGTCTCCCCAGGGGAATCAGGCCTCGTCTCGAGTGGGGGCATGCACGTGCGCTTTCCTCCCGAGCTGCAGCAGTAGTGTCACGCTTCCTGTCACGTGGATCAAGGGATCTGTGGCTTTCCCTCGAGGCTGTCCCTCGAGGCTTTCCCACGAGGCTTTCCCACAGGGCTGTGCCACGTGCCACCTTGGTGTGAGTCGATCCTCGGCGTGCAAGACGAGCCGGTGAAGGGAAAAGAGGTTCCTCTGGAATGGACTGAGACATCTGGGGGACTCTTGGAATGGTGGCACGACCCTGGAGTTCCTCTCGCCGTTCCTGTTGAGAGGGCCTCCTCTTGAGATGCGACGGGAACACCGGGAACTCTTTCCCGACGAAGCAGGGAAAGGATCCCTCATCTCGAGCTACGAGGCGGAAACGGGGCTCCTCTGGATGTGGGCGGGACCACCGTGATTCCTGTCGAGTGGAGAGGGGTATGTCGGGGAACTTCTTGATTTGCACCAAGGGTGTGAAGGAGCCTTTCGAAGTTCCAGAGGGGAGGTGTGATCAGCCTCGAGACGCCTCACCGGAAATGGGCCTCATCTCGCCTGGAGGGGAGAACCTCCTGGATTTTCTCGAGTTGCGGCAGGTCTTCTCGAGTTACGACGGGGACCTCAGGGACCCGCTCTGGTGGCCTCAGGAAAGGCCAGTCCCCATGCGAGTTGCTAGGGGACCTCTCGGGATTCCTCTCCCGTCCATGCCGGGGCCTCAGTCCTTGTGTGGAGTCGGGGCCGGAACCTGAGGATTCCTCTCCAGTGTTGCCATGGATCTTGGGGTGCTTCTGAGTCTCCCCAGGTGAGTCAGGCCTCGTCTCGTGTGGGGGCATGCACGTGCGCTTTCCTCCCGAGCTGCAGCAGTAGTGTCACGCTTTCTGTCACGTGGATTAAGGGATCTGTGTCTTTCCCTCGAGGCTGTCCCTCGAGGCTTTCCCACGAGGCTTTCCCACACGGCTGTGCCACGTGCCACCTTGGTGTGCGTCGATCCTCGGCGTGAAAGACGAGCCGGTGAAGGGAAAAGAGGTTCCTCTGGAATGGACTGAGACATCTGGGGGACTCTTGGAATGGTGGCACGACCCTGGAGTTCCTCTCGCCGTTCCTGTTGAGAGGGCCTCCTCTTGAGATGCGACGGGAACGCCGGGAACTCTTTCCCGACGAAGCAGGGAAAGGATCCCTCATCTCGAGCTACGAGGCGGAAACGGGGCTCCTCTGGATGTGGGCGGGACCCTCGTGATTCCTCTCGAGTGGAGACGGGTTTGTCGGGGAACTTCTTGATTTGCACCAAGGGTGTGAAGGAGCCTTTCGAAGTTCAAGAGGGGAGGTGTGATCAGCCTCGAGACGCCTCAGCGGAAATGGGCCTCATCTCGCCTGGAGGGGAGAACCTCCTGGATTTTCTCGAGTTGCGGCAGGTCTTCTCGAGTTACGACGGGGACCTCAGGGACCCGCTCTGGTGGCCTCAGGAAAGACCAGTCCCCATGCGAGTTGCTAGGGGACCTCTCGGGATTCCTCTCCCGTCCATGCCGGGGCCTCAGTCCTTGTGTGGAGTCGGGGCCGGAACCTGAGGATTCCTCTCCAGTGTTGCCATGGATCTTGGGGTGCTTCTGAGTCTCCCCCGGGGAGTCAGGCCTCGTCTCGTGTGGGGGCATGCACGTGCGCTTTCCTCCCGAGCTGCAGCAGTAGTGTCACGCTTTCTGTCACGTGGATTAAGGGATCTGTGGCTTTCCCTCGAGGCTGTCCCTCGAGGCTTTCCCACGAGGCTTTCCCACACGGCTGTGCCACGTGCCACCTTGGTGTGCGTCGATCCTCGGCGTGAAAGACGAGCCGGTGAAGGGAAAAGAGGTTCCTCTGGAATGGACTGAGACATCTGGGGGACTCTTGGAATGGTGGCACGACCCTGGAGTTCCTCTCGCCGTTCCTGTTGAGAGGGCCTCCTCTTGAGATGCGACGGGAACGCCGGGAACTCTTTCCCGACGAAGCAGGGAAAGGATCCCTCATCTCGAGCTACGAGGCGGAAACGGGGCTCCTCTGGATGTGGGCGGGACCCTCGTGATTCCTCTCGAGTGGAGACGGGTTTGTCGGGGAACTTCTTGATTTGCACCAAGGGTGTGAAGGAGCCTTTCGAAGTTCCAGAGGGGAGGTGTGATCAGCCTCGAGACGCCTCAGCGGAAATGGGCCTCATCTCGCCTGGAGGGGAGAACCTCCTGGATTTTCTCGAGTTGCGGCAGGTCTTGTCGAGTTACGACGGGGACCTCAGGGACCCGCTCTGGTGGCCTCAGGAAAGGCCAGTCCCCATGCGAGTTGCTAGGGGACCTCTCGGGATTCCTCTCCCGTCCATGCCGGGGCCTCAGTCCTTGTGTGGAGTCGGGGCCGGAACCTGAGGATTCCTCTCCAGTGTTGCCATGGATCTTGGGGTGCTTCTGAGTCTCCCCAGGGGAGTCAGGCCTCGTCTCGAGTGGGGGCATGCACGTGCGCTTTCCTCCCGAGCTGCAGCAGTAGTCTCACGCTTCCTGTCACGTGGATCAAGGGATCTGTGGCTTTCCCTCGAGGCTGTCCCTCGAGGCTTTCACACGAGGCTTTCCCACAGGGCTGTGCCACGTGCCACCTTGGTGTGAGTCGATCCTCGGCGTGAAAGACGAGCCGGTGAAGGGAAAAGAGGTTCCTCTGGAATGGACTGAGACATCTGGGGGACTCTTGGAATGGTGGCACGACCCTGGAGTTCCTCTCGCCGTTCCTGTTGAGAGGGCCTCCTCTTGAGATGCGACGGGAACGCCGGGAACTCTTTCCCGACGAAGTAGGGAAAGGATCCCTCATCTCGAGCTACGAGGCGGAAACGGGGCTCCTCTGGATGTGGGCGGGACCCTCGTGATTCCTCTCGAGTGGAGACGGCTATGTCGGGGAACTTCTTGATTTGCACCAAGGGTGTGAAGGACCCTTTCGAAGTTCCAGAGGTGAGGTGTGATCAGCCTCGAGACGCCTCAGCGGAAATGGGCCTCATCTCGCCTGGAGGGGAGAACCTCCCGGATTTTCTCGAGTTGCGGGAGGTCTTCTCGAGTTACGACTGGGACCTCAGGGACCCGCTCTGGTGGCCTCAGGAAAGGCCAGTCCCCATGCGAGTTGCTAGGGGACCTCTCGGGATTCCTCCCCCGTCCATGCCGGGGCCTCAGTCCTTGTGTGGAGTCGGGGCCGGAACCTGAGGATTCCTCTCCAGTGTTGCCATGGATCTTGGGGTGCTTCTGAGTCTACCCAGGGGAGTCAGGCCTCGTCTCGAGTGGGGGCATGCACGTGCACTTTCCTCCCGAGCTGCAGCAGTAGTGTCACGCTTCCTGTCACGTGGATCAAGGGATCTGTGGCTTTCCCTCGAAGCTGTCCCTCGAGGCTTTCCCACGAGGCTTTCCCACAGGGCTGTGCCACGTGCCGCCTTGGTGTGAGTCGATCCTCGGCGTGAAAGACGAGCCGGTGAAGGGAAAAGAGGTTCCTCTGGAATGGACTGAGACATCTGGGGGACTCTTGGAATGGTGGCACGACCCTGGAGTTCCTCTCGCCGTTCCTGTTGAGAGGGCCTCCTCTTGAGATGCGACGGGAATGCCGGGAACTCTTTCCCGACGAAGCAGGGAAAGGATCCCTCATCTCGAGCTACGAGGCGGAAACGGGGCTCCTCTGGATGTGGGCGGGACCACCGTGATTCCTGTCGAGTGGAGAGGGGTATGTCGGGGAACTTCTTGATTTGCACCAAGGGTGTGAAGGAGCCTTTCGAAGTTCCAGAGGGGAGGTGTGATCAGCCTCGAGACGCCTCAGCGGAAATGGGCCTCATCTCGCCTGGAGGGGAGAACCTCCTGGATTTTCTCGAGTTGCGGCAGGTCTTCTTGAGTTACGACGGGGACCTCAGGGACCCGCTCTGGTGGCCTCAGGAAAGGCCAGTCCCCATGTGAGTTGCTAGGGGACCTCTCGGGATTCCTCTCCCGTCCATGCCGGGGCCTCAGTCCTTGTGTGGAGTCGGGGCCGGAACCTGAGGATTCCTCTCCAGTGTTGCCATGGATCTTGGGGTGCTTCTGAGTCTCCCCAGGGGAGTCAGGCCTCGTCTCGTGTGGGGGCATGCACGTGCGCTTTCCTCCCGAGCTGCAGCAGTAGTGTCACGCTTCCTGTCACGTGGATCAAGGGATCTGTGGCTTTCCCTCGAGGCTGTCCCTCGAGGCTTTCCCACGAGGCTTTCCCACAGGGCTGTGCCACGTGCCACCTTGGTGTGAGTCGATCCTCGGCGTGAAAGACGAGCCGGTGAAGGGAAAAGTGGGTACTCTGTAATGGACTGAGACATCTGGGGGACTCTTGGAATGGTGGCACGACCCTGGAGTTCCTCTCGCCGTTCCTGTTGAGAGGGCCTCCTCTTGAGATGCGACGGGAACGCCGGGAACTCTTTCCCGACGAAGCAGGGAAAGGATCCCTCATCTCGAGCTACGAGGCGGAAACGGGGCTCCTCTGGATGTCGGCGGGACCCTCGTGATTCCTCTCGATTGGAGACGGGTATGTCGGGGAACTTCTTGATTTGCACCAAGGGTGTGAATGACCCTTTCGAAGTTCCAGAGGGGAGGTGTGATCAGCCTCGAGACGCCTCAGCGGAAATGGGCCTCATCTCGCCTGGAGGGGAGAACCTCCTGGATTTTCTCGAGTTGCGGCAGGTCTTCTCGAGTTACGACGGGGACCTCAGGGACCCGCTCTGGTGGCCTCAGGAAAGGCCAGTCCCCATGCGAGTTGCTAGGGGACCTCTCGGGATTCCTCTCCCGTCCATGCCGGGGCCTCAGTCCTTGTGTGGAGTCGGGGCCGGAACCTGAGGATTCCTCTCCAGTGTTGCCATGGATCTTGGGGTGCTTCTGAGTCTCCCCAGGTGAGTCAGGCCTCGTCTCGTGTGGGGGCATGCACGTGCGCTTTCCTCCCGAGCTGCAGCAGTAGTGTCACGCTTTCTGTCACGTGGATTAAGGGATCTGTGTCTTTCCCTCGAGGCTGTCCCTCGAGGCTTTCCCACGAGGCTTTCCCACACGGCTGTGCCACGTGCCACCTTGGTGTGCGTCGATCCTCGGCGTGAAAGACGAGCCGGTGAAGGGAAAAGAGGTTCCTCTGGAATGGACTGAGACATCTGGGGGACTCTTGGAATGGTGGCACGACCCTGGAGTTCCTCTCGCCGTTCCTGTTGAGAGGGCCTCCTCTTGAGATGCGACGGGAACGCCGGGAACTCTTTCCCGACGAAGCAGGGAAAGGATCCCTCATCTCGAGCTACGAGGCGGAAACGGGGCTCCTCTGGATGTGGGCGGGACCCTCGTGATTCCTCTCGAGTGGAGACGGGTTTGTCGGGGAACTTCTTGATTTGCACCAAGGGTGTGAAGGAGCCTTTCGAAGTTCAAGAGGGGAGGTGTGATCAGCCTCGAGACGCCTCAGCGGAAATGGGCCTCATCTCGCCTGGAGGGGAGAACCTCCTGGATTTTCTCGAGTTGCGGCAGGTCTTCTCGAGTTACGACGGGGACCTCAGGGACCCGCTCTGGTGGCCTCAGGAAAGACCAGTCCCCATGCGAGTTGCTAGGGGACCTCTCGGGATTCCTCTCCCGTCCATGCCGGGGCCTCAGTCCTTGTGTGGAGTCGGGGCCGGAACCTGAGGATTCCTCTGCAGTGTTGCCATGGATCTTGGGGTGCTTCTGAGTCTCCCCAGGGGAGTCAGGCCTCGTCTCGTGTGGGGGCATGCACGTGCGCTTTCCTCCCGAGCTGCAGCAGTAGTGTCACGCTTTCTGTCACGTGGATTAAGGGATCTGTGGCTTTCCCTCGAGGCTGTCCCTCGAGGCTTTCCCACGAGGCTTTCCCACACGGCTGTGCCACGTGCCACCTTGGTGTGCGTCGATCCTCGGCGTGAAAGACGAGCCGGTGAAGGGAAAAGAGGTTCCTCTGGAATGGACTGAGACATCTGGGGGACTCTTGGAATGGTGGCACGACCCTGGAGTTCCTCTCGCCGTTCCTGTTGAGAGGGCCTCCTCTTGAGATGCGACGGGAACGCCGGGAACTCTTTCCCGACGAAGCAGGGAAAGGATCCCTCATCTCGAGCTACGAGGCGGAAACGGGGCTCCTCTGGATGTGGGCGGGACCCTCGTGATTCCTCTCGAGTGGAGACGGGTTTGTCGGGGAACTTCTTGATTTGCACCAAGGGTGTGAAGGAGCCTTTCGAAGTTCCAGAGGGGAGGTGTGATCAGCCTCGAGACGCCTCAGCGGAAATGGGCCTCATCTCGCCTGGAGGGGAGAACCTCCTGGATTTTCTCGAGTTGCGGCAGGTCTTCTCGAGTTACGACGGGGACCTCAGGGACCCGCTCTGGTGGCCTCAGGAAAGGCCAGTACCCATGCGAGTTGCTAGGGGACCTCTCGGGATTCCTCTCCCGTCCATGCCGGGGCCTCAGTCCTTGTGTGGAGTCGGGGCCGGAACCTGAGGATTCCTCTCCAGTGTTGCCATGGATCTTGGGGTGCTTCTGAGTCTCCCCAGGGGAGTCAGGCCTCGTCTCGAGTGGGGGCATGCACGTGCGCTTTCCTCCCGAGCTGCAGCAGTAGTCTCACGCTTCCTGTCACGTGGATCAAGGGATCTGTGGCTTTCCCTCGAGGCTGTCCCTCGAGGCTTTCCCACGAGGCTTTCCCACAGGGCTGTGCCACGTGCCACCTTGGTGTGAGTCGATCCTCGGCGTGAAAGACGAGCCGGTGAAGGGAAAAGAGGTTCCTCTGGAATGGACTGAGACATCTGGGGGACTCTTGGAATGGTGGCACGACCCTGGAGTTCCTCTCGCCGTTCCTGTTGAGAGGGCCTCCTCTTGAGATGCGACGGGAACGCCGGGAACTCTTTCCCGACGAAGTAGGGAAAGGATCCCTCATCTCGAGCTACGAGGCGGAAACGGGGCTCCTCTGGATGTGGGCGGGACCCTCGTGATTCCTCTCGAGTGGAGACGGCTATGTCGGGGAACTTCTTGATTTGCACCAAGGGTGTGAAGGACCCTTTCGAAGTTCCAGAGGTGAGGTGTGATCAGCCTCGAGACGCCTCAGCGGAAATGGGCCTCATCTCGCCTGGAGGGGAGAACCTCCCGGATTTTCTCGAGTTGCGGGAGGTCTTCTCGAGTTACGACTGGGACCTCAGGGACCCGCTCTGGTGGCCTCAGGAAAGGCCAGTCCCCATGCGAGTTGCTAGGGGACCTCTCGGGATTCCTCCCCCGCCCATGCCGGGGCCTCAGTCCTTGTGTGGAGTCGGGCCCGGAACCTGAGGATTCCTCTCCAGTGTTGCCATGGATCTTGGGGTGCTTCTGAGTCTACCCAGGGGAGTCAGGCCTCGTCTCGAGTGGGGGCATGCACGTGCACTTTCCTCCCGAGCTGCAGCAGTAGTGTCACGCTTCCTGTCACGTGGATCAAGGGATCTGTGGCTTTCCCTCGAAGCTGTCCCTCGAGGCTTTCCCACGAGGCTTTCCCACAGGGCTGTGCCACGTGCCTCCTTGGTGTGAGTCGATCCTCGGCGTGAAAGACGAGCCGGTGAAGGGAAAAGAGGTTCCTCTGGAATGGACTGAGACATCTGGGGGACTCTTGGAATGGTGGCACGACCCTGGAGTTCCTCTCGCCGTTCCTGTTGAGAGGGCCTCCTCTTGAGATGCGACGGGAATGCCGGGAACTCTTTCCCGACGAAGCAGGGAAAGGATCCCTCATCTCGAGCTACGAGGCGGAAACGGGGCTCCTCTGGATGTGGGCGGGACCACCGTGATTCCTGTCGAGTGGAGAGGGGTATGTCGGGGAACTTCTTGATTTGCACCAAGGGTGTGAAGGAGCCTTTCGAAGTTCCAGAGGGGAGGTGTGATCAGCCTCGAGACGCCTCAGCGGAAATGGGCCTCATCTCGCCTGGAGGGGAGAACCTCCTGGATTTTCTCGAGTTGCGGCAGGTCTTCTCGAGTTACGACGGGGACCTCAGGGACCCGCTCTGGTGGCCTCAGGAAAGGCCAGTCCCCATGCGAGTTGCTAGGGGACCCCTCGGGATTCCTCTCCCGTCCATGCCGGGGCCTCAGTCCTGGTGTGGAGTCGGGGCCGGAACCTGAGGATTCCTCTACAGTGTTGCCATGGATCTTGGGGTGCTTCTGAGTCTCCCCAGGGGAGTCAGGCCTCGTCTCGTGTGGGGGCATGCACGTGCGCTTTCCTCCCGAGCTGCAGCAGTAGTGTCACGCTTTCTGTCACGTGGATCAAGGGATCTGTGGCTTTCCCTCGAGGCTGTCCCTCGAGGCTTTCCCACGAGGCTTTCCCACAGGGCTGTGCCACGTGCCACCTTGGTGTGAGTCGATCCTCGGCGTGAAAGACGAGCCGGTGAAGGGAAAAGAGGTTCCTCTGGAATGGACTGAGACATCTGGGGGACTCTTGGAATGGTGGCACGACCCTGGAGTTCCTCTCGCCGTTCCTGTTGAGAGGGCCTCCTCTTGAGATGCGACGGGAACGCCAGGAACTGTTTCCCGACGAAGCAGGGAAAGGATCCCTCAACTCGAGCTACGAGGCGGAAACGGGGCTCCTCTGGATGTGGGCGGGACCCTCGTGATTCCTCTCGAGTGGAGACGGCTAGGTCGGGGAACTTCTTGATTTGCACCAAGGGTGTGAAGGAGCCTTTCGAAGTTCCAGAGGGGAGGTGTGATCAGCCTCGAGACGCCTCAGCGGAAATGGGCCTCATCTCGCCTGGAGGGGAGAACCTCCTGGATTTTCTCGAGTTGCGGCAGGTCTTCTCGAGTTACGACGGGGACCTCAGTGACCCGCTCTGGTGGCCTCAGGAAAGGCCAGTCCCCATGCGAGTTGCTAGTGGACCTCTCGGGATTCCTCTCCCGTCCATGCCGGGGCCTCAGTCCTTGTGTGGAGTCGGGGCCGGAACCTGAGGATTCCTCTCCGGTGTTGCCATGGATCTTGGGGTGCTTCTGAGTCTCCCCAGGGGAGTCAGGCCTCGTCTCGAGTGGGGGCATGCACGTGCGCTTTCCTCCCGAGCTGCAGCAGTAGTGTCACGCTTCCTGTCACGTGGATCAAGGGATCTGTGGCATTCCCTCGAGGCTGTCCCTCGAGGCTTACCCACGAGGCTTTCCCACAGGGCTCTGCCACGTGCCACCTTGGTGTGAGTCGATCCTCGGCGTGAAAGACGAGCCGGTGAAGGGAAAAGAGGTTCCTCTGGAATGGACTGAGACATCTGGGGGACTCTTGGAATGGTGGCACGACCCTGGAGTTCCTCTCGCCGTTCCTGTTGAGAGGGCCTCCTCTTGAGATGCGACGGGAACGCCGGGAACTCTTTCCCGACGAAGCAGGGAAAGGATCCCTCATCTCGAGCTACGAGGCGGAAACGGGGCTCCTCTGGATGTGGGCGGGACCACCGTGATTCCTGTCGAGTGGAGAGGGGTATGTCGGGGAACTTCTTGATTTGCACCAAGGGTGTGAAGGAGCCTTTCGAAGTTCCAGAGGGGAGGTGTGATCAGCCTCGAGACGCCTCAGCGGAAATGGGCCTCATCTCGCCTGGAGGGGAGAACCTCCTGGATTTTCTCGAGTTGCGGCAGGTCTTCTTGAGTTACGACGGGGACCTCAGGGACCCGCTCTGGTGGCCTCAGGAAAGGCCAGTCCCCATGTGAGTTGCTAGGGGACCTCTCGGGATTCCTCTCCCGTCCATGCCGGGGCCTCAGTCCTTGTGTGGAGTCGGGGCCGGAACCTGAGGATTCCTCTCCAGTGTTGCCATGGATCTTGGGGTGCTTCTGAGTCTCCCCAGGGGAGTCAGGCCTCGTCTCGTGTGGGGGCATGCACGTGCGCTTTCCTCCCGAGCTGCAGCAGTAGTGTCACGCTTCCTGTCACGTGGATCAAGGGATCTGTGGCTTTCCCTCGAGGCTGTCCCTCGAGGCTTTCCCACGAGGCTTTCCCACAGGGCTGTGCCACGTGCCACCTTGGTGTGAGTCGATCCTCGGCGTGAAAGACGAGCCGGTGAAGGGAAAAGTGGGTACTCTGTAATGGACTGAGACATCTGGGGGACTCTTGGAATGGTGGCACGACCCTGGAGTTCCTCTCGCCGTTCCTGTTGAGAGGGCCTCCTCTTGAGATGCGACGGGAACGCCGGGAACTCTTTCCCGACGAAGCAGGGAAAGGATCCCTCATCTCGAGCTACGAGGCGCAAACGGGGCTCCTCTGGATGTCGGCGGGACCCTCGTGATTCCTCTCGATTGGAGACGGGTATGTCGGGGAACTTCTTGATTTGCACCAAGGGTGTGAATGACCCTTTCGAAGTTCCAGAGGGGAGGTGTGATCAGCCTCGAGACGCCTCAGCGGAAATGGGCCTCATCTCGCCTGGAGGGGAGAACCTCCTGGATTTTCTCGAGTTGCGGCAGGTCTTCTCGAGTTACGACGGGGACCTCAGGGACCCGCTCTGGTGGCCTCAGGAAAGGCCAGTCCCCATGCGAGTTGCTAGGGGACCTCTCGGGATTCCTCTCCCGTCCATGCCGGGGCCTCAGTCCTTGTGTGGAGTCGGGGCCGGAACCTGAGGATTCCTCTCCAGTGTTGCCATGGAACTTGGGGTGCTTCTGAGTCTCCCCAGGTGAGTCAGGCCTCGTCTCGTGTGGGGGCATGCACGTGCGCTTTCCTCCCGAGCTGCAGCAGTAGTGTCACGCTTTCTGTCACGTGGATTAAGGGATCTGTGGCTTTCCCTCGAGGCTGTCCCTCGAGGCTTTCCCACGAGGCTTTCCCACACGGCTGTGCCACGTGCCACCTTGGTGTGCGTCGATCCTCGGCGTGAAAGACGAGCCGGTGAAGGGAAAAGAGGTTCCTCTGGAATGGACTGAGACATCTGGGGGACTCTTGGAATGGTGGCACGACCCTGGAGTTCCTCTCGCCGTTCCTGTTGAGAGGGCCTCCTCTTGAGATGCGACGGGAACGCCAGGAACTCTTTCCCGACGAAGCAGGGAAAGGATCCCTCATCTCGAGCTACGAGGCGGAAACGGGGCTCCTCTGGATGTGGGCGGGACCCTCGTGATTCCTCTCGACTGTAGACGGCTAGGTCGGGGAACTTCTTGATTGCACCAAGGGTGTGAAGGAGCCTTTCGGAGTTCCAGAGGGGAGGTGTGATCAGCCTCGAGACGCCTCAGCGGAAATGGGCCTCATCTCGCCTGGAGGGGAGAACCTCCTGGATTTTCTCAAGTTGCGGCAGGTCTTCTCGAGTTACGACGGGGACCTCAGGGACCCGCTCTGGTGGCCTCAGGAAAGGCCAGTCAGCATGCAGTTGCTAGGGGACCTATCGGGATTCCTCTCCCGTCCATGCCGGGGCCTCAGTCCTTGTGTGGAGTCGGGGCCGGAACCTGAGGATTCCTCTCCAGTGTTGCCATGGATCTTGGGGTGCTTCTGAGTCTCCCCAGGGGAATCAAGCCTCGTCTCGAGTGGGGGCATGCACGTGCGCTTTCCTCCCGAGCTGCAGCAGTAGTGTCACGCTTCCTGTCACGTGGATCAAGGGATCTGTGGCTTTCCCTCGAGGCTGTCCCTCGAGGCTTTCCCACGAGGCTTTCCCACAGGGCTGTGCCACGTGCCACCTTGGTGTGAGTCGATCCTCGGCGTGCAAGACGAGCCGGTGAAGGGAAAAGAGGTTCCTCTGGAATGGACTGAGACATCTGGGGGACTCTTGGAATGGTGGCACGACCCTGGAGTTCCTCTCGCCGTTCCTGTTGAGAGGGCCTCCTCTTGAGATGCGACGGGAACGCCGGGAACTCTTTCCCGACGAAGCAGGGAAAGGATCCCTCATCTCGAGCTACGAGGCGGAAACGGGGCTCCTCTGGATGTGGGCGGGACCCTCGTGATTCCTCTCGAGTGGAGACAGCTAGGTCGGGGAACTTCTTGATTTGCAGCAAGGGTGTGAAGGAGCCTTTCGAAGTTCCAGAGGTGAGGTGTGATCAGCCTCGACACCCCTCAGCGGAAATGGGCCTCATCTCGCCTGGAGGGGAGAACCTCCTGGATTTTCTCGAGTTGCGGCAGGTCTTCTCGAGTTACGACGGGGACCTCAGGGACCCGCTCTGGTGGCCTCAGGAAAGGCCAGTCCCCATGCGAGTTGCTAGGGGACCTCTCGGGATTCCTCTCCCGTCCATGCCGGGGCCTCAGTCCTTGTGTGGAGTCGGGGCCGGAACCTGAGGATTCCTCTCCAGTGTTGCCATGGATCTTGGGGTGCTTCTGAGTCTCCCCAGGGGAATCAGGCCTCGTCTCGAGTGGGGGCATGCACGTGCGCTTTCCTCCCGAGCTGAAGCAGTAGTGTCACGCTTCCTGTCACGTGGATCAAGGGATCTGTGGCTTTCCCTCGAGGTTGTCCCTCGAGGCTTTCCCACGAGGCTTTCCCACAGGGCTGTGCCACGTGCCACCTTGGTGTGAGTCGATCCTCGGCGTGCAAGACGAGCCGGTGAAGGGAAAAGAGGTTCCTCTGGAATGGACTGAGACATCTGGGGGACTCTTGGAATGGTGGCACGACCCTGGAGTTCCTCTCGCCGTTCCTGTTGAGAGGGCCTCCTCTTGAGATGCGACGGGAAAGCCGGGAACTCTTTCCCGACGAAGCAGGGAAAGGATCCCTCATCTCGAGCTACGAGGCGGAAACGGGGCTCCTCTGGATGTGGGCGGGACCACCGTGATTCCTGTCGAGTGGAGAGGGGTATGTCGGGGAACTTCTTGATTTGCACCAAGGGTGTGAAGGAGCCTTTCGAAGTTCCAGAGGGGAGGTGTGATCAGCTTCGAGACGCCTCAGCGGAAAAGGGCCTCATCTCGCCTGGAGGGGAGAACCTCCTGGATTTTCTCGAGTTGCGGCAGGTCTTCTGGAGTTACGACGGGGACCTCAGGGACCCGCTCTGGTGGCCTCAGGAAAGGCCAGTCCCCTTGCGAGTTGCTAGGGGACCTCTCGGGATTCCTCTCCCGTCCACGCCCGGGCCTCAGTCCTTGTGTGGAGTCGGGGCCGGAACCTGAGGTTTCCTCTCCGGTGTTGCCATGGATCTTGGGGTGCTTCTGAGTCTCCCCAGGGGAGTCAGGCCTCGTCTCGAGTGGGGGCATGCACGTGCGCTTTCCTCCCGAGCTGCAGCAGTAGTGTCACGCTTCCTGTCACGTGGATCAAGGGATCTGTGGCATTCCCTCGAGGCTGTCCCTCGAGGCTTACCCACGAGGCTTTCCCACAGGGCTGTGCCACGTGCCACCTTGGTGTGAGTCGATCCTCGGCGTGAAAGACGAGCCGGTGAAGGGAAAAGAGGTTCCTCTGGAATGGACTGAGACATCTGGGGGACTCTTGGAATGGTGGCACGACCCTGGAGTTCCTCTCGCCGTTCCTGTTGAGAGGGCCTCCTCTTGAGATGCGACGGGAACGCCAGGAACTCAATCCCGACGAAGCAGGGAAAGGATCCCTCATCTCGAGCTACGAGGCGGAAACGGGGCTCCTCTGGATGTGGGCGGGACCCTCGTGATTCCTCTCGAGTGGAGACAGCTAGGTCGGGGAACTTCTTGATTTGCAGCAAGGGTGTGAAGGAGCCTTTCGAAGTTCCAGAGGTGAGGTGTGATCAGCCTCGAGACCCCTCAGCGGAAATGGGCCTCATCTCGCCTGGAGGGGAGAACCTCCTGGATTTTCTCGAGTTGCGGCAGGTCTTCTCGAGTTACGACGGGGACCTCAGGGACCCGCTCTGGTGGCCTCAGGAAAGGCCAGTCCCCATGCGAGTTGCTAGGGGACCTCTCGGGATTCCTCTCCCGTCCATGCCGGGGCCTCAGTCCTTGTGTGGAGTCGGGGCCGGAACCTGAGGATTCCTCTCCAGTGTTGCCATGGATCTTGGGGTGCTTCTGAGTCTCCCCAGGGGAATCAGGCCTCGTCTCGAGTGGGGGCATGCACGTGCGCTTTCCTCCCGAGCTGCAGCAGTAGTGTCACGCTTCCTGTCACGTGGATCAAGGGATCTGTGGCTTTCCCTCGAGGTTGTCCCTCGAGGCTTTCCCACGAGGCTTTCCCACAGGGCTGTGCCACGTGCCACCTTGGTGTGAGTCGATCCTCGGCGTGCAAGACGAGCCGGTGAAGGGAAAAGAGGTTCCTCTGGAATGGACTGAGACATCTGGGGGACTCTTGGAATGGTGGCACGACCCTGGAGTTCCTCTCGCCGTTCCTGTTGAGAGGGCCTCCTCTTGAGATGCGACGGGAACGCCGGGAACTCTTTCCCGACGAAGCAGGGAAAGGATCCCTCATCTCGAGCTACGAGGCGGAAACGGGGCTCCTCTGGATGTGGGCGGGACCACCGTGATTCCTGTCGAGTGGAGAGGGGTATGTCGGGGAACTTCTTGATTTGCACCAAGGGTGTGAAGGAGCCTTTCGAAGTTCCAGAGGGGAGGTGTGATCAGCTTCGAGACGCCTCAGCGGAAAAGGGCCTCATCTCGCCTGGAGGGGAGAACCTCCTGGATTTTCTCGAGTTGCGGCAGGTCTTCTTGAGTTACGACGGGGACCTCAGGGACCCGCTCTGGTGGCCTCAAGAAAGGCCAGTCCCCATGTGAGTTGCTAGGGGACCTCTCGGGATTCCTCTCCCGTCCATGCCGGGGCCTCAGTCCTTGTGTGGAGTCGGGGCCGGAACCTGAGGATTCCTCTCCAGTGTTGCCATGGATCTTGGGGTGCTTCTGAGTCTCCCCAGGGGAGTCAGGCCTCGTCTCGTGTGGGGGCATGCACGTGTGCTTTCCTCCCGAGCTGCAGCAGTAGTGTCATGCTTCCTGTCACGTGGATCAAGGGATCTGTGGCTTTCCCTCGAGGCTGTCCCTCGAGGCTTTCCCACGAGGCTTTCCCACAGGGCTGTGCCACGTGCCACCTTGGTGTGAGTCGATCCTCGGCGTGAAAGACGAGCCGGTGAAGGGAAAAGTGGTTCCTCTGTAATGGACTGAGACATCTGGGGGACTCTTGGAATGGTGGCACGACCCTGGAGTTCCTCTCGCCGTTCCTGTTGAGAGGGCCTCCTCTTGAGATGCGACGGGAACGCCGGGAACTCTTTCCCGACGAAGCAGGGAAAGGATCCCTCATCTCGAGCTACGAGGCAGAAAAGGGGCTCCTCTGGATGTGGGCGGGACCCTCGTGATTCCTCTCGAGTGGAGACGGCTAGGTCGGGGAACTTCTTGATTTGCAGCTAGGGTGCGAAGGAGCCTTTCGAAGTTCCAGAGGTGAGGTGTGATCAGCCTCGAGACCCCTCAGCGGAAATGGGCCTCATCTCGCCTGGAGGGGAGAATCTCCTGGATTTTCTCGAGTTGCGGCAGGTCTTCTCGAGTTACGACGGGGACCTCAGGGACCCGCTCTGGTGGCCTCAGGAAAGGCCAGTCCCAATGCGAGTTGCTAAGGGACCTCTCGGGATTCCTCTCCCGTCCATGCCGGGGCCTCAGTCCTTGTGTGGAGTCGGGGCCGGAACCTGAGGATTCCTCTCCGGAGTTGCCATGGATCTTGGGGTGCTTCTGAGTCTCCCCAGGGGAGTCAGGCCTCGTCTCGAGTGGGGGCATGCACGTGCGCTTTCCTCCCGAGCTGCAGCAGTAGTGTCACGCTTCCTGTCACGTGGATCAAGGGATCTGTGGCATTCCCTCGAGGCTGTCCCTCGAGGCTTACCCACGAGGCTTTCCCACAGGGCTGTGCCACGTGCCACCTTGGTGTGAGTCGATCCTCGGCGTGAAAGACGAGCCGGTGAAGGGAAAAGAGGTTCCTCTGGAATGGACTGAGACATCTGGGGGACTGTTGGAATGGTGGCACGACCCTGGAGTTCCTCTCGCCGTTCCTGTTGAGAGGGCCTCCTCTTGAGATGCGACGGGAACGCCGGGAACTCTTTCCCGACGAAGCAGGGAAAGGATCCCTCATCTCGAGCTACGAGGCGGAAACGGGGCTCCTCTGGATGTGGGCGGGACCCTCGTGATTCCTCTCGAGTGTAGACGGCTAGGTCGGGGAACTTCTTGATTGAACCAAGGGTGTGAAGGACCCTTTCGAAGTTCCAGAGGGGAGGTGTGATCAGCCTCGAGACGCCTCAGCGGAAATGGGCCTCATCTCGCCTGGAGGGGAGAACCTCCTGGATTTTCTCGAGTTGCGGCATGTCTTCTCGAGTTACGACGGGGACCTCAGGGACCCGCTCTGGTGGCCTCAGGAAAGGCCAGTCCCCATGCGAGTTTCTAAGGGACCTCTCGGGATTCCTCTCCCGTCCATGCCGGGGCCTCAGTCCTTGTGTGGAGTCGGGGCCGGAACCTGAGGATTCCTCTCCGGAGTTGCCATGGTTCTTGGGGTGCTTCTGAGTCTCCCCAGGGGAGTCAGGCCTCGTCTCGAGTGGGGGCATGCACGTGCGCTTTCCTCCCGAGCTGCAGCAGTAGTGTCACGCTTCCTGTCACGTGGATCAAGGGATCTGTGGCATTCCCTCGAGGCTGTCCCTCGAGGCTTACCCACGAGGCTTTCCCACAGGGCTGTGCCACGTGCCACCTTGGTGTGAGTCGATCCTCGGCGTGAAAGACGAGCCGGTGAAGGGAAAAGAGGTTCCTCTGGAATGGACTGAGATATCTGGGGGACTCTTGGAATGGTGGCACGACCCTGGAGTTCCTCTCGCCGTTCCTGTTGAGAGGGCCTCCTCTTGAGATGAGACGGGAACGCCGGGAACTCTTTCCCGACGAAGCAGGGAAAGGATCCCTCATCTCGAGCTACGAGGCGGAAACGGGGCTCCTCTGGATGTGGGCGGGACCCTCGTGATTCCTCTCGAGTGTAGACGGCTAGGTCGTGAAACTTCTTGATTGCACCAAGGGTGTGAAGGACCCTTTCGAAGTTCCAGAGGGGAGGTGTGATCAGCCTCGAGACTTTTCAGCGGAAATGGGCCTCATCTCGCCTGGAGGGGAGAACCTCCTGGATTTTCTCGAGTTGCGGCAGGTCTTGTCGAGTTACGACGGGGACCTCAGGGACGCGCTCTGGTGGCCTCAGGAAAGGCCAGTCCCCATGCGAGTTGCTAGGGGGCCTCTCGGGATTCCTCTCCCGTCCATGCCGGGGCCTCAGTCCTTGTGTGGAGTGGGGGCCGGAACCTGAGGATTCCTCTCCAGTGTTGCCATGGATCTTGGGGTGCTTCTGAGTCTCCCCAGGGGAGTCAGGCCTCGTCTCGAGTTGGGGCATGCACGTGCGCTTTCCTCCCGAGCTGCAGCAGTAGTGTCACGCTTCCTGTCACGTGGATCAAGGGATCTGTGGCTTTCCCTCGAAGCTGTCCCTCGAGGCTTTCCCACGAGGCTTTCCCACAGGGCTGTGCCACGTGCCACCTTGGTGTGAGTCGATCCTCGGCGTGAAAGACGAGCCGGTGAAGGGAAAAGAGGTTCCTCTGGAATGGACTGAGACATCTGGTGGACTCTTGGAATGCTGGCTCGACCTGGAAATCCTCTCGCCGTTCCTGTTGAGAGGGCCTCCTCTTGAGATGCGACGGGAACGCCGGGAACTCTTTCCCGACGAAGCAGGGAAAGGATCCCTCATCTCGAGCTACGAGGTGGAAACGGGGCTCCTCTGGATGTGGGCGGGACCCTCAAGATTCCTCTCGAGTGGAGACGGCTATGTCGGGGAACTTCTTGATTTGCACCAAGGGTGTGAAGGAGCCTTTCGAAGTTCCAGAGGTGAGGTGTGATCAGCCTCGAGACGCCTCATCGGAAATGGGACTCATCTCGCCTGGAGGGGAGAACCTCCTGGATTTTCTCGAGTTGCGGCAGGTCTTCTGGAGTTACGACGGGGACCTCACGGACCCGCTCTGGTGGCCTCAGGAAAGGCCAGTCCCCATGCGAGTTGCTAGGGGACCTCTCGGGATTCCTCTCCCGTCCATGCCGGGGCCTCAGTCCTTGTGTGGAGTCGGGGCCGGAACCTGAGGATTCCTCTCCAGTGTTGCCATGGATCTTGGGGTGCTTCTGAGTCTCCCCAGGGGAGTCAGGCCTCGTCTCGAGTGGGGGCATGCACGTGTGCTTTCCTCCCGAGCTGCAGCAGTAGTGTCACGCTTCCTGTCACGTGGATCAAGGGATCTGTGGCCTTCCCTCGAGGCTGTCCCTCGAGGCTTTCCCACGAGGCTTTCCCACAGGGCTGTGCCACGTGCCACCTTGGTGTGAGTCGATCCTCGGCGTGAAAGACGAGCCGGTGAAGGGAAAAGAGGTTCCTCTGGAATGGACTGAGACATCTGGGGGACTCTTGGAATGGTGGCACGACCCTGGAGTTCCTCTCGCCGTTCCGGTTGAGAGGGCCTCCTCTTGAGATGCGACGGGAATGCCGGGAACTCTTTCCCGACGAAGCAGGGAAAGGATCCCTCATCTCGAGCTACGAGGCGGAAACGGGTCTCCTCTGGATGTGGGCGGGAGCCTCGTGATTCCTCTCGAGTGGAGACCGCTATGTCGGGGAACTTCTTGATTTGCACCAAGGGTGTGAAGGAGCCTTTCAAAGTTCCAGAGGGGAGGTGTGATCAGCCTCGAGACGCCTCACCGGAAATGGGCCTCATCTCGCCTGGAGGGGAGAACCTCCTGGATTTTCTCGAGTTGCGGCAGGTCTTCTCGAGTTACGACGGGGACCTCAGGGACCCGCTCTGGTGGCCTCAGGAAAGGCCAGTCCCCATGCGAGTTGCTAGGGGGCCTCTCGGGATTCCTCTCCCGTCCATGCCGGGGCCTCAGTCCTTGTGTGGAGTGGGGGCCGGAACCTGAGGATTCCTCTCCAGTGTTGCCATGGATCTTGGGGTGCTTCTGAGTCTCCCCAGGGGAGTCAGGCCTCGTCTCGAGTGGGGGCATGCACGTGCGCTTTCCTCCAGAGCTGCAGCTGTAGTGTCACGCTTCCTGTCACGTGGATCAAGGGATCTGTGGCTTTCCCTCGAGGCTGTCCCTCGAGGCTTTCCCACGAGGCTTTCCCACAGGGCTGTACCACGTGCCACCTTGGTGTGAGTCGATCCTCGGCGTGAAAGACGAGCCGGTGAAGGGAAAAGAGGTTCCTCTGGAATGGACTGAGACATCTGGGGGACTCTTGGAATGCTGGCTCGACCCTGGAGTTCCTCTCGCCGTTCCTGTTTAGAGGGCCTCCTCTTGAGATGCGACGGGAACGCCGGGAACTCTTTCCCGACGAAGCAGGGAAAGGATCCCACATCTCGAGCTACGAGGCGGAAACGGGGCTCCTCTGGATGTGGGCGGGACCCTCGTGATTCCTCTCGAGTGGAGACGGGTATGTCGGGGAACTTCTTGATTTGCACCAAGGGTGTGAAGGACCCTTTCGAAGTTCCAGAGGTGAGATGTGATCAGCCTCGAGACGCCTCAGCGGAAATGGGCCTCATCTCGCCTGGAGGGGAGAACCTCCTGGATTTTCTCGAGTTGCGGCAGGTCTTCTCGAGTTACGACGGGGACCTCAGGGACCCGCTCTGGTGGCCTCAGGAAAGGCCAGTCCCCATGCGAGTTGCTAGGGGGCCTCTCGGGATTCCTCTCCCGTCCATGCCGGGGCCTCAGTCCTTGTGTGGAGTGGGGGCCAGAACCTGAGGATTCCTCTCCAGTGTTGCCATGGATCTTGGGGTGCTTCTGAGTCTCCACAGGGGAGTCAGGCCTCGTCTCGAGTGGGGGCATGCACGTGCGCTTTCCTCCCGAGCTGCAGCAGTAGTGTCACGCTTCCTGTCACGTGGATCAAGGGATCTGTGGCTTTCCCTCGAGGCTGTCCCTCGAGTCTCTCCCTCGAGGCTTTCCCACAGGGCTGTGCCACGTGCCACCTTGGTGTGAGTCGATCCTCGGCGTGAAAGACGAGCCGGTGAAGGGAAAAGAGGTTCCTCTGGAATGGACTGAGACATCTGGGGGACTCTTGGAATGGTGGCACGACCCTGGAGTTCCTCTCGCCGTTCCTGTTGAGAGGACCTCCTCTTGAGATGCGACCGGAACGCCGGGAACTCTTTCCCGACGAAGCAGGGAAAGGATCCCTCATCTCGAGCTACGAGGCGGAAACGGGGCTCCTCTGGATGTGGGCGGGACCACCGTGATTCCTGTCGAGTGGAGAGGGGTATGTCGGGGAACTTCTTGATTTGCACCAAGGGTGTGAAGGAGCCTTTCGAAGTTCCAGAGGGGAGGTGTGATCAGCTTCGAGACGCCTCAGCGGAAAAGGGCCTCATCTCGCCTGGAGGGGAGAACCTCCTGGATTTTCTCGAGTTGCGGCAGGTCTTCTGGAGTTACGACGGGGACCTCAGGGACCCGCTCTGGTGGCCTCAGGAAAGGCCAGTCCCCTTGCGAGTTGCTAGGGGACCTCTCGGGATTCCTCTCCCGTCCACGCCCGGGCCTCAGTCCTTGTGTGGAGTCGGGGCCGGAACCTGAGGTTTCCTCTCCGGTGTTGCCATGGATCTTGGGGTGCTTCTGAGTCTCCCCAGGGGAGTCAGGCCTCGTCTCGAGTGGGGGCATGCACGTGCGCTTTCCTCCCGAGCTGCAGCAGTAGTGTCACGCTTCCTGTCACGTGGATCAAGGGATCTGTGGCATTCCCTCGAGGCTGTCCCTCGAGGCTTACCCACGAGGCTTTCCCACAGGGCTGTGCCACGTGCCACCTTGGTGTGAGTCGATCCTCGGCGTGAAAGACGAGCCGGTGAAGGGAAAAGAGGTTCCTCTGGAATGGACTGAGACATCTGGGGGACTCTTGGAATGGTGGCACGACCCTGGAGTTCCTCTCGCCGTTCCTGTTGAGAGGGCCTCCTCTTGAGATGCGACGGGAACGCCAGGAACTCAATCCCGACGAAGCAGGGAAAGGATCCCTCATCTCGAGCTACGAGGCGGAAACGGGGCTCCTCTGGATGTGGGCGGGACCCTCGTGATTCCTCTCGAGTGGAGACAGCTAGGTCGGGGAACTTCTTGATTTGCAGCAAGGGTGTGAAGGAGCCTTTCGAAGTTCCAGAGGTGAGGTGTGATCAGCCTCGAGACCCCTCAGCGGAAATGGGCCTCATCTCGCCTGGAGGGGAGAACCTCCTGGATTTTCTCGAGTTGCGGCAGGTCTTCTCGAGTTACGACGGGGACCTCAGGGACCCGCTCTGGTGGCCTCAGGAAAGGCCAGTCCCCATGCGAGTTGCTAGGGGACCTCTCGGGATTCCTCTCCCGTCCATGCCGGGGCCTCAGTCCTTGTGTGGAGTCGGGGCCGGAACCTGAGGATTCCTCTCCAGTGTTGCCATGGATCTTGGGGTGCTTCTGAGTCTCCCCAGGGGAATCAGGCCTCGTCTCGAGTGGGGGCATGCACGTGCGCTTTCCTCCCGAGCTGCAGCAGTAGTGTCACGCTTCCTGTCACGTGGATCAAGGGATCTGTGGCTTTCCCTCGAGGTTGTCCCTCGAGGCTTTCCCACGAGGCTTTCCCACAGGGCTGTGCCACGTGCCACCTTGGTGTGAGTCGATCCTCGGCGTGCAAGACGAGCCGGTGAAGGGAAAAGAGGTTCCTCTGGAATGGACTGAGACATCTGGGGGACTCTTGGAATGGTGGCACGACCCTGGAGTTCCTCTCGCCGTTCCTGTTGAGAGGGCCTCCTCTTGAGATGCGACGGGAACGCCGGGAACTCTTTCCCGACGAAGCAGGGAAAGGATCCCTCATCTCGAGCTACGAGGCGTAAACGGGGCTCCTCTGGAGGTGGGCGAGACCCTCGTGATTCCTCTCGAGGGGAGACGGGTATGTCGGGGAACTTCTTGATTTGCACCAAGGGTGTGAAGGAGCCTTTCGAAGTTCCAGAGGTGAGGTGTGATCAGCCTCGAGACGCCTCATCGGAAATGGAACTCATCTCGCCTGGAGGGGAGAACCTCCTGGATTTTCTCGAGTTGCGGCAGGTCTTCTCGAGTTACGACGGGGACCTCACGGACCCGCTCTGGTGGCCTCAGGAAAGGCCAGTCCACATGCGAGTTGCTAGGGGACCTCTCGGGATTCCTCTCCCGTCCATGCCGGGGCCTCAGTCCTTGTGTGGAGTCGGGGCCGGAACCTGAGGATTCCTCTCCAGTGTTGCAATGGATCTTGGGGTGCTTCTGAGTCTCCCCAGGGGAGTCAGGCCTCGTCTCGAGTGGGGGCGTGCACGTGCGCTTTCCTCCCGAGCTGCAGCAGTAGTGTCACGCTTCCTGTCACGTGGATCAAGGGATCTGTGGCTTTCCCTCGAGGCTGTCCCTCGAGGCTTTCCCACGAGGCTTTCCCACAGGGCTGTGCCACGTGCCACCTTGGTGTGAGTCGATCCTCGGCGTGAAAGACGAGCCGGTGAAGGGAAAAGAGGTTCCTCTGGAATGGACTGAGACATCTGGGGGACTCTTGGAATGGTGGCACGACCCTGGAGTTCCTCTCACCATTCCTGTTGAGAGGACCTCCTCTTGAGATGCGACCGGAACGCCGGGAACTCTTTCCCGACGAAGCAGGGAAAGGATCCCTCATCTCGAGCTATGAGGTGTAAACGGGGCTCCTCTGGATGTGGGCGGGACCCTCGTGATTCCTCTCGAGGGGAGACGGCTATGTCGGGGAACTTCTTGATTTGCACCAAGGGTGTGAAGGAGCCTTTCGAAGTTCCAGAGGGGAGGTGTGATCAGCCTCGAGACTTTTCAGCGGAAATGGGCCTCATCTCGCCTGGAGGGGAGAACCTCCTGGATTTTCTCGAGTTGCGGCAGGTCTTGTCGAGTTACGACGGGGACCTCAGGGACCCGCTCTGGTGGCCTCAGGAAAGGCCAGTCCGCATGCGAGTTGCTAGTGGGCCTCTCGGGATTCCTCTCCCGTCCATGCTGGGGCCTCAGTCCTTGTGTGGAGTGGGGGCCGGAACCTGAGGATTCCTCTCCAGTGTTGCCATGGATCTTGGGGTGCTTCTGAGTCTCCCCAGGGGAGTCAGGCCTCGTCTCGAGTGGGGGCATGCACGTGTGCTTTCCTCCCGAGCTGCAGCAGTAGTGTCACGCTTCCTGTCACGTGGATCAAGGGATCTGTGGCTTTCCCTCGAGGCTGTCCCTCGAGGCTTTCCCAGGAGGCTTTCCCACAGGGCTGTGCCACGTGCCACCTTGGTGTGAGTCGATCCTCGGCGTGAAAGACGAGCCGGTGAAGGGAAAAGAGGTTCCTCTGGAATGGACTGAGACATCTGGGGGACTCTTGGAATGGTGGCACGACCCTGGAGTTCCTCTCGCCGTTCCGGTTGAGAGGGCCTCTTCTTGAGATGCGACGGGAACGCCGGGAACTCTTTCCCGACGAAGCAGGGAAAGGATCCCTCATCTCGAGCTACGAGGCGGAAACGGGTCTCCTCTGGATGTGGGCGGGACCCTCGTGATTCCTCTCGAGTGGAGACCGCTATGTCGGGGAACTTCTTGATTTGCACCAAGGGTGTGAAGGAGCCTTTCGAAGTTCCAGAGGGGAGGTGTGATCAGCCTCGAGATGCCTCACCGGAAATGGGCCTCATCTCGCCTGGAGGGGAGAACCTCCTGGATTTTCTCGAGTTGCGGCAGGTCTTCTCGAGTTACGACGGGGACCTCAGGGACCCGCTCTGGTGGCCTCAGGAAAGGCCAGTCCCCATGCGAGTTGCTAGGGGGCCTCTCGGGATTCCTCTCCCGTCCATGCCGGGGCCTCAGTCCTTGTGTGGAGTGGGGGCCGGAACCTGAGGATTCCTCTCCAGTGTTGCCATGGATCTTGGGGTGCTTCTGAGTCTCCCCAGGGGAGTCAGGCCTCGTCTCGAGTGGGGGCATGCACGTGCGCTTTCCTCCAGAGCTGCAGCAGTAGTGTCACGCTTCCTGTCACGTGGATCAAGGGATCTGTGGCTTTCCCTCGAGGCTGTCCCTCGAGGCTTTCCCACGAGGCTTTCCCACAGGGCTGTGCCACGTGCCACCTTGGTGTGAGTCGATCCTCGGCGTGAAAGACGAGCCGGTGAAGGGAAAAGAGGTTCCTCTGGAATGGACTGAGACATCTGGGGGACTCTTGGAATGCTGGCTCGACCCTGGAGTTCCTCTCGCCGTTCCTGTTTAGAGGGCCTCCTCTTGAGATGCGACGGGAACGCCGGGAACTCTTTCCCGACGAAGCAGGGAAAGGATCCCACATCTCGAGCTACGAGGCGGAAACGGGGCTCCTCTGGATGTGGGCGGGACCCTCGTGATTCCTCTCGAGTGGAGACGGGTATGTCGGGGAACTTCTTGATTTGCACCAAGGGTGTGAAGGACCCTTTCGAAGTTCCAGAGGTGAGGTGTGATCAGCCTCGAGACGCCTCATCGGAAATGGGACTCATCTCGCCTGGAGGGGAGAACCTCCTGGATTCTCTCGAGTTGCGGCAGGTCTTCTCGAGTTACTACGGGGACCTCACGGACCCGCTCTGGTGGCCTCAGGAAAGGCCAGTCCCCATGCGAGTTGCTAGGGGACCTCTCGGGATTCCTCTCCCGTCCATGCCGGGGCCTCAGTCCTTGTGTGGAGTGGGGGCCGGAACCTGAGGATTCCTCTCCAGTGTTGCCATGGATCTTGGGGTGCTTCTGAGTCTCCCCAGGGGAGTCAGGCCTCGTCTCGAGTTGGGGCATGCACGTGCGCTTTCCTCCCGAGCTGCAGCAGTAGTGTCACGCTTCCTGTCACGTGGATCAAGGGATCTGTGGCTTTCCCTCGAAGCTGTCCCTCGAGGCTTTCCCACGACGCTTTCCCACAGGGCTGTGCCACGTGCCACCTTGGTGTGAGTCGATCCTCGGCGTGAAAGACGAGCCGGTGAAGGGAAAAGAGGTTCCTCTGGAATGGACTGAGACATCTGGTGGACTCTTGGAATGCTGGCTCGACCCTGGAAATCCTCTCGCCGTTCCTGTTGAGAGGGCCTCCTCTTTAGATGCGACGGGAAGGCCGGGAACTCTCTCCCGACGAAGCAGGGAAAGGATCCCTCATTTCGAGCTACGAGGTGGAAACGGGGCTCCTCTGGATGTGGGCGGGACCCTCGTGATTCCTCTCGAGTGGAGACGGCTATGTCGGGGAACTTCTTGATTTGCACCAAGGGTGTGAAGGAGCCTTTCGAAGTTCCAGAGGTGAGGTGTGATCAGCCTCGAGACGCCTCAGCGGAAATGGGCCTCATCTCGCCTGGAGGGGAGAACCTCCTGGATTTTCTCGAGTTGCGGCAGGTCTTCTGGAGTTACGATGGGGACCTCACGGACCCGCTCTGGTGGCCTCAGGAAAGGCCAGTCCCCATGCGAGTTGCTAGGGGACCTCTCGGGATTCCTCTCCCGTCCATGCCGGGGCCTCAGTCCTTGTGTGGAGTCGGGGCCGGAACCTGAGGATTCCTCTCCAGTGTTGCCATGGATCTTGGGGTGCTTCTGAGTCTCCCCAGGGGAGTCAGGCCTCGTCTCGAGTGGGGGCATGCACGTGCGCTTTCCTCCCGAGCTGCAGCAGTAGTGTCACGCTTCCTGTCACGTGGATCAAGGGATCTGTGGCTTTCCCTCGAGGCTGTCCCTCGAGGCTTTCCCACGAGGCTTTCCCACAGGGCTGTGCCACGTGCCACCTTGGTGTGAGTCGATCCTCGGCGTGAAAGACGAGCCGGTGAAGGGAAAAGAGATTCCTCTGGAATGGACTGAGACATCTGGGGGACTCTTGGAATGGTGGCACGACCCTGGAGTTCCTCTCGCCGTTCCTGTTGAGAGGACCTCCTCTTGAGATGCGACCGGAACGCCGGGAACTCTTTCACGACGAAGCAGGGAACGGATCCCTCATCTCGAGCTATGAGGTGTAAACGGGGCTCCTCTGGATGTGGGCGGGACCCTCGTGATTCCTCTCGAGGGGAGACGGCTATGTCGGGAAACTTCTTGATTTGCACCAAGGGTGTGAAGGAGCCTTTCGAAGTTCCAGAGGGGAGGTGTGATCAGCCTCGAGACTTTTCAGCGGAAATGGGCCTCATCTCGCCTGGAGGGGAGAACCTCCTGGATTTTCTCGAGTTGCGGCAGGTCTTGTCGAGTTACGACGGGGACCTCAGGGACCCGCTCTGGTGGCCTCAGGAAAGGCCAGTCCGCATGCGAGTTGCTAGTGGGCCTCTCGGGATTCCTCTCCCGTCCATGCCGGGGCCTCAGTCCTTGTGTGGAGTGGGGGCCGGAACCTGAGGATTCCTCTCCAGTGTTGCCATGGATCTTGGGGTGCTTCTGAGTCTCCCCAGGGGAGTCAGGCCTCGTCTCGAGTTGGGGCATGCACGTGCGCTTTCCTCCCGAGCTTCAGCAGTAGTGTCACGCTTCCTGTCACGTGGATCAAGGGATCTGTGGCTTTCCCTCGAAGCTGTCCCTCGAGGCTTTCCCACGAGGCTTTCCCACAGGGCTGTGCCACGTGCCACCTTGGTGTGAGTCGATCCTCGGCGTGAAAGACGAGCCGGTGAAGGGAAAAGAGGTTCCTCTGGAATGGACTGAGACATCTGGTGGACTCTTGGAATGCTGGCTCGACCCTGGAAATCTTCTCGCCGTTCCTGTTGAGAGGGCCTCCTCTTGAGATGCGACGGGAATGCCGGGAACTCTTTCCCGACGAAGCAGGGAAAGGATCCCTCATTTCGAGCTACGAGGTGGAAAAGGGGCTCCTCTGGATGTGGGCGGGACCCTCGTGATTCCTCTCGAGTGGAGACGGCTATGTCGGGGAACTTCTTGATTTGCACCAAGGGTGTGAAGGAGCCTTTCGAAGTTCCAGAGGTGAGGTGTGATCAGCCTCGAGACGCCTGAGCGGAAATGGGCCTCATCTCGCCTGGAGGGGAGAACCTCCTGGATTTTCTCGAGTTGCGGCAGGTCTTCTGGAGTTACGATGGGGACCTCACGGACCCGCTCTGGTGGCCTCAGGAAAGGCCAGTCCCCATGCGCGTTGCTAGGGGACCTCTCGGGATTCCTCTCCCGTCCATGCCGGGGCCTCAGTCCTTGTGTGGAGTCGGGGCCGGAACCTGAGGATTCCTCTCCAGTGTTGCCATGGATCTTGGGGTGCTTCTGAGTCTCCCCAGGGGAGTCAGGCCTCATCTCGAGTGGGGGCATGCACGTGCGCTTTCCTCCCGAGCTGCAGCAGTAGTGTCACGCTTCCTGTCACGTGGATCAAGGGATCTGTGGCTTTCCCTCGAGGCTGTCCCTCGAGGCTTTCCCACGAGGCTTTCCCACAGGGCTGTGCCACGTGCCACCTTGGTGTGAGTCGATCCTCGGCGTGAAAGACGAGCCGGTGAAGGGAAAAGAGGTTCCTCTGGAATGGACTGAGACATCTGGGGGACTCTTGGAATGGTGGCACGACCCTGGAGTTCCTCTCACCGTTCCTGTTGAGAGGACCTCCTCTTGAGATGCGACCGGAACGCCGGGAACTCTTTCCCGACGAAGCAGGGAAAGGATCCCTCATCTCGAGCTATGAGGTGTAAACGGGGCTCCTCTGGATGTGGGCGGGACCCTCGTGATTCCTCTCGAGTGGAGACGGCTATGTCGGGGAACTTCTTGATTTGCACCAAGGGTGTGAAGGAGCCTTTCGAAGTTCCAGAGGGGAGGTGTGATCAGCCTCGAGACTTTTCAGCGGAAATCGGCCTCATCTCGCCTGGAGGGGAGAACCTCCTGGATTTTCTCGAGTTGCGGCAGGTCTTGTCGAGTTACGACGGGGACCTCAGGGACCCGCTCTGGTGGCCTCAGGAAAGGCCAGTCCGCATGCGAGTTGCTAGTGGGCCTCTCGGGATTCCTCTCCCGTCCATGCCGGGGCCTCAGTCCTTGTGTGGAGTGGGGGCCGGAACCTGAGGATTCCTCTCCAGTGTTGCCATGGATCTTGGGGTGCTTCTGAGTCTCCCCAGGGGAGTCAGGCCTCGTCTCGAGTTGGGGCATGCACGTGCGCTTTCCTCCCGAGCTGCAGCAGTAGTGTCACGCTTCCTGTCACGTGGATCAAGGGATCTGTGGCTTTCCCCCGAAGCTGTCCCTCGAGGCTTTCCCACGACGCTTTCCCACAGGGCTGTGCCACGTGCCACCTTGGTGTGAGTCGATCCTCGGCGTGAAAGACGAGCCGGTGAAGGGAAAAGAGGTTCCTCTGGAATGGACTGAGACATCTGGTGGACTCTTGGAATGCTGGCTCGACCCTGGAAATCCTCTCGCCGTTCCTGTTGAGAGGGCCTCCTCTTTAGATGCGACGGGAAGGCCGGGAACTCTTTCCCGACGAAGCAGGGAAAGGATCCCTCATTTCGAGCTACGAGGTGGAAACGGGGCTCCTCTGGATGTGGGCGGGACCCTCGTGATTCCTCTCGAGTGGAGACGGCTATGTCGGGGAACTTCTTGATTTGCACCAAGGGTGTGAAGGAGCCTTTCGAAGTTCCAGAGGTGAGGTGTGATCAGCCTCGAGACGCCTCAGCGGAAATGGGCCTCATCTCGCCTGGAGGGGAGAACCTCCTGGATTTTCTCGAGTTGCGGCAGGTCTTGCCGAGTTACGACGGGGACCTCAGTGACCCGCTCTGGTGGCCACAGGAAAGGCCAGTCCGCATGCGAGTTGCTAGTGGGCCTCTCGGGATTCCTCTCCCGTCCATGCCGGGGCCTCAGTCCTTGTGTGGAGTGGGGGCCGGAACCTGAGGATTCCTCTCCAGTGTTGCCATGGATCTTGGGGTGCTTCTGAGTCTCCCCAGGGGAGTCAGGCCTCGTCTCGAGTTGGGGCATGCACGTGCGCTTTCCTCCCGAGCTTCAGCAGTAGTGTCACGCTTCCTGTCACGTGGATCAAGGGATCTGTGGCTTTCCCTCGAAGCTGTCCCTCGAGGCTTTCCCACGAGGCTTTCCCACAGGGCTGTGCCACGTGCCAGCTTGGTGTGAGTCGATCCTCGGCGTGAAAGACGAGCCGGTGAAGGGAAAAGAGGTTCCTCTGGAATGGACTGAGACATCTGGTGGACTCTTGGAATGCTGGCTCGACCCTGGAAATCTTCTCGCCGTTCCTGTTGAGAGGGCCTCCTCTTGAGATGCGACGGGAATGCCGGGAACTCTTTCCCGACGAAGCAGGGAAAGGATCCCTCATTTCGAGCTACGAGGTGGAAAAGGGGCTCCTCTGGATGTGGGCGGGACCCTCGTGATTCCTCTCGAGTGGAGACGGCTATGTCGGGGAACTTCTTGATTTGCACCAAGGGTGTGAAGGAGCCTTTCGAAGTTCCAGAGGTGAGGTGTGATCAGCCTCGAGACGCCTGAGCGGAAATGGGCCTCATCTCGCCTGGAGGGGAGAACCTCCTGGATTTTCTCGAGTTGCGGCAGGTCTTCTGGAGTTACGATGGGGACCTCACGGACCCGCTCTGGTGGCCTCAGGAAAGGCCAGTCCCCATGCGCGTTGCTAGGGGACCTCTCGGGATTCCTCTCCCGTCCATGCCGGGGCCTCAGTCCTTGTGTGGAGTCGGGGCCGGAACCTGAGGATTCCTCTCCAGTGTTGCCATGGATCTTGGGGTGCTTCTGAGTCTCCCCAGGGGAGTCAGGCCTCGTCTCGAGTGGGGGCATGCACGTGCGCTTTCCTCCCGAGCTGCAGCAGTAGTGTCACGCTTCCTGTCACGTGGATCAAGGGATCTGTGGCTTTCCCTCGAGGCTGTCCCTCGAGGCTTTCCCACGAGGCTTTCCCACAGGGCTGTGCCACGTGCCACCTTGGTGTGAGTCGATCCTCGGCGTGAAAGACGAGCCGGTGAAGGGAAAAGAGGTTCCTCTGGAATGGACTGAGACATCTGGGGGACTCTTGGAATGGTGGCACGACCCTGGAGTTCCTCTCGCCGTTCCTGTTGAGAGGACCTCCTCTTGAGATGCGACCGGAACGCCGGGAACTCTTTCACGACGAAGCAGGGAACGGATCCCTCATCTCGAGCTATGAGGTGTAAACGGGGCTCCTCTGGATGTGGGCGGGACCCTCGTGATTCCTCTCGAGGGGAGACGGCTATGTCGGGAAACTTCTTGATTTGCACCAAGGGTGTGAAGGAGCCTTTCGAAGTTCCAGAGGGGAGGTGTGATCAGCCTCGAGACTTTTCAGCGGAAATGGGCCTCATCTCGCCTGGAGGGGAGAACCTCCTGGATTTTCTCGAGTTGCGGCAGGTCTTGTCGAGTTACGACGGGGACCTCAGGGACCCGCTCTGGTGGCCTCAGGAAAGGCCAGTCCGCATGCGAGTTGCTAGTGGGCCTCTCGGGATTCCTCTCCCGTCCATGCCGGGGCCTCAGTCCTTGTGTGGAGTGGGGGCCGGAACCTGAGGATTCCTCTCCAGTGTTGCCATGGATCTTGGGGTGCTTCTGAGTCTCCCCAGGGGAGTCAGGCCTCGTCTCGAGTTGGGGCATGCACGTGCGCTTTCCTCCCGAGCTTCAGCAGTAGTGTCACGCTTCCTGTCACGTGGATCAAGGGATCTGTGGCTTTCCCTCGAAGCTGTCCCTCGAGGCTTTCCCACGACGCTTTCCCACAGGGCTGTGCCACGTGCCACCTTGGTGTGAGTCGATCCTCGGCGTGAAAGACGAGCCGGTGAAGGGAAAAGAGTTTCCTCTGGAATGGACTGAGACATCTGGTGGACTCTTGGAATGCTGGCTCGACCCTGGAGTTCCTCTCGCCGTTCCTGTTGAGAGGGCCTCCTCTTGAGATGCGACGGGAACCCAGGGAACTCTTTCCCGACGAAGCAGGGAAAGGATCCCTCATCTCGAGCTACGAGGCGGAAACGGGGCTCCTCTGGATGTGGGCGGGACCCTCGTGATTCCTCTCGAGTGGAGACGGGTATGTCGGGGAACTTCTTGATTTGCACCAAGGGTGTGAAGGAGCCTTTCGAAGTTCCAGAGGGGAGGTGTGATCAGCCTCGAGACGCCTCAGCGGAAATGGGCCTCATATCGCCTGGAGGGGAGAACCTCCTGGATTTTCTCGAGTTGCGGCAGGTCTTGTCGAGTTACGACGGGGACCTCAGTGACCCGCTCTGGTGGCCTCAGGAAAGGCCAGTCCGCATGCGAGTTGCTAGTGGGCCTCTCGGGATTCCTCTCCCGTCCATGCCGGGGCCTCAGTCCTTGTGTGGAGTGGGGGCCGGAACCTGAGGATTCCTCTCCAGTGTTGCCATGGATCTTGGGGTGCTTCTGAGTCTCCCCAGGGGAGTCAGGCCTCGTCTCGAGTTGGGGCATGCACGTGCGCTTTCCTCCCGAGCTTCAGCAGTAGTGTCACGCTTCCTGTCACGTGGATCAAGGGATCTGTGGCTTTCCCTCGAAGCTGTCCCTCGAGGCTTTCCCACGAGGCTTTCCCACAGGGCTGTGCCACGTGCCACCTTGGTGTGAGTCGATCCTCGGCGTGAAAGACGAGCCGGTGAAGGGAAAAGAGGTTCCTCTGGAATGGACTGAGACATCTGGTGGACTCTTGGAATGCTGGCTCGACCCTGGAAATCTTCTCGCCGTTCCTGTTGAGAGGGCCTCCTCTTGAGATGCGACGGGAATGCCGGGAACTCTTTCCCGACGAAGCAGGGAAAGGATCCCTCATTTCGAGCTACGAGGTGGAAAAGGGGCTCCTCTGGATGTGGGCGGGACCCTCGTGATTCCTCTCGAGTGGAGACGGCTATGTCGGGGAACTTCTTGATTTGCACCAAGGGTGTGAAGGAGCCTTTCGAAGTTCCAGAGGTGAGGTGTGATCAGCCTCGAGACGCCTGAGCGGAAATGGGCCTCATCTCGCCTGGAGGGGAGAACCTCCTGGATTTTCTCGAGTTGCGGCAGGTCTTCTGGAGTTACGATGGGGACCTCACGGACCCGCTCTGGTGGCCTCAGGAAAGGCCAGTCCCCATGCGCGTTGCTAGGGGACCTCTCGGGATTCCTCTCCCGTCCATGCCGGGGCCTCAGTCCTTGTGTGGAGTCGGGGCCGGAACCTGAGGATTCCTCTCCAGTGTTGCCATGGATCTTGGGGTGCTTCTGAGTCTCCCCAGGGGAGTCAGGCCTCGTCTCGAGTGGGGGCATGCACGTGCGCTTTCCTCCCGAGCTGCAGCAGTAGTGTCACGCTTCCTGTCACGTGGATCAAGGGATCTGTGGCTTTCCCTCGAGGCTGTCCCTCGAGGCTTTCCCACGAGGCTTTCCCACAGGGCTGTGCCACGTGCCACCTTGGTGTGAGTCGATCCTCGGCGTGAAAGACGAGCCGGTGAAGGGAAAAGAGGTTCCTCTGGAATGGACTGAGACATCTGGGGGACTCTTGGAATGGTGGCACGACCCTGGAGTTCCTCTCACCGTTCCTGTTGAGAGGACCTCCTCTTGAGATGCGACCGGAACGCCGGGAACTCTTTCCCGACGAAGCAGGGAAAGGATCCCTCATCTCGAGCTATGAGGTGTAAACGGGGCTCCTCTGGATGTGGGCGGGACCCTCGTGATTCCTCTCGAGTGGAGACGGCTATGTCGGGGAACTTCTTGATTTGCACCAAGGGTGTGAAGGAGCCTTTCGAAGTTCCAGAGGGGAGGTGTGATCAGCCTCGAGACTTTTCAGCGGAAATCGGCCTCATCTCGCCTGGAGGGGAGAACCTCCTGGATTTTCTCGAGTTGCGGCAGGTCTTGTCGAGTTACGACGGGGACCTCAGGGACCCGCTCTGGTGGCCTCAGGAAAGGCCAGTCCGCATGCGAGTTGCTAGTGGGCCTCTCGGGATTCCTCTCCCGTCCATGCCGGGGCCTCAGTCCTTGTGTGGAGTGGGGGCCGGAACCTGAGGATTCCTCTCCAGTGTTGCCATGGATCTTGGGGTGCTTCTGAGTCTCCCCAGGGGAGTCAGGCCTCGTCTCGAGTTGGGGCATGCACGTGCGCTTTCCTCCCGAGCTGCAGCAGTAGTGTCACGCTTCCTGTCACGTGGATCAAGGGATCTGTGGCTTTCCCTCGAAGCTGTCCCTCGAGGCTTTCCCACGACGCTTTCCCACAGGGCTGTGCCACGTGCCACCTTGGTGTGAGTCGATCCTCGGCGTGAAAGACGAGCCGGTGAAGGGAAAAGAGGTTCCTCTGGAATGGACTGAGACATCTGGTGGACTCTTGGAATGCTGGCTCGACCCTGGAAATCCCCTCGCCGTTCCTGTTGAGAGGGCCTCCTCTTTAGATGCGACGGGAAGGCCGGGAACTCTTTCCCGACGAAGCAGGGAAAGGATCCCTCATTTCGAGCTACGAGGTGGAAACGGGGCTCCTCTGGATGTGGGCGGGACCCTCGTGATTCCTCTCGAGTGGAGACGGCTATGTCGGGGAACTTCTTGATTTGCACCAAGGGTGTGAAGGAGCCTTTCGAAGTTCCAGAGGTGAGGTGTGATCAGCCTCGAGACGCCTCAGCGGAAATGGGCCTCATCTCGCCTGGAGGGGAGAACCTCCTGGATTTTCTCGAGTTGCGGCAGGTCTTCTGGAGTTACGATGGGGACCTCACGGACCCGCTCTGGTGGCCTCAGGAAAGGCCAGTCCCCATGCGAGTTGCTAGGGGACCTCTCGGGATTCCTCTCCCGTCCATGCCGGGGCCTCAGTCCTTGTGTGGAGTCGGGGCCGGAACCTGAGGATTCCTCTCCAGTGTTGCCATGGATCTTGGGGTGCTTCTGAGTCTCCCCAGGGGAGTCAGGCCTCGTCTCGAGTGGGGGCATGCACGTGCGCTTTCCTCCCGAGCTGCAGCAGTAGTGTCACGCTTCCTGTCACGTGGATCAAGGGATCTGTGGCTTTCCCTCGAGGCTGTCCCTCGAGGCTTTCCCACGAGGCTTTCCCACAGGGCTGTGCCACGTGCCACCTTGGTGTGAGTCGATCCTCGGCGTGAAAGACGAGCCGGTGAAGGGAAAAGAGATTCCTCTGGAATGGACTGAGACATCTGGGGGACTCTTGGAATGGTGGCACGACCCTGGAGTTCCTCTCGCCGTTCCTGTTGAGAGGACCTCCTCTTGAGATGCGACCGGAACGCCGGGAACTCTTTCACGACGAAGCAGGGAACAGATCCCTCATCTCGAGCTATGAGGTGTAAACGGGGCTCCTCTGGATGTGGGCGGGACCCTCGTGATTCCTCTCGAGGGGAGACGGCTATGTCGGGAAACTTCTTGATTTGCACCAAGGGTGTGAAGGAGCCTTTCGAAGTTCCAGAGGGGAGGTGTGATCAGCCTCGAGACTTTTCAGCGGAAATGGGCCTCATCTCGCCTGGAGGGGAGAACCTCCTGGATTTTCTCGAGTTGCGGCAGGTCTTGTCGAGTTACGACGGGGACCTCAGGGACCCGCTCTGGTGGCCTCAGGAAAGGCCAGTCCGCATGCGAGTTGCTAGTGGGCCTCTCGGGATTCCTCTCCCGTCCATGCCGGGGCCTCAGTCCTTGTGTGGAGTGGGGGCCGGAACGTGAGGATTCCTCTCCGGTGTTGCCATGGATCTTGGGGTGCTTCTGAGTCTCCCCAGGGGAGTCAGGCCTCGTCTCGAGTGGGGGCATGCACGTGCGCTTTCCTCCCGAGCTGCAGCAGTAGTGTCACGCTTCCTGTCACGTGGATCCAGGGATCTGTGGCTTTCCCTCGAGGCTGTCCCTCGAGGCTTTCCCACGAGGCTTTCCCACAGGGCTGTGCCACGTGCCACCTTGGTGTGAGTCGATCCTCGGCGTGAAAGAAGAGCCGGTGAAGGGAAAAGAGGTTCCTCTGGAATGGACTGAGACATCTGGGCGACTCTTGGAATGGTGGCACGAAGATGGAGTTCCTCTCGCCGTTCCGGTTGAGAGGGCCTCCTCTTGAGATGCGACGGGAACGCCGGGAACTCTTTCCCGATGAAGCAGGGAAAGGATCCCTCATCTCGAGCTACGAGGCGGAAACGGGGCTCCTCTGGATGTGGGCGGGACCCTCGTGATTCCTCTCGAGTGGAGACGGCTATGTCGGGGAACTTCTTGATTTGCACCAAGGGTGTGAAGGACCCTTTCGAAGTTCCAGAGGGGAGGTGTGATCAGCCTCGAGACGCCTCAGCGGAAATGGGCCTCATCTCGCCTGGAGGGGAGAACCTCCTGGATTTTCTCCAGATGCGGCAGGTCTTCTCGAGTTACGACGGGGACCTCAGGGACCCGCTCTGGTGGCCTCAGGAAAGGCCAGTCCCCATGCGAGTTGCTAGGGGACCTCTTGGAATTCTTCTCCCGTCCATGCCGGGGCCTCAGTCCTTGTGTGGAGTCGGGGCCGGAACGTGAGGATTCCTCTCCAGTGTTGCCATGGATCTTGGGGTGCTTCTGAGTCTCCCCAGGGGAGTCAGGCCTCGTCTCGAGTGGGGGCATGCACGTGCGCTTTCTTCCCGAGCTGCAGCTGTAGTGTCACGCTTCCTGTCACGTGAATCAAGGGATCTGTGGCTTTCCAACGAGGCTGTCCCTCGAGGCTTTCCCACGAGGCTTTCCCACAGGGCTGTGCCACGTGCCACCTTGGTGTGAGTCGATCCTCGGCGTGAAAGACGAGCTGGTGAAGGGAAAAGAGGTTCCTCTGGAATGGACTGAGACATCTGGGGGACTCTTGGAATGGTGGCACGACCCTGGAGTTCCTCTCGCCGTTCCTGTTGAGAGGGCCTCCTCTTGAGATGCGACGGGAACGCCGGGAACTCTTTCCCGACGAAGCAAGGAAAGGATCCCTCATCTCGAGCTACGAGGCGGAAACGGGGCTCCTCTGGAGGTGGGCGGGACCCTCGTGATTCCTCTCGAGTGGAGACGGGTATGTCGGGGAACTTCTTGATTTGCACCAAGGGTGTGAAGGACCCTTTCAAAGTTCCAGAGGGGAGGTGTGATCAGCCTCGAGACGCCTCAGCGGAAATGGGCCTCATCTCGCCTGGAGGGGAGAACCTCCTGGATTTTCTCCAGATGCGGCAGGTCTTCTCGAGTTACGACGGGGACCTCAGGGACCCGCTCTGGTGGCCTCAGGAAAGGCCAGTCCCCATGCGAGTTGCTAGGGGACCTCTTGGGATTCTTCTCCCGTCCATGCCGGGGTCTCAGTCCTTGTGTGGAGTCGGGGCCGGAACCTGAGGATTCCTCTCCAGTGTTGCCATGGATCTTGGGGTGCTTCTGAGTCTCCCCAGGGGAGTCAGGCCTCGTCTCGAGTTGGGGCATGCACGTGCGCTTTCCTCCCGAGCTACAGCAGTAGTGTCACGCTTCCTGTCACGTGAATCAAGGGATCTGTGGCTTTCCATCGAGGCTGTCCCTCGAGGCTTTCCCACGAGTCTTTCCCACAGGGTTGTGCCACGTGCCACCTTGGTGTGAGTCGATCCTCGGCGTGAAAGACGAGCCGGTGAAGGGAAAAGAGGTTCCTCTGGAATGGACTGAGACATCTGGGGGACTCTTGGAATGGTGGCACGACCCTGGAGTTCCTCTCGCCGTTCCTGTTGAGAGGGCCTCCTCTTGAGATGCGACGGGAACGCCGGGAACTCTTTCCTGACGAAGCAGTGAAAGGATCCCTCATCTCGAGCTACGAGGAGGAAACGGGGCTCCTCTGGATGTGGGCGGGACCCTCGTGATTCCTCTCGAGTGGAGACGGGTATGTCGGGGAACTTCTTGATTTGCACCAAGGGTGTGAAGGACCCTTTCGAAGTTCCAGAGGTGAGGTGTGATCAGCCTCGAGACGCTTCAGCGGAAATGGGCCTCATCTCGCCTGGAGGAGAGAACCTCCTGGATTTTCTCGAGTTGCGGCAGGTCTTCTGGAGTTACGACGGGGACCTCAGGGACCCGCTCTGGTGGCCTCAGGAAAGGCCAGTCCCCATGCGAGTTGCTAGGGGACCTCTCGGGATTCCTCTCCCGTCCATGCCGGGGCCTCAGTCCTTGTGTGGAGTCGGGGCCGGAACCTGAGGATTCCTCTCCAGTGTTGCCATGGATCTTGGGGTGCTTCTGAGTCTCCCCAGGGGAGTCAGGCCTCGTCTCGAGTGGGGGCATGCACGTGCGCTTTCCTCCCGAGCTGCAGCAGTAGTGTCACGCTTCCTGTCACGTGGATCAAGGGATCTGTGGCTTTCCCTCGAGGCTGTCCCTCGAGGCTTTCCCACGAGGCTTTCCCACAGGGCTGTGCCACGTGCCACCTTGGTGTGAGTCGATCCTCGGCGTGAAAGACGAGCCGGTGAAGGGAAAAGAGGTTCCTCTGGAATGGACTGAAACATCTGGGGGACTCTTGGAATGGTGGCACGACCCTGGAGTTCCTCTCCCCGTTCCTGTTGAGAGGGCCTCCTCTTGAGATGCGACGGGAACGCTGGGAACTCTTTCCCGACGAAGCAAGGAAAGGATCCCTCATCTCGAGCTACGAGGCGGAAACGGGGCTCCTCTGGATGTGGGCAGGACCCTCGTGATTCCTCTCGAGTGGAGACGGGTATGTCGGGGAACTTCTTGATTTGCACCAAGGGTGTGAAGGACCTTTTCAAAGTTCCAGAGGGGAGGTGTGATCAGCCTCGAGACGCCTCAGCGGAAATGGGCCTCATCTCGCCTGGAGGGGATAACCTCCTGGATTTTCTCCAGATGCGGCAGGTCTTCTCGAGTTACGACGGGGACCTCAGGGACCCGCTCTGGTGGCCTCAGGAAAGGCCAGTCCCCATGCGAGTTGCTAGGGGACCTCTTGGAATTCTTCTCCCGTCCATGCCGGGGCCTCAGTCCTTGTGTGGAGTCGGGGCCGGAACGTGAGGATTCCTCTCCAGTGTTGCCATGGATCTTGGGGTGCTTCTGAGTCTCCCCAGGGGAGTCAGGCCTCGTCTCGAGTTGGGGCATGCACGTGCGCTTTCTTCCCGAGCTGCAGCTGTAGTGTCACGCTTCCTGTCACGTGAATCAAGGGATCTGTGGCTTTCCAACGAGGCTGTCCCTCGAGGCTTTCCCACGAGGCTTTCCCACAGGGCTGTGCCACGTGCCACCTTGGTGTGAGTCGATCCTCGGCGTGAAAGACGAGCTGGTGAAGGGAAAAGAGGTTCCTCTGGAATGGACTGAGACATCTGGGGGACTCTTGGAATGGTGGCACGACCCTGGAGTTCCTCTCGCCGTTCCTGTTGAGAGGGCCTCCTCTTGAGATGCGACGGGAACGCCGGGAACTCTTTCCCGACGAAGCAAGGAAAGGATCCCTCATCTCGAGCTACGAGGCGGAAACGGGGCTCCTCTGGAGGTGGGCGGGACCCTCGTGATTCCTCTCGAGTGGAGACGGGTATGTCGGGGAACTTCTTGATTTGCACCAAGGGTGTGAAGGACCCTTTCAAAGTTCCAGAGGGGAGGTGTGATCAGCCTCGAGACGCCTCAGCGGAAATGGGCCTCATCTCGCCTGGAGGGGAGAACCTCCTGGATTTTCTCCAGATGCGGCAGGTCTTCTCGAGTTACGACGGGGACCTCAGGGACCCGCTCTGGTGGCCTCAGGAAAGGCCAGTCCCCATGCGAGTTGCTAGGGGACCTCTTGGGATTCTTCTCCCGTCCATGCCGGGGTCTCAGTCCTTGTGTGGAGTCGGGGCCGGAACCTGAGGATTCCTCTCCAGTGTTGCCATGGATCTTGGGGTGCTTCTGAGTCTCCCCAGGGGAGTCAGGCCTCGTCTCGAGTTGGGGCATGCACGTGCGCTTTCCTCCCGAGCTACAGCAGTAGTGTCACGCTTCCTGTCACGTGAATCAAGGGATCTGTGGCTTTCCATCGAGGCTGTCCCTCGAGGCTTTCCCACGAGTCTTTCCCACAGGGCTGTGCCACGTGCCACCTTGGTGTGAGTCGATCCTCGGCGTGAAAGACGAGCCGGTGAAGGGAAAAGAGGTTCCTCTGGAATGGACTGAGACATCTGGGGGACTCTTGGAATGGTGGCACGACCCTGGAGTTCCTCTCGCCGTTCCTGTTGAGAGGGCCTCCTCTTGAGATGCGACGGGAACGCCGGGAACTCTTTCCTGACGAAGCAGTGAAAGGATCCCTCATCTCGAGCTACGAGGAGGAAACGGGGCTCCTCTGGATGTGGGCGGGACCCTCGTGATTCCTCTCGAGTGGAGACGGGTATGTCGGGGAACTTCTTGATTTGCACCAAGGGTGTGAAGGACCCTTTCGAAGTTCCAGAGGTGAGGTGTGATCAGCCTCGAGACGCTTCAGCGGAAATGGGCCTCATCTCGCCTGGAGGAGAGAACCTCCTGGATTTTCTCGAGTTGCGGCAGGTCTTCTGGAGTTACGACGGGGACCTCAGGGACCCGCTCTGGTGGCCTCAGGAAAGGCCAGTCCCCATGCGAGTTGCTAGGGGACCTCTCGGGATTCCTCTCCCGTCCATGCCGGGGCCTCAGTCCTTGTGTGGAGTCGGGGCCGGAACCTGAGGATTCCTCTCCAGTGTTGCCATGGATCTTGGGGTGCTTCTGAGTCTCCCCAGGGGAGTCAGGCCTCGTCTCGAGTGGGGGCATGCACGTGCGCTTTCCTCCCGAGCTGCAGCAGTAGTGTCACGCTTCCTGTCACGTGGATCAAGGGATCTGTGGCTTTCCCTCGAGGCTGTCCCTCGAGGCTTTCCCACGAGGCTTTCCCACAGGGCTGTGCCACGTGCCACCTTGGTGTGAGTCGATCCTCGGCGTGAAAGACGAGCCGGTGAAGGGAAAAGAGGTTCCTCTGGAATGGACTGAAACATCTGGGGGACTCTTGGAATGGTGGCACGACCCTGGAGTTCCTCTCCCCGTTCCTGTTGAGAGGGCCTCCTCTTGAGATGCGACGGGAACGCTGGGAACTCTTTCCCGACGAAGCAAGGAAAGGATCCCTCATCTCGAGCTACGAGGCGGAAACGGGGCTCCTCTGGATGTGGGCAGGACCCTCGTGATTCCTCTCGAGTGGAGACGGGTATGTCGGGGAACTTCTTGATTTGCACCAAGGGTGTGAAGGACCTTTTCAAAGTTCCAGAGGGGAGGTGTGATCAGCCTCGAGACGCCTCAGCGGAAATGGGCCTCATCTCGCCTGGAGGGGATAACCTCCTGGATTTTCTCCAGATGCGGCAGGTCTTCTCGAGTTACGACGGGGACCTCAGGGACCCGCTCTGGTGGCCTCAGGAAAGGCCAGTCCCCATGCGAGTTGCTAGGGGACCTCTTGGAATTCTTCTCCCGTCCATGCCGGGGCCTCAGTCCTTGTGTGGAGTCGGGGCCGGAACGTGAGGATTCCTCTCCAGTGTTGCCATGGATCTTGGGGTGCTTCTGAGTCTCCCCAGGGGAGTCAGGCCTCGTCTCGAGTTGGGGCATGCACGTGCGCTTTCTTCCCGAGCTGCAGCTGTAGTGTCACGCTTCCTGTCACGTGAATCAAGGGATCTGTGGCTTTCCAACGAGGCTGTCCCTCGAGGCTTTCCCACGAGGCTTTCCCACAGGGCTGTGCCACGTGCCACCTTGGTGTGAGTCGATCCTCGGCGTGAAAGACGAGCTGGTGAAGGGAAAAGAGGTTCCTCTGGAATGGACTGAGACATCTGGGGGACTCTTGGAATGGTGGCACGACCCTGGAGTTCCTCTCGCCGTTCCTGTTGAGAGGGCCTCCTCTTGAGATGCGACGGGAACGCCGGGAACTCTTTCCCGACGAAGCAAGGAAAGGATCCCTCATCTCGAGCTACGAGGCGGAAACGGGGCTCCTCTGGAGGTGGGCGGGACCCTCGTGATTCCTCTCGAGTGGAGACGGGTATGTCGGGGAACTTCTTGATTTGCACCAAGGGTGTGAAGGACCCTTTCAAAGTTCCAGAGGGGAGGTGTGATCAGCCTCGAGACGCCTCAGCGGAAATGGGCCTCATCTCGCCTGGAGGGGAGAACCTCCTGGATTTTCTCCAGATGCGGCAGGTCTTCTCGAGTTACGACGGGGACCTCAGGGACCCGCTCTGGTGGCCTCAGGAAAGGCCAGTCCCCATGCGAGTTGCTAGGGGACCTCTTGGGATTCTTCTCCCGTCCATGCCGGGGTCTCAGTCCTTGTGTGGAGTCGGGGCCGGAACCTGAGGATTCCTCTCCAGTGTTGCCATGGATCTTGGGGTGCTTCTGAGTCTCCCCAGGGGAGTCAGGCCTCGTCTCGAGTTGGGGCATGCACGTGCGCTTTCCTCCCGAGCTACAGCAGTAGTGTCACGCTTCCTGTCACGTGAATCAAGGGATCTGTGGCTTTCCATCGAGGCTGTCCCTCGAGGCTTTCCCACGAGTCTTTCCCACAGGGCTGTGCCACGTGCCACCTTGGTGTGAGTCGATCCTCGGCGTGAAAGACGAGCCGGTGAAGGGAAAAGAGGTTCCTCTGGAATGGACTGAGACATCTGGGGGACTCTTGGAATGGTGGCACGACCCTGGAGTTCCTCTCGCCGTTCCTGTTGAGAGGGCCTCCTCTTGAGATGCGACGGGAACGCCGGGAACTCTTTCCTGACGAAGCAGTGAAAGGATCCCTCATCTCGAGCTACGAGGAGGAAACGGGGCTCCTCTGGATGTGGGCGGGACCCTCGTGATTCCTCTCGAGTGGAGACGGGTATGTCGGGGAACTTCTTGATTTGCACCAAGGGTGTGAAGGACCCTTTCGAAGTTCCAGAGGTGAGGTGTGATCAGCCTCGAGACGCCTCAGCGGAAATGGGCCTCATCTCGCCTGGAGGAGAGAACCTCCTGGATTTTCTCGAGTTGCGGCAGGTCTTCTGGAGTTACGACGGGGACCTCAGGGACCCGCTCTGGTGGCCTCAGGAAAGGCCAGTCCCCATGCGAGTTGCTAGGGGACCTCTCGGGATTCCTCTCCCGTCCATGCCGGGGCCTCAGTCCTTGTGTGGAGTCGGGGCCGGAACCTGAGGATTCCTCTCCAGTGTTGCCATGGATCTTGGGGTGCTTCTGAGTCTCCCCAGGGGAGTCAGGCCTCGTCTCGAGTGGGGGCATGCACGTGCGCTTTCCTCCCGAGCTGCAGCAGTAGTGTCACGCTTCCTGTCACGTGGATCAAGGGATCTGTGGCTTTCCCTCGAGGCTGTCCCTCGAGGCTTTCCCACGAGGCTTTCCCACAGGGCTGTGCCACGTGCCACCTTGGTGTGAGTCGATCCTCGGCGTGAAAGACGAGCCGGTGAAGGGAAAAGAGGTTCCTCTGGAATGGACTGAAACATCTGGGGGACTCTTGGAATGGTGGCACGACCCTGGAGTTCCTCTCGCCGTTCCTGTTGAGAGGGCCTCCTCTTGAGATGCGACGGGAACGCCGGGAACTCTTTCCCGACGAAGCAAGGAAAGGATCCCTCATCTCGAGCTACGAGGCGGAAACGGGGCTCCTCTGGAGGTGGGCGGGACCCTCGTGATTCCTCTCGAGTGGAGACGGGTATGTCGGGGAACTTCTTGATTTGCACCAAGGGTGTGAAGGACCCTTTCAAAGTTCCAGAGGGGACGTGTGATCAGCCTCGAGACGCCTCAGCGGAAATGGGCCTCATCTCGCCTGGAGGGGAGAACCTCCTGGATTTTCTCCAGATGCGGCAGGTCTTCTCGAGTTACGACGGGGACCTCAGGGACCCGCTCTGGTGGCCTCAGGAAAGGCCAGTCCCCATGCGAGTTGCTAGGGGACCTCTTGGGATTCTTCTCCCGTCCATGCCGGGGCCTCAGTCCTTGTGTGGAGTCGGGGCCGGAACCTGAGGATTCCTCTCCAGTGTTGCCATGGATCTTGGGGTGCTTCTGAGTCTCCCCAGGGGAGTCAGGCCTCGTCTCGAGTTGGGGCATGCACGTGCGCTTTCTTCCCGAGCTGCAGCTGTAGTGTCACGCTTCCTGTCACGTGAATCAAGGGATCTGTGGCTTTCCAACGAGGCTGTCCCTCGAGGCTTTCCCACGAGGCTTTCCCACAGGGCTGTGCCACGTGCCACCTTGGTGTGAGTCGATCCTCGGCGTGAAAGACGAGCTGGTGAAGGGAAAAGAGGTTCCTCTGGAATGGACTGAGACATCTGGGGGACTCTTGGAATGGTGGCACGACCCTGGAGTTCCTCTCGCCGTTCCTGTTGAGAGGGCCTCCTCTTGAGATGCGACGGGAACGCCGGGAACTCTTTCCCGACGAAGCAAGGAAAGGATCCCTCATCTCGAGCTACGAGGCGGAAACGGGGCTCCTCTGGAGGTGGGCGGGACCCTCGTGATTCCTCTCGAGTGGAGACGGGTATGTCGGGGAACTTCTTGATTTGCACCAAGGGTGTGAAGGACCCTTTCAAAGTTCCAGAGGGGAGGTGTGATCAGCCTCGAGACGCCTCAGCGGAAATGGGCCTCATCTCGCCTGGAGGGGAGAACCTCCTGGATTTTCTCCAGATGCGGCAGGTCTTCTCGAGTTACGACGGGGACCTCAGGGACCCGCTCTGGTGGCCTCAGGAAAGGCCAGTCCCCATGCGAGTTGCTAGGGGACCTCTTGGGATTCTTCTCCCGTCCATGCCGGGGTCTCAGTCCTTGTGTGGAGTCGGGGCCGGAACCTGAGGATTCCTCTCCAGTGTTGCCATGGATCTTGGGGTGCTTCTGAGTCTCCCCAGGGGAGTCAGGCCTCGTCTCGAGTTGGGGCATGCACGTGCGCTTTCCTCCCGAGCTACAGCAGTAGTGTCACGCTTCCTGTCACGTGAATCAAGGGATCTGTGGCTTTCCATCGAGGCTGTCCCTCGAGGCTTTCCCACGAGTCTTTCCCACAGGGCTGTGCCACGTGCCACCTTGGTGTGAGTCGATCCTCGGCGTGAAAGACGAGCCGGTGAAGGGAAAAGAGGTTCCTCTGGAATGGACTGAGACATCTGGGGGACTCTTGGAATGGTGGCACGACCCTGGAGTTCCTCTCGCCGTTCCTGTTGAGAGGGCCTCCTCTTGAGATGCGACGGGAACGCCGGGAACTCTTTCCTGACGAAGCAGTGAAAGGATCCCTCATCTCGAGCTACGAGGAGGAAACGGGGCTCCTCTGGATGTGGGCGGGACCCTCGTGATTCCTCTCGAGTGGAGACGGGTATGTCGGGGAACTTCTTGATTTGCACCAAGGGTGTGAAGGACCCTTTCGAAGTTCCAGAGGTGAGGTGTGATCAGCCTCGAGACGCCTCAGCGGAAATGGGCCTCATCTCGCCTGGAGGAGAGAACCTCCTGGATTTTCTCGAGTTGCGGCAGGTCTTCTGGAGTTACGACGGGGACCTCAGGGACCCGCTCTGGTGGCCTCAGGAAAGGCCAGTCCCCATGCGAGTTGCTAGGGGACCTCTCGGGATTCCTCTCCCGTCCATGCCGGGGCCTCAGTCCTTGTGTGGAGTCGGGGCCGGAACCTGAGGATTCCTCTCCAGTGTTGCCATGGATCTTGGGGTGCTTCTGAGTCTCCCCAGGGGAGTCAGGCCTCGTCTCGAGTGGGGGCATGCACGTGCGCTTTCCTCCCGAGCTGCAGCAGTAGTGTCACGCTTCCTGTCACGTGGATCAAGGGATCTGTGGCTTTCCCTCGAGGCTGTCCCTCGAGGCTTTCCCACGAGGCTTTCCCACAGGGCTGTGCCACGTGCCACCTTGGTGTGAGTCGATCCTCGGCGTGAAAGACGAGCCGGTGAAGGGAAAAGAGGTTCCTCTGGAATGGACTGAAACATCTGGGGGACTCTTGGAATGGTGGCACGACCCTGGAGTTCCTCTCGCCGTTCCTGTTGAGAGGGCCTCCTCTTGAGATGCGACGGGAACGCCGGGAACTCTTTCCCGACGAAGCAAGGAAAGGATCCCTCATCTCGAGCTACGAGGCGGAAACGGGGCTCCTCTGGAGGTGGGCGGGACCCTCGTGATTCCTCTCGAGTGGAGACGGGTATGTCGGGGAACTTCTTGATTTGCACCAAGGGTGTGAAGGACCCTTTCAAAGTTCCAGAGGGGACGTGTGATCAGCCTCGAGACGCCTCAGCGGAAATGGGCCTCATCTCGCCTGGAGGGGAGAACCTCCTGGATTTTCTCCAGATGCGGCAGGTCTTCTCGAGTTACGACGGGGACCTCAGGGACCCGCTCTGGTGGCCTCAGGAAAGGCCAGTCCCCATGCGAGTTGCTAGGGGACCTCTTGGGATTCTTCTCCCGTCCATGCCGGGGCCTCAGTCCTTGTGTGGAGTCGGGGCCGGAACCTGAGGATTCCTCTCCAGTGTTGCCATGGATCTTGGGGTGCTTCTGAGTCTCCCCAGGGGAGTCAGGCCTCGTCTCGAGTTGGGGCATGCACGTGCGCTTTCCTCTCGAGCAGCAGCAGTAGTGTCACGCTTCCTGTCACGTGAATCAAGGGATCTGTGGCTTTCCATCGAGGCTGTCCCTCGAGGCTTTCCCACGAGGCTTTCCCACAGGGCTGTGCCACGTGCCACCTTGGTGTGAGTCGATCCTCGGCGTGAAAGACGAGCCGGTGAAGGGAAAAGAGGTTCCTCTGGAATGGACTGAGACATCTGGGGGACTCTTGGAATGGTGGCACGACCCTGGAGTTCCTCTCGCCGTTCCTGTTGAGAGGGCCTCCTCTTGAGATGCGACGGGAACGCCGGGAACTCTTTCCTGATGAAGCAAGGAAAGGATCCCTCATCTCGAGCTACGAGGCGGAAACGGGGCTCCTCTGGATGTGGGCGGGACCCTCGTGATTCCTCTCGAGTGGAGACGGGTATGTCGGGGAACTTCTTGATTTGCACCAAGGGTGTGAAGGACCCTTTCAAAGTTCCAGAGGGGAGGTGTGATCAGCCTCGAGACGCCTCAGCGGAAATGGGCCTCATCTCGCCTGGAGGGGAGAACCTCCTGGATTTTCCCCGGATGCGGCAGGTCTTCTCGAGTTACGACGGGGACCTCAGGGACCCGCTCTGGTGGCCTCAGGAAAGGCCAGTCCCCATGCGAGTTGCTAGGGGACCTCTTGGAATTCTTCTCCCGTCCATGCCGGGGCCTCAGTCCTTGTGTGGAGTCGGGGCCGGAACCTGAGGATTCCTCTCCAGTGTTGCCATGGATCTTGGGGTGCTTCTGAGTCTCCCCAGGGGAGTCAGGCCTCGTCTCGAGTTGGGGCATGCACGTGCGCTTTCTTCCCGAGCTGCAGCAGTAGTGTCACGCTTCCTGTCACGTGAATCAAGGGATCTGTGGCTTTCCATCGAGGCTGTCCCTCGAGGCTTTGCCACGAGTCTTTCCCACAGGGCTGTGCCACGTGCCACCTTGGTGTGAGTCGATCCTCGGCGTGAAAGACGAGCCGGTGAAGGGAAAAGAGGTTCCTCTGGAATGGACTGAGACATCTGGGGGACTCTTGGAATGGTGGCACGACCCTGGAGATCCTCTCGCCGTTCCTGTTGAGAGGGCCTCCTCTTGAGATGCGACGGGAACGCCGGGAACTCTTTCCTGACGAAGCAGTGAAAGGATCCCTCATCTCGAGCTACGAGGAGGAAACGGGGCTCCTCTGGATGTGGGCGGGACCCTCGTGATTCCTCTCGAGTGGAGACGGGTATGTCGGGGAACTTCTTGATTTGCACCAAGGGTGTGAAGGACCCTTTCGAAGTTCCAGAGGTGAGGTGTGATCAGCCTCGAGACGCCTCAGTGGAAATGGGCCTCATCTCGCCTGGAGGGGAGAACCTCCTGGATTTTCTCGAGTTGCGGCAGGTCTTCTCGAGTTACGACGGGGACCTCAGGGACCCGCTCTGGTGGCCTCAGGAAAGGCCAGTCCCATGCGAGTTGCTAGGGGACCTCTCGGGATTCCTCTCCCGTCCATGCCGGGGCCTCAGTCCTTGTGTGGAGTCGGGGCCGGAACGTGAGGATTCCTCTCCAGTGTTGCCATGGATCTTGGGGTGCTTCTGAGTCTCCCCAGGGGAGTCAGGCCTCGTCTCGAGTTGGGGCATGCACGTGCGCTTTCTTCCCGAGCTGCAGCTGTAGTGTCACGCTTCCTGTCACGTGAATCAAGGGATCTGTGGCTTTCCAACGAGGCTGTCCCTCGAGGCTTTCCCACGAGGCTTTCCCACAGGGCTGTGCCACGTGCCACCTTGGTGTGAGTCGATCCTCGGCGTGAAAGACGAGCTGGTGAAGGGAAAAGAGGTTCCTCTGGAATGGACTGAGACATCTGGGGGACTCTTGGAATGGTGGCACGACCCTGGAGTTCCTCTCGCCGTTCCTGTTGAGAGGGCCTCCTCTTGAGATGCGACGGGAACGCCGGGAACTCTTTCCCGACGAAGCAAGGAAAGGATCCCTCATCTCGAGCTACGAGGCGGAAACGGGGCTCCTCTGGAGGTGGGCGGGACCCTCGTGATTCCTCTCGAGTGGAGACGGGTATGTCGGGGAACTTCTTGATTTGCACCAAGGGTGTGAAGGACCCTTTCAAAGTTCCAGAGGGGAGGTGTGATCAGCCTCGAGACGCCTCAGCGGAAATGGGCCTCATCTCGCCTGGAGGGGAGAACCTCCTGGATTTTCTCCAGATGCGGCAGGTCTTCTCGAGTTACGACGGGGACCTCAGGGACCCGCTCTGGTGGCCTCAGGAAAGGCCAGTCCCCATGCGAGTTGCTAGGGGACCTCTTGGGATTCTTCTCCCGTCCATGCCGGGGTCTCAGTCCTTGTGTGGAGTCGGGGCCGGAACCTGAGGATTCCTCTCCAGTGTTGCCATGGATCTTGGGGTGCTTCTGAGTCTCCCCAGGGGAGTCAGGCCTCGTCTCGAGTTGGGGCATGCACGTGCGCTTTCCTCCCGAGCTACAGCAGTAGTGTCACGCTTCCTGTCACGTGAATCAAGGGATCTGTGGCTTTCCATCGAGGCTGTCCCTCGAGGCTTTCCCACGAGTCTTTCCCACAGGGTTGTGCCACGTGCCACCTTGGTGTGAGTCGATCCTCGGCGTGAAAGACGAGCCGGTGAAGGGAAAAGAGGTTCCTCTGGAATGGACTGAGACATCTGGGGGACTCTTGGAATGGTGGCACGACCCTGGAGTTCCTCTCGCCGTTCCTGTTGAGAGGGCCTCCTCTTGAGATGCGACGGGAACGCCGGGAACTCTTTCCTGACGAAGCAGTGAAAGGATCCCTCATCTCGAGCTACGAGGAGGAAACGGGGCTCCTCTGGATGTGGGCGGGACCCTCGTGATTCCTCTCGAGTGGAGACGGGTATGTCGGGGAACTTCTTGATTTGCACCAAGGGTGTGAAGGACCCTTTCGAAGTTCCAGAGGTGAGGTGTGATCAGCCTCGAGACGCTTCAGCGGAAATGGGCCTCATCTCGCCTGGAGGAGAGAACCTCCTGGATTTTCTCGAGTTGCGGCAGGTCTTCTGGAGTTACGACGGGGACCTCAGGGACCCGCTCTGGTGGCCTCAGGAAAGGCCAGTCCCCATGCGAGTTGCTAGGGGACCTCTCGGGATTCCTCTCCCGTCCATGCCGGGGCCTCAGTCCTTGTGTGGAGTCGGGGCCGGAACCTGAGGATTCCTCTCCAGTGTTGCCATGGATCTTGGGGTGCTTCTGAGTCTCCCCAGGGGAGTCAGGCCTCGTCTCGAGTGGGGGCATGCACGTGCGCTTTCCTCCCGAGCTGCAGCAGTAGTGTCACGCTTCCTGTCACGTGGATCAAGGGATCTGTGGCTTTCCCTCGAGGCTGTCCCTCGAGGCTTTCCCACGAGGCTTTCCCACAGGGCTGTGCCACGTGCCACCTTGGTGTGAGTCGATCCTCGGCGTGAAAGACGAGCCGGTGAAGGGAAAAGAGGTTCCTCTGGAATGGACTGAAACATCTGGGGGACTCTTGGAATGGTGGCACGACCCTGGAGTTCCTCTCCCCGTTCCTGTTGAGAGGGCCTCCTCTTGAGATGCGACGGGAACGCTGGGAACTCTTTCCCGACGAAGCAAGGAAAGGATCCCTCATCTCGAGCTACGAGGCGGAAACGGGGCTCCTCTGGATGTGGGCAGGACCCTCGTGATTCCTCTCGAGTGGAGACGGGTATGTCGGGGAACTTCTTGATTTGCACCAAGGGTGTGAAGGACCTTTTCAAAGTTCCAGAGGGGAGGTGTGATCAGCCTCGAGACGCCTCAGCGGAAATGGGCCTCATCTCGCCTGGAGGGGATAACCTCCTGGATTTTCTCCAGATGCGGCAGGTCTTCTCGAGTTACGACGGGGACCTCAGGGACCCGCTCTGGTGGCCTCAGGAAAGGCCAGTCCCCATGCGAGTTGCTAGGGGACCTCTTGGAATTCTTCTCCCGTCCATGCCGGGGCCTCAGTCCTTGTGTGGAGTCGGGGCCGGAACGTGAGGATTCCTCTCCAGTGTTGCCATGGATCTTGGGGTGCTTCTGAGTCTCCCCAGGGGAGTCAGGCCTCGTCTCGAGTTGGGGCATGCACGTGCGCTTTCTTCCCGAGCTGCAGCTGTAGTGTCACGCTTCCTGTCACGTGAATCAAGGGATCTGTGGCTTTCCAACGAGGCTGTCCCTCGAGGCTTTCCCACGAGGCTTTCCCACAGGGCTGTGCCACGTGCCACCTTGGTGTGAGTCGATCCTCGGCGTGAAAGACGAGCTGGTGAAGGGAAAAGAGGTTCCTCTGGAATGGACTGAGACATCTGGGGGACTCTTGGAATGGTGGCACGACCCTGGAGTTCCTCTCGCCGTTCCTGTTGAGAGGGCCTCCTCTTGAGATGCGACGGGAACGCCGGGAACTCTTTCCCGACGAAGCAAGGAAAGGATCCCTCATCTCGAGCTACGAGGCGGAAACGGGGCTCCTCTGGAGGTGGGCGGGACCCTCGTGATTCCTCTCGAGTGGAGACGGGTATGTCGGGGAACTTCTTGATTTGCACCAAGGGTGTGAAGGACCCTTTCAAAGTTCCAGAGGGGAGGTGTGATCAGCCTCGAGACGCCTCAGCGGAAATGGGCCTCATCTCGCCTGGAGGGGAGAACCTCCTGGATTTTCTCCAGATGCGGCAGGTCTTCTCGAGTTACGACGGGGACCTCAGGGACCCGCTCTGGTGGCCTCAGGAAAGGCCAGTCCCCATGCGAGTTGCTAGGGGACCTCTTGGGATTCTTCTCCCGTCCATGCCGGGGTCTCAGTCCTTGTGTGGAGTCGGGGCCGGAACCTGAGGATTCCTCTCCAGTGTTGCCATGGATCTTGGGGTGCTTCTGAGTCTCCCCAGGGGAGTCAGGCCTCGTCTCGAGTTGGGGCATGCACGTGCGCTTTCCTCCCGAGCTACAGCAGTAGTGTCACGCTTCCTGTCACGTGAATCAAGGGATCTGTGGCTTTCCATCGAGGCTGTCCCTCGAGGCTTTCCCACGAGTCTTTCCCACAGGGCTGTGCCACGTGCCACCTTGGTGTGAGTCGATCCTCGGCGTGAAAGACGAGCCGGTGAAGGGAAAAGAGGTTCCTCTGGAATGGACTGAGACATCTGGGGGACTCTTGGAATGGTGGCACGACCCTGGAGTTCCTCTCGCCGTTCCTGTTGAGAGGGCCTCCTCTTGAGATGCGACGGGAACGCCGGGAACTCTTTCCTGACGAAGCAGTGAAAGGATCCCTCATCTCGAGCTACGAGGAGGAAACGGGGCTCCTCTGGATGTGGGCGGGACCCTCGTGATTCCTCTCGAGTGGAGACGGGTATGTCGGGGAACTTCTTGATTTGCACCAAGGGTGTGAAGGACCCTTTCGAAGTTCCAGAGGTGAGGTGTGATCAGCCTCGAGACGCCTCAGCGGAAATGGGCCTCATCTCGCCTGGAGGAGAGAACCTCCTGGATTTTCTCGAGTTGCGGCAGGTCTTCTGGAGTTACGACGGGGACCTCAGGGACCCGCTCTGGTGGCCTCAGGAAAGGCCAGTCCCCATGCGAGTTGCTAGGGGACCTCTCGGGATTCCTCTCCCGTCCATGCCGGGGCCTCAGTCCTTGTGTGGAGTCGGGGCCGGAACCTGAGGATTCCTCTCCAGTGTTGCCATGGATCTTGGGGTGCTTCTGAGTCTCCCCAGGGGAGTCAGGCCTCGTCTCGAGTGGGGGCATGCACGTGCGCTTTCCTCCCGAGCTGCAGCAGTAGTGTCACGCTTCCTGTCACGTGGATCAAGGGATCTGTGGCTTTCCCTCGAGGCTGTCCCTCGAGGCTTTCCCACGAGGCTTTCCCACAGGGCTGTGCCACGTGCCACCTTGGTGTGAGTCGATCCTCGGCGTGAAAGACGAGCCGGTGAAGGGAAAAGAGGTTCCTCTGGAATGGACTGAAACATCTGGGGGACTCTTGGAATGGTGGCACGACCCTGGAGTTCCTCTCGCCGTTCCTGTTGAGAGGGCCTCCTCTTGAGATGCGACGGGAACGCCGGGAACTCTTTCCCGACGAAGCAAGGAAAGGATCCCTCATCTCGAGCTACGAGGCGGAAACGGGGCTCCTCTGGAGGTGGGCGGGACCCTCGTGATTCCTCTCGAGTGGAGACGGGTATGTCGGGGAACTTCTTGATTTGCACCAAGGGTGTGAAGGACCCTTTCAAAGTTCCAGAGGGGACGTGTGATCAGCCTCGAGACGCCTCAGCGGAAATGGGCCTCATCTCGCCTGGAGGGGAGAACCTCCTGGATTTTCTCCAGATGCGGCAGGTCTTCTCGAGTTACGACGGGGACCTCAGGGACCCGCTCTGGTGGCCTCAGGAAAGGCCAGTCCCCATGCGAGTTGCTAGGGGACCTCTTGGGATTCTTCTCCCGTCCATGCCGGGGCCTCAGTCCTTGTGTGGAGTCGGGGCCGGAACCTGAGGATTCCTCTCCAGTGTTGCCATGGATCTTGGGGTGCTTCTGAGTCTCCCCAGGGGAGTCAGGCCTCGTCTCGAGTTGGGGCATGCACGTGCGCTTTCCTCTCGAGCAGCAGCAGTAGTGTCACGCTTCCTGTCACGTGAATCAAGGGATCTGTGGCTTTCCATCGAGGCTGTCCCTCGAGGCTTTCCCACGAGGCTTTCCCACAGGGCTGTGCCACGTGCCACCTTGGTGTGAGTCGATCCTCGGCGTGAAAGACGAGCCGGTGAAGGGAAAAGAGGTTCCTCTGGAATGGACTGAGACATCTGGGGGACTCTTGGAATGGTGGCACGACCCTGGAGTTCCTCTCGCCGTTCCTGTTGAGAGGGCCTCCTCTTGAGATGCGACGGGAACGCCGGGAACTCTTTCCCGATGAAGCAAGGAAAGGATCCCTCATCTCGAGCTACGAGGCGGAAACGGGGCTCCTCTGGATGTGGGCGGGACCCTCGTGATTCCTCTCGAGTGGAGACGGGTATGTCGGGGAACTTCTTGATTTGCACCAAGGGTGTGAAGGACCCTTTCAAAGTTCCAGAGGGGAGGTGTGATCAGCCTCGAGACGCCTCAGCGGAAATGGGCCTCATCTCGCCTGGAGGGGAGAACCTCCTGGATTTTCCCCGGATGCGGCAGGTCTTCTCGAGTTACGACGGGGACCTCAGGGACCCGCTCTGGTGGCCTCAGGAAAGGCCAGTCCCCATGCGAGTTGCTAGGGGACCTCTTGGAATTCTTCTCCCGTCCATGCCGGGGCCTCAGTCCTTGTGTGGAGTCGGGGCCGGAACCTGAGGATTCCTCTCCAGTGTTGCCATGGATCTTGGGGTGCTTCTGAGTCTCCCCAGGGGAGTCAGGCCTCGTCTCGAGTTGGGGCATGCACGTGCGCTTTCTTCCCGAGCTGCAGCAGTAGTGTCACGCTTCCTGTCACGTGAATCAAGGGATCTGTGGCTTTCCATCGAGGCTGTCCCTCGAGGCTTTGCCACGAGTCTTTCCCACAGGGCTGTGCCACGTGCCACCTTGGTGTGAGTCGATCCTCGGCGTGAAAGACGAGCCGGTGAAGGGAAAAGAGGTTCCTCTGGAATGGACTGAGACATCTGGGGGACTCTTGGAATGGTGGCACGACCCTGGAGATCCTCTCGCCGTTCCTGTTGAGAGGGCCTCCTCTTGAGATGCGACGGGAACGCCGGGAACTCTTTCCTGACGAAGCAGTGAAAGGATCCCTCATCTCGAGCTACGAGGAGGAAACGGGGCTCCTCTGGATGTGGGCGGGACCCTCGTGATTCCTCTCGAGTGGAGACGGGTATGTCGGGGAACTTCTTGATTTGCACCAAGGGTGTGAAGGACCCTTTCGAAGTTCCAGAGGTGAGGTGTGATCAGCCTCGAGACGCCTCAGTGGAAATGGGCCTCATCTCGCCTGGAGGGGAGAACCTCCTGGATTTTCTCGAGTTGCGGCAGGTCTTCTCGAGTTACGACGGGGACCTCAGGGACCCGCTCTGGTGGCCTCAGGAAAGGCCAGTCCCATGCGAGTTGCTAGGGGACCTCTCGGGATTCCTCTCCCGTCCATGCCGGGGCCTCAGTCCTTGTGTGGAGTCGGGGCCGGAACCTGAGGTTTCCTCTCCAGTGTTGCCATGGATCTTGGGGTGATTCTGAGTCTCCCCAGGGGAGTCAGGCCTCGTCTCGAGTGGGGGCATGCACGTGCGCTTTCCTCCCGAGCTGCAGCAGTAGTGTCACGCTTCCTGTCACGTGGATCAAGGGATCTGTGGCTTTCCCTCGAGGCTGTCCCTCGAGGCTTTCCCACGAGGCTTTCCCACAGGGCTGTGCCATGTGCCACCTTGGTGTGAGTCGATCCTCGGCGTGAAAGACGAGCCGGTGAAGGGAAAAGAGGTTCCTCTGGAATGGACTGAAACATCTGGGGGACTCTTGGAATGGTGGCACGACCCTGGAGTTCCTCTCGCCGTTCCTGTTGAGAGGGCCTCCTCTTGAGATGCGACGGGAACGCCGGGAACTCTTTCCCGACGAAGCAAGGAAAGGATCCCTCATCTCGAGCTACGAGGCGGAAACGGGGCTCCTCTGGAGGTGGGCGGGACCCTCGTGATTCCTCTCGAGTGGAGACGGGTATGTCGGGGAACTTCTTGATTTGCACCAAGGGTGTGAAGGACCCTTTCAAAGTTCCAGAGGGGAGGTGTGATCAGCCTCGAGACGCCTCAGCGGAAATGGGCCTCATCTCGCCTGGAGGGGAGAACCTCCTGGATTTTCTCCAGATGCGGCAGGTCTTCTCGAGTTACGACGGGGACCTCAGGGACCCGCTCTGGTGGCCTCAGGAAAGGCCAGTCCCCATGCGAGTTGCTTGGGGACCTTTTGGGATTCTTCTCCCGTCCATGCCGGGGCCTCAGTCCTTGTGTGGAGTCGGGGCCGGAACCTGAGGATTCCTCTCCAGTGTTGCCATGGATCTTGGGGTGCTTCTGAGTCTCCCCAGGGGAGTCAGGCCTCGTCTCGAGTTGGGGCATGCACGTGCGCTTTCCTCTCGAGCAGCAGCAGTAGTGTCACGCTTCCTGTCACGTGAATCAAGGGATCTGTGGCTTTCCATCGAGGCTGTCCCTCGAGGCTTTCCCACGAGTCTTTCCCACAGGGCTGTGCCACGTGCCACCTTGGTGTGAGTCGATCCTCGGCGTGAAAGACGAGCCGGTGAAGGGAAAAGAGGTTCCTCTGGAATGGACTGAGACATCTGGGGGACTCTTGGAATGGTGGCACGACCCTGGAGTTCCTCTCGCCGTTCCTGTTGAGAGGGCCTCCTCTTGAGATGCGACGGGAAAGCCGGGAACTCTTTCCCGACGAAGCAAGGAAAGGATCCCTCATCTCGAGCTACGAGGCGGAAACGGGGCTCCTCTGGATGTGGGCGGGACCCTCGTGATTCCTCTCGAGTGGAGACGGGTATGTCGGGGAACTTCTTGATTTGCACCATGGGTGTGAAGGACCCTTTCAAAGTTCCAGAGGGGAGGTGTGATCAGCCTCGAGACGCCTCAGCGGAAATGGGCCTCATCTCGCCTGGAGGGGAGAACCTCCTGGATTTTCCCCGGATGCGGCAGGTCTTCTCGAGTTACGACGGGGACCTCAGGGACCCGCTCTGGTGGCCTCAGGAAAGGCCAGTCCCCATGCGAGTTGCTAGGGGACCTCTTGGAATTCTTCTCCCGTCCATGCCGGGGCCTCAGTCCTTGTGTGGAGTCGGGGCCGGAACCTGAGGATTCCTCTCCAGCGTTGCCATGGATCTTGGGGTGCTTCTGAGTCTCCCCAGGGGAGTCAGGCCTCGTCTCGAGTTGGGGCATGCACGTGCGCTTTCTTCCCGAGCTGCAGCAGTAGTGTCACGCTTCCTGTCACGTGAATCAAGGGATCTGTGGCTTTCCATCGAGGCTGTCCCTCGAGGCTTTCCCACGAGGCTTTCCCACAGGGCTGTGCCACGTGCCACCTTGGTGTGAGTCTATCCTCGGCGTGAAAGACGAGCCGGTGAAGGGAAAAGAGGTTCCTCTGGAATGGACTGAGACATCTGGGGGACTCTTGGAATGGTGGCACGACCCTGGAGTTCCTCTCGCCGTTCCTGTTGAGAGGGCCTCCTCTTGAGATGCGACGGGAACGCCGGGAACTCTTTCCTGACGAAGCAGTGAAAGGATCCCTCATCTCGAGCTACGAGGAGGAAACGGGGCTCCTCTGGATGTGGGCGGGACCCTCGTGATTCCTCTCGAGTGGAGACGGGTATGTCGGGGAACTTCTTGATTTGCACCAAGGGTGTGAAGGATCCTTTCGAAGTTCCAGAGGTGAGGTGTGATCAGCCTCGAGACGCCTCAGCGGAAATGGGCCTCATCTCGCCTGGAGGGGAGAACCTCCTGGATTTTCTCGAGTTGCGGCAGGTCTTCTCGAGTTACGACGGGGACCTCAGGGACCCGCTCTGGTGGCCTCAGGAAAGGCCAGTCCCCATGCGAGTTGCTAGGGGACCTCTCGGGATTCCTCTCCCGTCCATGCCGGGGCCTCAGTCCTTGTGTGGAGTCGGGGCCGGAACCTGAGGATTCCTCTCCAGTGTTGCCATGGATCTTGGGGTGCTTCTGAGTCTCCCCAGGGGAGTGAGGCCTCGTCTCGAGAGGGGGCATGCACGTGCGCTTTCCTCCCGAGCTGCAGCAGTAGTGTCACGCTTCCTGTCACGTGGATCAAGGGATCTGTGGCTTTCCCTCGAGGCTGTCCCTCGAGGCTTTCCCACGAGGCTTTCCCACAGGGCTGTGCCACGTGCCACCTTGGTGTGAGTCGATCCTCGGCGTGAAAGACGAGCCGGTGAAGGGAAAAGAGGTTCCTCTGGAATGGACTGAAACATCTGGGGGACTCTTGGAATGGTGGCACGACCCTGGAGTTCCTCTCGCCGTTCCTGTTGAGAGGGCCTCCTCTTGAGATGCGACGGGAACGCCGGGAACTCTTTCCCGACGAAGCAAGGAAAGGATCCCTCATCTCGAGCTACGAGGCGGAAACGGGGCTCCTCTGGAGGTGGGCGGGACCCTCGTGATTCCTCTCGAGTGGAGACGGGTATGTCGGGGAACTTCTTGATTTGCACCAAGGGTGTGAAGGACCCTTTCAAAGATCCAGAGGGGAGGTGTGATCAGCCTCGAGACGCCTCAGCGGAAATGGGCCTCATCTCGCCTGGAGGGGAGAACCTCCTGGATTTTCTCCAGATGCGGCAGGTCTTCTCGAGTTACGACGGGGACCTCAGGGACCCGCTCTGGTGGCCTCAGGAAAGGCCAGTCCCCATGCGAGTTGCCAGGGGACCTCTTGGGATTCTTCTCCCGTCCATGCCGGGGCCTCAGTCCTTGTGTGGAGTCGGGGCCGGAACCTGAGGATTCCTCTCCAGTGTTGCCATGGATCTTGGGGTACTTCTGAGTCTCCCCAGGGGAGTCAGGCCTCGTCTCGAGTTGGGGCATGCACGTGCGCTTTCCTCCCGAGCAGCAGCAGTAGTGTCACGCTTCCTGTCACGTGAATCAAGGGATCTGTGGCTTTCCCTCGAGGCTGTCCCTCGAGGCTTTCCCACGAGTCTTTCCCACAGGGCTGTGCCACGTGCCACCTTGGTGTGAGTCGATCCTCGGCGTGAAAGACGAGCCGGTGAAGGGAAAAGAGGTTCCTCTGGAATGGACTGAGACATCTGGGGGACTCTTGGAATGGTGCCACGACCCTGGAGTTCCTCTCGCCGTTCCTGTTGAGAGGGCCTCCTCTTGAGATGCGACGGGAACGCCGGGAACTCTTTCCCGACGAAGCAAGGAAAGGATACCTCATCTCGAGCTACGAGGCGGAAACGGGGCTCCTCTGGATGTGGGCGAGACCCTCGTGATTCCTCTCGAGTGGAGACGGGTATGTCGGGGAACTTCTTGATTTGCACCAAGGGTGTGAAGGACCCTTTCAAAGTTCCAGAGGGGAGGTGTGATCAGCCTCGAGACGCCTCAGCGGAAATGGGCCTCATCTCGCCTGGAGGGGAGAACCTCCTGGATTTTCTCGAGTTGCGGCAGGTCTTCTCAAGTTACGACGGGGACCTCAGGGACCCGCTCTGGTGGCCTCAGGAAAGGCCAGTCCCCATGCGAGTTGCTAGGGGACCTCTCGGGATTCCTCTCCCGTCCATGCCGGGGCCTCAGTCCTTGTGTGGAGTCGGGGCCGGAACCTGAGGATTCCTCTCCATTTTTGCCATGGATCTTGGGGTGCTTCTGAGTCTCCCCAGGGGAGTCAGGCCTCGTCTCGAGTGGGGGCATGCACGTGCGCTTTCCTCCCGAGCTGCAGCAGTAGTGTCACGCTTCCTGTCACGTGGATCAAGGGATCTGTGGCTTTCCCTCGAGGCTGTCCCTCGAGGCTTTCCCACGAGGCTTTCCCACAGGGCTGTGCCACGTGGCACCTTGGTGTGAGTCGATCCTCGGCGTGAAAGAGGAGCCGGTGAAGGGAAAAGAGGTTCCTCTGGAATGGACTGAAACATCTGGGGGACTCTTGGAATGGTGGCACGACCCTGGAGTTCCTCTCGCCGTTCCTGTTGAGAGGGCCTCCTCTTGAGATGCGACGGGAACGCCGGGAACTCTTTCCCGACGAAGCAAGGAAAGGATCCCTCATCTCGAGCTACGAGGCGGAAACGGGGCTCCTCTGGAGGTGGGCGGGACCCTCGTGATTCCTCTCGAGTGGAGACGGGTATGTCGGAGAACTTCTTGATTTGCACCAAGGGTGTGAAGGACCCTTTCAAAGTTCCAGAGGGGAGGTGTGATCAGCCTCGAGACGCCTCAGCGGAAATGGGCCTCATCTCGCCTGGAGGGGAGAACCTCCTGGATTTTCTCCAGATGCGGCAGGTCTTCTCGAGTTACGACGGGGACCTCAGGGACCCGCTCTGGTGGCCTCAGGAAAGGCCAGTCCCCATGCGAGTTGCTAGGGGACCTCTTGGGATTCTTCTCCCGTCCATGCCGGGGCCTCCGTCCTTGTGTGGAGTCGGGGCTGGAACCTGAGGATTCCTCTCCAGTGTTGCCATGGATCTTGGGGTGCTTCTGAGTCTCCCCAGGGGAGTCAGGCCTCGTCTCGAGTTGGGGTATGCACGTGCGCTTTCCTCCCGAGCAGCAGCAGTAGTGTCACGCTTCCTGTCACGTGAATCAAGGGATCTGTGGCTTTCCATCGAGGCTGTCCCTCGAGGCTTTCCCACGAGTCTTTCCCACAGGGCTGTGCCACGTGCCACCTTGGTGTGAGTCGATCCTCGGCGTGAAAGACGAGCCGGTGAAGGGAAAAGAGGTTCCTCTGGAATGGACTGAGACATCTGGGGGACTCTTGGAATGGTGGCACGACCCTGGAGTTCCTCTCGCCGTTCCTGTTGAGAGGGCCTCCTCTTGAGATGCGACGGGAACGCCGGGAACTCTTTCCCGACGAAGCAAGGAAAGGATCCCTCATCTCGAGCTACGAGGCGGAAACGGGGCTCCTCTGGATGTGGGCGGGACCCTCGTGATTCCTCTCGAGTGGAGACGGGTATGTCGGGGAACTTCTTGATTTGCACCAAGGGTGTGAAGGACCCTTTCAAAGTTCCAGAGGGGAGGTGTGATCAGCCTCGAGACGCCTCAGCGGAAATGGGCCTCATCTCGCCTGGAGGGGAGAACCTCCTGGATTTTCTCCAGATGCGGCAGGTCTTCTCGAGTTACGACAGGGACCTCAGGGACCCGCTCTGGTGGCCTCAGGAAAGGCCAGTCCCCATGCGAGTTGCTAGGGGACCTCTCGGGATTCCTCTCCCGTCCATGCCGGGGCCTCAGTCCTTGGGTGGAGTCGGGGCCGGAACCTGAGGATTCCTCTCCAGTGTTGCCATGGATCTTGGGGTGCTTCTGAGTCTCCCCAGGGGAGTCAGGCCTCGTCTCGAGTGGGGGCATGCACGTGCGCTTTCCTCCCGAGCTGCAGCAGTAGTGTCACGCTTCCTGTCACGTGGATCAAGGGATCTGTGGCTTTCCCTCGAGGCTGTCCCTCGAGTCTTTCCCACGAGTCTTTCCCACAGGGCTGTGCCACGTGCCACCTTGGTGTGAGTCGATCCTCGGCGTGAAAGACGAGCCGGTGAAGGGAAAAGAGGTTCCTCTGGAATGGACTGAAACATCTGGGGGACTCTTGGAATGGTGGCACGACCCTGGAGTTCCTCTCGCCGTTCCTGTTGAGAGGGCCTCCTCTTGAGATGCGACGGGAACGCCGGGAACTCTTTCCCGACGAAGCAAGGAAAGGATCCCTCATCTCGAGCTACGAGGCGGAAACGGGGCTCCTCTGGAGGTGGGCGGGACCCTCGTGATTCCTCTCGAGTGGAGACGGGTATGTCGGGGAACTTCTTGATTTGCACCAAGGGTGTGAAGGACCCTTTCAAAGTTCCAGAGGGGAGGTGTGATCAGCCTCGAGACGCCTCAGCGGAAATGGGCCTCATCTCGCCTGGAGGGGAGAACCTCCTGGATTTTCCCCGGATGCGGCAGGTCTTCTCGAGTTACGACGGGGACCTCAGGGACCCGCTCTGGTGGCCTCAGGAAAGGCCAGTCCCCATGCGAGTTGCTAGGGGACCTCTTGGGATTCTTCTCCCGTCCATGCCGGGGCCTCAGTCCTTGTGTGGAGTCGGGGCCGGAACCTGAGGATTCCTCTCCAGTGTTGCCATGGATCTTGGGGTGCTTCTGAGTCTCCCCAGGGGAGTCAGGCCTCGTCTCGAGTTGGGGCATGCACGTGCGCTTTCCTCCCGAGCAGCAGCTGTAGTGTCACGCTTCCTGTCACGTGAATCAAGGGATCTGTGGCTTTCCATCGAGGCTGTCCCTCGAGGCTTTCCCACGAGACTTTCCCACAGGGCTGTGCCACGTGCCACCTTGGTGTGAGTCGATCCTCGGCGTGAAAGACGAGCCGGTGAAGGGAAAAGAGGTTCCTCTGGAATGGACTGAGACATCTGGGGGACTCTTGGAATGGTGGCACGACCCTGGAGTTCCTCTCGCCGTTCCTGTTGAGAGGGCCTCCTCTTGAGATGCGACGGGAACGCCGGGAACTCTTTCCCGACGAAACAAGGAACGGATCCCTCATCTCGAGCTACGAGGCGGAAACGGGGCTCCTCTGGATGTGGGCGGGACCCTCGTGATTCCTCTCGAGTGGAGACGGGTATGTCGGGGAACTTCTTGATTTGCACCAAGGGTGTGAAGGACACTTTCGAAGTTCCAGAGGTGAGGTGTGATCAGCCTCGAGACGCCTCAGCGGAAATGGGCCTCATCTCGCCGGGAGGGGAGAACCTCCTGGATTTTCTCGAGTTGCGGCAGGTCTTCTCGAGTTACGACGGGGACCTCAGGGACCCGCTCTGGTGGCCTCAGGAAAGGCCAGTCCCCATACGAGTTGCTAGGGGACCTCTCGGGATTCCTCTCCCGTCCATGCCGGGGCCTCAGTCCTTGTGTGGAGTCGGGGCCGGAACCTGAGGATTCCTCTCCAGTGTTGCCATGGATCTTGGGGTGCTTCTGAGTCTCCCCAGGGGAGTCAGGCCTCGTCTCGAGTGGGGGCATGCACGTGCGCTTTCCTCCCGAGCTGCAGCAGTAGTGTCACACTTCCTGTCACGTGGATCAAGGGATCTGTGGCTTTCCCTCGAGGCTGTCCCTCGAGGCTTTCCCACGAGGCTTTCCCACAGGGCTGTGCCACGTGCCACCTTGGTGTGAGTCGATCCTCGGCGTGAAAGACGAGCCGGTGAAGGGAAAAGAGGTTCCTCTGGAATGGACTGAAACTTCTAGGGGACTCTTGGAATGGTGGCACGACCCCGGAGTTCCTCTCGCCGTTCCTGTTGAGAGGGCCTCCTCTTGAGATGCGACGGGAACGCCGGGAACTCTTTCCCGACGAAGCAAGGAAAGGATCCCTCATCTCGAGCTACGAGGCGGAAACGGGGCTCCTCTGGATGTGGGCGGGACCCTCGTGATTCCTCTCGAGTGGAGACGGGTATGTCGGGGAACTTCTTGATTTGCACCAAGGGTGTGAAGGACCCTTTCAAAGTTCCAGAGGGGAGGTGTGATCAGCCTCGAGACGCCTCAGCGGAAATGGGCCTCATCTCGCCTGGAGGGGAGAACCTCCTGGATTTTCTCCAGATGCGGCAGGTCTTCTCGAGTTACGACGGGGACCTCAGGGACCCGCTCTGGTGGCCTCAGGAAAGGCCAGTCCCCATGCGAGTTGCTAGGGGACCTCTTGGGATTCTTTTCCCGTCCATGCCGGGGCCTCAGTCCTTGTGTGGAGTCGGGGCCGGAACCTGAGGATTCCTCTCCAGTGTTGCCATGGATCTTGGGGTGCTTCTGAGTCTCCCCAGGGGAGTCAGGCCTTGTCTCGAGTTGGGGCATGCACGTGCGCTTTCCTCCCGAGCAGCAGCTGTAGTGTCACGCTTCCTGTCACGTGAATCAAGGGATCTGTGGCTTTCCATCGAGGCTGTCCCTCGAGGCTTTCCCACGAGACTTTCCCACAGGGCTGTGCCACGTGCCACCTTGGTGTGAGTCGATCCTCGGCGTGAAAGACGAGCCGGTGAAGGGAAAAGAGGTTCCTCTGGAATGGACTGAGACAACTGGGGGACTCTTGGAATGGTGGCACGACCCTGGAGTTCCTCTCGCCGTTCCTGTTGAGAGGGCCTCCTCTTGAGATGCGACGGGAAAGCCGGGAACTCTTTCCCGACGAAACAAGGAACGTATCCCTCATCTCGAGCTACGAGGCGGAAACGGGGCTCCTCTGGATGTGGGCGGGACCCTCGTGATTCCTCTCGAGTGGAGACGGGTATGTCGGGGAACTTCTTGATTTGCACCAAGGGTGTGAAGGACACTTTCGAAGTTCCAGAGGTGAGGTGTGATCAGCCTCGAGACGCCTCAGCGGAAATGGGCCTCATCTCGCCGGGAGGGGAGAACCTCCTGGATTTTCTCGAGTTGCGGCAGGTCTTCTCGAGTTACGACGGGGACCTCAGGGACCCGCTCTGGTGGCCTCAGGAAAGGCCAGTCCCCATACGAGTTGCTAGGGGACCTCTCGGGATTCCTCTCCCGTCCATGCCGGGGCCTCAGTCCTTGTGTGGAGTCGGGGCCGGAACCTGAGGATTCCTCTCCAGTGTTGCCATGGATCTTGGGGTGCTTCTGAGTCTCCCCAGGGGAGTCAGGCCTCGTCTCGAGTGGGGGCATGCACGTGCGCTTTCCTCCCGAGCTGCAGCAGTAGTGTCACGCTTCCTGTCACGTGGATCAAGGGATCTGTGGCTTTCCCTCGAGGCTGTCCCTCGAGGCTTTCCCACGAGGCTTTCCCACAGGGCTGTGCCACGTGCCACCTTGGTGTGAGTCGATCCTCGGCGTGAAAGACGAGCCGGTGAAGGGAAAAGAGGTTCCTCTGGAATGGACTGAAACATCTAGGGGACTCTTGGAATGGTGGCACGACCCCGGAGTTCCTCTCGCCGTTCCTGTTGAGAGGGCCTCCTCTTGAGATGCGACGGGAACGCCGGGAACTCTTTCCCGACGAAGCAAGGAAAGGATCCCTCATCTCGAGCTACGAGGCGGAAACGGGGCTCCTCTGGAGGTGGGCGGGACCCTCGTGATTCCTCTCGAGTGGAGACGGGTATGTCGGGGAACTTCTTGATTTGCACCAAGGGAGTGAAGGACCCTTTCAAAGATCCAGAGGGGAGGTGTGATCAGCCTCGAGACGCCTCAGCGGAAATGGGCCTCATCTCGCCTGGAGGGGAGAACCTCCTGGATTTCCTCCAGATGCGGCAGGTCTTCTCGAGTTACGACGGGGACCTCAGGGACCCGCTCTGGTGGCCTCAGGAAAGGCCAGTCCCCATGCGAGTTGCTAGGGGACCTCTTGGGATTCTTCTCCCGTCCATGCCGGGGCCTCAGTCCTTGTGTGGAGTCGGGGCCGGAACCTGAGGATTCCTCTCCAGTGTTGCCATGGATCTTGGGGTGCTTCTGAGTCTCCCCAGGGGAGTCAGGCCTCGTCTCGAGTTGGGGCATGCACGTGCGCTTTCCTCCCGAGCAGCAGCTGTAGTGTCACGCTTCCTGTCACGTGAATCAAGGGATCTGTGGCTTTCCCTCGAGGCTGTCCCTCGAGGCTTTCCCACGAGGCTTTCCCACAGGGCTGTGCCACGTGCCACCTTGGTGTGAGTCGATCCTCGGCGTGAAAGACGAGCCGGTGAAGGGAAAAGAGGTTCCTCTGGAATGGACTGAGACAACTGGGGGACTCTTGGAATGGTGGCACGACCCTGGAGTTCCTCTCGCCGTTCCTGTTGAGAGGGCCTCCTCTTGAGATGCGACGGGAACGCCAGGAACTCTTTCCCGACGAAGCAAGGAAAGGATCCCTCATCTCGAGCTACGAGGCGGAAACGGGGCTCCTCTGGAGGTGGGCGGGACCCTCGTGATTCCTCTCGAGTGGAGACGGGTATGTCGGGGAACTTCTTGATTTGCACCAAGGGTGTGAAGGACCCTTTCAAAGTTCCAGAGGGGAGGTGTGATCAGCCTCGAAACGCCTCAGCGGAAATGGGCCTCATCTCGCCTGGAGGGGAGAACCTCCTGGATTTTCTCCAGATGCGGCAGGTCTTCTCGAGTTACGACGGGGACCTCAGGGACCCGCTCTGGTGGCCTCAGGAAAGGCCAGTCCCCATGCGAGTTGCTAGGGGACCTCTTGGGATTCTTCTCCCGTCCATGCCGGGGCCTCAGTCCTTGTGTGGAGTCGGGGCCGGAACCTGAGGATTCCTCTCCAGTGTTGCCATGGATCTTGGGGTGCTTCTGAGTCTCCCCAGGGGAGTCAGGCCTCGTCTCGTGTTGGGGCATTCACGTGCGCTTTCCTCCCGAGCAGCAGCAGTAGTGTCACGCTTCCTGTCACGTGAATCAAGGGATCTGTGGCTTTCCATCGAGGCTGTCCCTCGAGGCTTTCCCACGAGGCTTTCCCACAGGGCTGTGACACGTGCCACCTTGGTGTGAGTCGATCCTCGGCGTGAAAGACGAGCCGGTGAAGGGAAAAGAGGTTCCTCTGGAATGGACTGAGACATCTGGGGGACTCTTGGAATGGTGGCACGACCCTGGAGTTCCTCTCGCCGTTCCTGTTGAGAGGGCCTCCTCTTGAGATGCGACGGGAACGCCGGGAACTCTTTCCCGAGGAAGCAAGGAAAGGATCCCTCATCTCGAGCTACGAGGCGGAAACGGGGCTCCTCTGGATGTGGGCGGGACCCTCGTGATTCCTCTCGAGTGGAGACGGGTATGTCGGGGAACTTCTTGATTTGCACCAAGGGTGTGAAGGACCCTTTCGAAGTTCCAGAGGTGAGGTGTGATCAGCCTCGAGACGCCTCAGCGGAAATGGGCCTCATCTCGCCTGGAGGGGAGAACCTCCTGGATTTTCTCGAGTTGCGGCAGGTCTTCTCGAGTTACGACGGGGACCTCAGGGACCCGCTCTGGTGGCCTCAGGAAAGGCCAGTCCCCATGCGAGTTGCAAGGGGACCTCTCGGGATTCCTCTCCCGTCCATGCCGGGGCCTCAGTCCTTGTGTGGAGTCGGGGCCGGAACCTGAGGATTCCTCTCCAGTGTTGCCATGGATCATGGGGTGCTTCTGAGTCTCCCCAAGGGAGTCAGGCCTCGTCTCGAGTGGGGGCATGCACGTGCGCTTTCCTCCCGAGCTGCAGCAGTAGTGTCACGCTTCCTGTCACGTGAATCAAGGGATCTGTGGCTTTCCCTCGAGGCTGTCCCTCGAGGCTTTCCCACGAGGCTTTCCCACAGGGCTGTGCCACGTGCCACCTTGGTGTGAGTCGATCCTCGGCGTGAAAGACGAGCCGGTGAAGAGAAAAGAGGTTGCTCTGGAATGGACTGAGACATCTGGGGGACTCTTGGAATGGTGGCACGACCCTCGAGTTCCTCTCGCCGTAACTGTTGAGAGGACCTCCTCTTGAGATGCGACGGGAATGCCGGGAAATCTTTCCCGATGAAGCAGGGAAAGGATCCCTCATCTCGAGCTACGAGGCGGAAACGGGGCTCCTCTGGATGTGGGCGGGACCCTCATGATTCCTCTCGAGTGGAGACGGGTATGTCAGGGAACTTCTTGATTTGCACCAAGTGTGTGAAGGAGCCTTTCGAAGTTCCAGAGGTGAGGTGTGATCAGCCTCGAGACGCCTCAGCGGAAATGGGCCTCATCTCGCCTGGAGGGGAGAACCTCCTGGATATTCTCGAGTTGCGGCAGGTCTTCTAGAGTTACGACGGGGACCTCAGGGATCCGCTCTGGTGGCCTCAGGAAAGGCCAGTCCCCATGCGAGTTGCTAGGGGACCTTTCGGGATTCCTCTCCCGTCCATGCCGGGGCCTCAGTCCTTGTGTGGAGTCGGGGCCGGAACCTGAGGATTCCTCTCCAGTGTTGCCATGGATCTTGGGGTGCTTCTGAGTCTCCCCAGGGGAGTCAGGCCACGTCTCGAGTGGGGGCATGCACGTGCGCTTTCATCCCGAGCTGCAGCAGTAGTGTCACGCTTCCTGTCACGTGGATCAAGGGATCTGCGGCTTTCCCTCGAGGCTGTCCCTCGAGGCTTTCCCACGAGGCTTTCCCACAGGGCTGTGCCACGTGCCACCTTGGTGTGAGTCGATCCTCGGCGTGAAAGACGAGCCGGTGAAGGGAAAAGAGGTTCCTCTGGAATGGACTGAAACATCTAGGGGACTCTTGGAATGGTGGCACGACCCCGGAGTTCCTCTCGCCGTTCCTGTTGAGAGGGCCTCCTCTTGAGATGCGACGGGAACGCCGGGAACTCTTTCCCGACGAAGCAAGGAAAGGATCCCTCATCTCGAGCTACGAGGCGGAAACGGGGCTCCTCTGGAGGTGGGCGGGACCCTCGTGATTCCTCTCGAGTGGAGACGGGTATGTCGGGGAACTTCTCGATTTGCACCAAGGGAGTGAAGGACCCTTTCAAAGTTCCAGAGGGGAGGTGTGATCAGCCTCGAGACGCCTCAGCGGAAATGGGCCTCATCTCGCCTGGAGGGGAGAACCTCCTGGATTTTCTCCAGATGCGGCAGGTCTTCTCGAGTTACGACGGGGACCTCAGGGACCCGCTCTGGTGGCCTCAGGAAAGGCCAGTCCCCATGCGAGTTGCTAGGGGACCTCTTGGGATTCTTCTCCCGTCCATGCCGGGGCCTCAGTCCTTGTGTGGAGTCGGGGCCGGAACCTGAGGATTCCTCTCCAGTGTTGCCATGGATCTTGGGGTGCTTCTGAGTCTCCCCAGGGGAGTCAGGCCTCGTCTCGAGTTGGGGCATGCACGTGCGCTTTCCTCCCGAGCAGCAGCTGTAGTGTCACGCTTTCTGTCACGTGAATCAAGGGATCTGTGGCTTTCCATCGAGGCTGTCCCTCGAGGCTTTCCCACGAGACTTTCCCACAGGGCTGTGCCACGTGCCACCTTGGTGTGAGTCGATCCTCGGCGTGAAAGACGAGCCGGTGAAGGGAAAAGAGGTTCCTCTGGAATGGACTGAGACATCTGGGGGACTCTTGGAATGGTGGCACGACCCTGGAGTTCCTCTCGCCGTTCCTGTTGAGAGGGCCTCCTCTTGAGATGCGACGGGAACGCCGGGAACTCTTTCCCGACGAAACAAGGAACGAATCCCTCATCTCGAGCTACGAGGCGTAAACGGGGCTCCTCTGGATGTGGGCGGGACCCTCGTGATTCCTCTCGAGTGGAGACGGGTATGTCGGGGAACTTCTTGATTTGCACCAAGGGTGTGAAGGACACTTTCGAAGTTCCAGAGGTGAGGTGTGATCAGCCTCGAGACGCCTCAGCGGAAATGGGCCTCATCTCGCCTGGAGGGGAGAACCTCCTGGATTTTCTCGAGTTGCGGCAGGTCTTCTCGAGTTACGACGGGGACCTCAGGGACCCGCTCTGGTGGCCTCAGGAAAGGCCAGTCCCCATACGAGTTGCTAGGGGACCTCTCGGGATTCCTCTCCCGTCCATGCCGGGGCCTCAGTCCTTGTGTGGAGTCGGGGCCGGAACCTGAGGATTCCTCTCCAGTGTTGCCATGGATCTTGGGGTGCTTCTGAGTCTCCCCAGGGGAGTCAGGCCTCGTCTCGAGTGGGGGCATGCACGTGCGCTTTCCTCCCGAGCTGCAGCAGTAGTGTCACGCTTCCTGTCACGTGGATCAAGGGATCTGTGGCTTTCCCTCGAGGCTGTCCCTCGAGGCTTTCCCACGAGGCTTTCCCACAGGGCTGTGCCACGTGCCACCTTGGTGTGAGTCGATCCTCGGCGTGAAAGACGAGCCGGTGAAGGGAAAAGAGGTTCCTCTGGAATGGACTGAAACATCTAGGGGACTCTTGGAATGGTGGCACGACCCCGGAGTTCCTCTCGCCGTTCCTGTTGAGAGGGCCTCCTCTTGAGATGCGACGGGAACGCCGGGAACTCTTTCCCGACGAAGCAAGGAAAGGATCCCTCATCTCGAGCTACGAGGCGGAAACGGGGCTCCTCTGGAGGTGGGCGGGACCCTCGTGATTCCTCTCGAGTGGAGACGGGTATGTCGGGGAACTTCTTGATTTGCACCAAGGGTGTGAAGGACCCTTTCAAAGTTCCAGAGGGGAGGTGTGATCAGCCTCGAGACGCCTCAGCGGAAATGGGCCTCATCTCGCCTGGAGGGGAGAACCTCCTGGATTTTCTCCAGATGCGGCAGGTCTTCTCGAGTTACGACGGGAACCTCAGGGACCCGCTCTGGTGGCCTCAGGAAAGGCCAGTCCCCATGCGAGTTGCTAGGGGACCTCTTGGGATTCTTCTCCCGTCCATGCCGGGGCCTCAGTCCTTGTGTGGAGTCGGGGCCGGAACCTGAGGATTCCTCTCCAGTGTTGCCATGGATCTTGGGGTGCTTCTGAGTCTCCCCAGGGGAGTCAGGCCTCATCTCGAGTTGGGGCATGCACGTGCGCTTTCCTCCCGAGCAGCAGCTGTAGTGTCACGCTTTCTGTCACGTGAATCAAGGGATCTGTGGCTTTCCATCGAGGCTGTCCCTCGAGGCTTTCCCACGAGACTTTCCCACAGGGCTGTGCCACGTGCCACCTTGGTGTGAGTCGATCCTCGGCGTGAAAGACGAGCCGGTGAAGGGAAAAGAGGTTCCTCTGGAATGGACTGAGACATCTGGGGGACTCTTGGAATGGTGGCACGACCCTGGAGTTCCTCTCGCCGTTCCTGTTGAGAGGGCCTCCTCTTGAGATGCGACGGGAACGCCGGGAACTCTTTCCCGACGAAACAAGGAACGAATCCCTCATCTCGAGCTACGAGGCGGAAACGGGGCTCCTCTGGAGGTGGGCGGGACCCTCGTGATTCCTCTCGAGTGGAGACGGGTATGTCGGGGAACTTCTTGATTTGCACCAAGGGAGTGAAGGACCCTTTCAAAGTTCCAGAGGGGAGGTGTGATCAGCCTCGAGACGCCTCAGCGGAAATGGGCCTCATCTCGCCTGGAGGGGAGAACCTCCTGGATTTCCTCCAGATGCGGCAGGTCTTCTCGAGTTACGACGGGGACCTCAGGGACCCGCTCTGGTGGCCTCAGGAAAGGCCAGTCCCCATGCGAGTTGCTAGGGGACCTCTTGGGATTCTTCTCCCGTCCATGCCGGGGCCTCAGTCCTTGTGTGGAGTCGGGGCCGGAACCTGAGGATTCCTCTCCAGTGTTGCCATGGATCTTGGGGTGCTTCTGAGTCTCCCCAGGGGAGTCAGGCCTCGTCTCGAGTTGGGGCATGCACGTGCGCTTTCCTCCCGAGCAGCAGCTGTAGTGTCACGCTTCCTGTCACGTGAATCAAGGGATCTGTGGCTTTCCCTCGAGGCTGTCCCTCGAGGCTTTCCCACGAGGCTTTCCCACAGGGCTGTGCCACGTGCCACCTTGGTGTGAGTCGATCCTCGGCGTGAAAGACGAGCCGGTGAAGGGAAAAGAGGTTCCTCTGGAATGGACTGAGACAACTGGGGGACTCTTGGAATGGTGGCACGACCCTGGAGTTCCTCTCGCCGTTCCTGTTGAGAGGGCCTCCTCTTGAGATGCGACGGGAACGCCAGGAACTCTTTCCCGACGAAGCAAGGAAAGGATCCCTCATCTCGAGCTACGAGGCGGAAACGGGGCTCCTCTGGAGGTGGGCGGGACCCTCGTGATTCCTCTCGAGTGGAGACGGGTATGTCGGGGAACTTCTTGATTTGCACCAAGGGTGTGAAGGACCCTTTCAAAGTTCCAGAGGGGAGGTGTGATCAGCCTCGAAACGCCTCAGCGGAAATGGGCCTCATCTCGCCTGGAGGGGAGAACCTCCTGGATTTTCTCCAGATGCGGCAGGTCTTCTCGAGTTACGACGGGGACCTCAGGGACCCGCTCTGGTGGCCTCAGGAAAGGCCAGTCCCCATGCGAGTTGCTAGGGGACCTCTTGGGATTCTTCTCCCGTCCATGCCGGGGCCTCAGTCCTTGTGTGGAGTCGGGGCCGGAACCTGAGGATTCCTCTCCAGTGTTGCCATGGATCTTGGGGTGCTTCTGAGTCTCCCCAGGGGAGTCAGGCCTCGTCTCGTGTTGGGGCATTCACGTGCGCTTTCCTCCCGAGCAGCAGCAGTAGTGTCACGCTTCCTGTCACGTGAATCAAGGGATCTGTGGCTTTCCCTCGAGGCTGTCCCTCGAGGCTTTCCCACGAGGCTTTCCCACAGGGCTGTGACACGTGCCACCTTGGTGTGAGTCGATCCTCGGCGTGAAAGACGAGCCGGTGAAGGGAAAAGAGGTTCCTCTGGAATGGACTGAGACATCTGGGGGACTCTTGGAATGGTGGCACGACCCTGGAGTTCCTCTCGCCGTTCCTGTTGAGAGGGCCTCCTCTTGAGATGCGACGGGAACGCCGGGAACTCTTTCCCGAGGAAGCAAGGAAAGGATCCCTCATCTCGAGCTACGAGGCGGAAACGGGGCTCCTCTGGATGTGGGCGGGACCCTCGTGATTCCTCTCGAGTGGAGACGGGTATGTCGGGGAACTTCTTGATTTGCACCAAGGGTGTGAAGGACCCTTTCGAAGTTCCAGAGGTGAGGTGTGATCAGCCTCGAGACGCCTCAGCGGAAATGGGCCTCATCTCGCCTGGAGGGGAGAACCTCCTGGATTTTCTCGAGTTGCGGCAGGTCTACTCGAGTTACGACGGGGACCTCAGGGACCCGCTCTGGTGGCCTCAGGAAAGGCCAGTCCCCATGCGAGTTGCAAGGGGACCTCTCGGGATTCCTCTCCCGTCCATGCCGGGGCCTCAGTCCTTGTGTGGAGTCGGGGCCGGAACCTGAGGATTCCTCTCCAGTGTTGCCATGGATCATGGGGTGCTTCTGAGTCTCCCCAGGGGAGTCAGGCCTCGTCTCGAGTGGGGGCATGCACGTGCGCTTTCCTCCCGAGCTGCAGCAGTAGTGTCACGCTTCCTGTCACGTGAATCAAGGGATCTGTGGCTTTCCCTCGAGGCTGTCCCTCGAGGCTTTCCCACGAGGCTTTCCCACAGGGCTGTGCCACGTGCCACCTTGGTGTGAGTCGATCCTCGGCGTGAAAGACGAGCCGGTGAAGAGAAAAGAGGTTGCTCTGGAATGGACTGAGACATCTGGGGGACTCTTGGAATGGTGGCACGACCCTCGAGTTCCTCTCGCCGTACCTGTTGAGAGGACCTCCTCTTGAGATGCGACGGGAATGCCGGGAAATCTTTCCCGATGAAGCAGGGAAAGGATCCCTCATCTCGAGCTACGAGGCGGAAATGGGGCTCCTCTGGATGTGGGCGGGACCCTCATGATTCCTCTCGAGTGGAGACGGGTATGTCAGGGAACTTCTTGATTTGCACCAAGTGTGTGAAGGAGCCTTTCGAAGTTCCAGAGGTGAGGTGTGATCAGCCTCGAGTCGCCTCAGCGGAAATGGGCCTCATCTCGCCTGGAGGGGAGAACCTCCTGGATATTCTCGAGTTGCGGCAGGTCTTCTAGAGTTACGACGGGGACCTCAGGGATCCTCTCTGGTGGCCTCAGGAAAGGCCAGTCCCCATGCGAGTTGCTAGGGGACCTTTCGGGATTCCTCTCCCGTCCATGCCGGGGCCTCAGTCCTTGTGTGGAGTCGGGGCCGGAACCTGAGGATTCCTCTCCAGTGTTGCCATGGATCTTGGGGTGCTTCTGAGTCTCCCCAGGGGAGTCAGGCCACGTCTCGAGTGGGGGCATGCACGTGCGCTTTCATCCCGAGCTGCAGCAGTAGTGTCACGCTTCCTGTCACGTGGATCAAGGGATCTGCGGCTTTCCCTCGAGGCTGTCCCTCGAGGCTTTCCCACGAGGCTTTCCCACAGGGCTGTGCCACGTGCCACCTTGGTGTGAGTCGATCCTCGGCGTGAAAGAGGAGCCGGTGAAGGGAAAAGAGGTTCCTCTGGAATGGACTGAGACATCTGGGGGACTCTTGGAATGGTGGCACGACCCTGGAGTTCCTCTCGCCGTTCCTGTTGAGAGGGCCTCCTCTTGAGATGCGACGGGAACGCCGGGAACTCTTTCCGGACGAAACAAGGAACGGATCCCTCATCTCGAGCTACGAGGCGGAAACGGGGCTCCTCTGGATGTGGGCGGGACCCTCGTGATTCCTCTCGAGTGGAGACGGGTATGTCGGGGAACTTCTTGATTTGCACCAAGGGTGTGAAGGACACTTTCGAAGTTCCAGAGGTGAGGTGTGATCAGCCTCGAGACGCCTCAGCGGAAATGGGCCTCATCTCGCCGGGAGGGGAGAACCTCCTGGATTTTCTCGAGTTGCGGCAGGTCTTCTCGAGTTACGACGGGGACCTCAGGGACCCGCTCTGGTGGCCTCAGGAAAGGCCAGTCCCCATACGAGTTGCTAGGGGACCTCTCGGGATTCCTCTCCCGTCCATGCCGGGGCCTCAGTCCTTGTGTGGAGTCGGGGCCGGAACCTGAGGATTCCTCTCCAGTGTTGCCATGGATCTTGGGGTGCTTCTGAGTCTCCCCAGGGGAGTCAGGCCTCGTCTCGAGTGGGGGCATGCACGTGCGCTTTCCTCCCGAGCTGCAGCAGTAGTGTCACGCTTCCTGTCACGTGGATCAAGGGATCTGTGGCTTTCCCTCGAGGCTGTCCCTCGAGGCTTTCCCACGAGGCTTTCCCACAGGGCTGTGCCACGTGCCACCTTGGTGTGAGTCGATCCTCGGCGTGAAAGACGAGCCGGTGAAGGGAAAAGAGGTTCCTCTGGAATGGACTGAAAAATCTAGGGGACTCTTGGAATGGTGGCACGACCCCGGAGTTCCTCTCGCCGTTCCTGTTGAGAGGGCCTCCTCTTGAGATGCGACGGGAACGCCGGGAACTCTTTCCCGACGAAGCAAGGAAAGGATCCCTCATCTCGAGCTACGAGGCGGAAACGGGGCTCCTCTGGATGTGGGCAGGACCCTCGTGATTCCTCTCGAGTGGAGACGGGTATGTCGGGGAACTTCTTGATTTGCACCAAGGGTGTGAAGGACCCTTTCAAAGTTCCAGAGGGGAGGTGTGATCAGCCTCGAGACGCCTCAGCGGAAATGGGCCTCATCTCGCCTGGAGGGGAGAACCTCCTGGATTTTCTCCAGATGCGGCAGGTCTTCTCGAGTTACGACGGGGACCTCAGGGACCCGCTCTGGTGGCCTCAGGAAAGGCCAGTCCCCATGCGAGTTGCTAGGGGACCTCTTGGGATTCTGTTCCCGTCCATGCCGGGGCCTCAGTCCTTGTGTGGAGTCGGGGCCGGAACCTGAGGATTCCTCTCCAGTGTTGCCATGGATCTTGGGGTGCTTCTGAGTCTCCCCAGGGGAGTCAGGCCTCGTCTCGAGTTGGGGCATGCACGTGCGCTTTCCTCCCGAGCAGCAGCTGTAGTGTCACGCTTCCTGTCACGTGAATCAAGGGATCTGTGGCTTTCCCTCGAGGCTGTCCCTCGAGGCTTTCCCACGAGGCTTTCCCACAGGGCTGTGCCACGTGCCACCTTGGTGTGAGTCGATCCTCGGCGTGAAAGACGAGCCGGTGAAGGGAAAAGAGGTTCCTCTGGAATGGACTGAAAAATCTAGGGGACTCTTGGAATGGTGGCACGACCCCGGAGTTCCTCTCGCCGTTCCTGTTGAGAGGGCCTCCTCTTGAGATGCGACGGGAACGCCGGGAACTCTTTCCCGACGAAGCAAGGAAAGGATCCCTCATCTCGAGCTACGAGGCGGAAACGGGGCTCCACTGGATGTGGGCGGGACCCTCGTGATTCCTCTCGAGTGGAGACGGGTATGTCGGGGAACTTCTTGATTTGCACCAAGGGTGTGAAGGACCCTTTCAAAGTTCCAGAGGGGAGGTGTGATCAGCCTCGAGACGCCTCAGCGGAAATGGGCCTCATCTCGCCTGGAGGGGAGAACCTCCTGGATTTTCTCCAGATGCGGCAGGTCTTCTCGAGTTACGACGGGGACCTCAGGGACCCGCTCTGGTGGCCTCAGGAAAGGCCAGTCCCCATGCGAGTTGCTAGGGGACCTCTTGGGATTCTTTTCCCGTCCATGCCGGGGCCTCAGTCCTTGTGTGGAGTCGGGGCCGGAACCTGAGGATTCCTCTCCAGTGTTGCCATGGATCTTGGGGTGCTTCTGAGTCTCCCCAGGGGAGTCAGGCCTCGTCTCGAGTTGGGGCATGCACGTGCGATTTCCTCCCGAGCAGCAGCAGTAGTGTCACGCTTCCTGTCACGTGGATCAAGGGATCTGTGGCTTTCCCTCGAGGCTGTCCCTCGAGGCTTTCCCACGAGGCTTTCCCACAGGGCTGTGCCACGTGCCACCTTGGTGTGAGTCGATCCTCGGCGTGAAAGACGAGCCGGTGAAGGGAAAAGAGGTTCCTCTGGAATGGACTGAAACATCTAGGGGACTCTTGGAATGGTGGCACGACCCCGGAGTTCCTCTCGCCGTTCCTGTTGAGAGGGCCTCCTCTTGAGATGCGACGGGAACGCCGGGAATTCTTTCCCGACGAAGCAAGGAAAGGATCCCTCATCTCGAGCTACGAGGCGGAAACGGGGCTCCTCTGGAGGTGGGCGGGACCCTCGTGATTCCTCTCGAGTGGAGACGGGTATGTCGGGGAACTTCTCGATTTGCACCAAGGGAGTGAAGGACCCTTTCAAAGTTCCAGAGGGGAGGTGTGATCAGCCTCGAGACGCCTCAGCGGAAATGGGCCTCATCTCGCCTGGAGGGGAGAACCTCCTGGATTTTCTCCAGATGCGGCAGGTCTTCTCGAGTTACGACGGGGACCTCAGGGACCCGCTCTGGTGGCCTCAGGAAAGGCCAGTCCCCATGCGAGTTGCTAGGGGACCTCTTGGGATTCTTCTCCCGTCCATGCCGGGGCCTCAGTCCTTGTGTGGAGTCGGGGCCGGAACCTGAGGATTCCTCTCCAGTGTTGCCATGGATCTTGGGGTGCTTCTGAGTCTCCCCAGGGGAGTCAGGCCTCGTCTCGAGTTGGGGCATGCACGTGCGCTTTCCTCCCGAGCAGCAGCTGTAGTGTCACGCTTTCTGTCACGTGAATCAAGGGATCTGTGGCTTTCCATCGAGGCTGTCCCTCGAGGCTTTCCCACGAGACTTTCCCACAGGGCTGTGCCACGTGCCACCTTGGTGTGAGTCGATCCTCGGCGTGAAAGACGAGCCGGTGAAGGGAAAAGAGGTTCCTCTGGAATGGACTGAGACATCTGGGGGACTCTTGGAATGGTGGCACGACCCTGGAGTTCCTCTCGCCGTTCCTGTTGAGAGGGCCTCCTCTTGAGATGCGACGGGAACGCCGGGAACTCTTTCCCGACGAAACAAGGAACGAATCCCTCATCTCGAGCTACGAGGCGGAAACGGGGCTCCTCTGGATGTGGGCGGGACCCTCGTGATTCCTCTCGAGTGGAGACGGGTATGTCGGGGAACTTCTTGATTTGCACCAAGGGTGTGAAGGACACTTTCGAAGTTCCAGAGGTGAGGTGTGATCAGCCTCGAGACGCCTCAGCGGAAATGGGCCTCATCTCGCCTGGAGGGGAGAACCTCCTGGATTTTCTCGAGTTGCGGCAGGTCTTCTCGAGTTACGACGGGGACCTCAGGGACCCGCTCTGGTGGCCTCAGGAAAGGCCAGTCCCCATACGAGTTGCTAGGGGACCTCTCGGGATTCCTCTCCCGTCCATGCCGGGGCCTCAGTCCTTGTGTGGAGTCGGGGCCGGAACCTGAGGATTCCTCTCCAGTGTTGCCATGGATCTTGGGGTGCTTCTGAGTCTCCCCAGGGGAGTCAGGCCTCGTCTCGAGTGGGGGCATGCACGTGCGCTTTCCTCCCGAGCTGCAGCAGTAGTGTCACGCTTCCTGTCACGTGGATCAAGGGATCTGTGGCTTTCCCTCGAGGCTGTCCCTCGAGGCTTTCCCACGAGGCTTTCCCACAGGGCTGTGCCACGTGCCACCTTGGTGTGAGTCGATCCTCGGCGTGAAAGACGAGCCGGTGAAGGGAAAAGAGGTTCCTCTGGAATGGACTGAAACATCTAGGGGACTCTTGGAATGGTGGCACGACCCCGGAGTTCCTCTCGCCGTTCCTGTTGAGAGGGCCTCCTCTTGAGATGCGACGGGAACGCCGGGAACTCTTTCCCGACGAAGCAAGGAAAGGATCCCTCATCTCGAGCTACGAGGCGGAAACGGGGCTCCTCTGGAGGTGGGCGGGACCCTCGTGATTCCTCTCGAGTGGAGACGGGTATGTCGGGGAACTTCTTGATTTGCACCAAGGGTGTGAAGGACCCTTTCAAAGTTCCAGAGGGGAGGTGTGATCAGCCTCGAGACGCCTCAGCGGAAATGGGCCTCATCTCGCCTGGAGGGGAGAACCTCCTGGATTTTCTCCAGATGCGGCAGGTCTTCTCGAGTTACGACGGGAACCTCAGGGACCCGCTCTGGTGGCCTCAGGAAAGGCCAGTCCCCATGCGAGTTGCTAGGGGACCTCTTGGGATTCTTCTCCCGTCCATGCCGGGGCCTCAGTCCTTGTGTGGAGTCGGGGCCGGAACCTGAGGATTCCTCTCCAGTGTTGCCATGGATCTTGGGGTGCTTCTGAGTCTCCCCAGGGGAGTCAGGCCTCATCTCGAGTTGGGGCATGCACGTGCGCTTTCCTCCCGAGCAGCAGCTGTAGTGTCACGCTTTCTGTCACGTGAATCAAGGGATCTGTGGCTTTCCATCGAGGCTGTCCCTCGAGGCTTTCCCACGAGACTTTCCCACAGGGCTGTGCCACGTGCCACCTTGGTGTGAGTCGATCCTCGGCGTGAAAGACGAGCCGGTGAAGGGAAAAGAGGTTCCTCTGGAATGGACTGAGACATCTGGGGGACTCTTGGAATGGTGGCACGACCCTGGAGTTCCTCTCGCCGTTCCTGTTGAGAGGGCCTCCTCTTGAGATGCGACGGGAACGCCGGGAACTCTTTCCCGACGAAACAAGGAACGAATCCCTCATCTCGAGCTACGAGGCGGAAACGGGGCTCCTCTGGATGTGGGCGGGACCCTCGTGATTCCTCTCGAGTGGAGACGGGTATGTCGGGGAACTTCTTGATTTGCACCAAGGGTGTGAAGGACACTTTCGAAGTTCCAGAGGTGAGGTGTGATCAGCCTCGAGACGCCTCAGCGGAAATGGGCCTCATCTCGCCTGGAGGGGAGAACCTCCTGGATTTTCTCGAGTTGCGGCAGGTCTTCTCGAGTTACGACGGGGACCTCAGGGACCCGCTCTGGTGGCCTCAGGAAAGGCCAGTCCCCATACGAGTTGCTAGGGGACCTCTCGGGATTCCTCTCCCGTCCATGCCGGGGCCTCAGTCCTTGTGTGGAGTCGGGGCCGGAACCTGAGGATTCCTCTCCAGTGTTGCCATGGATCTTGGGGTGCTTCTGAGTCTCCCCAGGGGAGTCAGGCCTCGTCTCGAGTGGGGGCATGCACGTGCGCTTTCCTCCCGAGCTGCAGCAGTAGTGTCACGCTTCCTGTCACGTGGATCAAGGGATCTGTGGCTTTCCCTCGAGGCTGTCCCTCGAGGCTTTCCCACGAGGCTTTCCCACAGGGCTGTGCCACGTGCCACCTTGGTGTGAGTCGATCCTCGGCGTGAAAGACGAGCCGGTGAAGGGAAAAGAGGTTCCTCTGGAATGGACTGAAACATCTAGGGGACTCTTGGAATGGTGGCACGACCCCGGAGTTCCTCTCGCCGTTCCTGTTGAGAGGGCCTCCTCTTGAGATGCGACGGGAACGCCGGGAACTCTTTCCCGACGAAGCAAGGAAAGGATCCCTCATCTCGAGCTACGAGGCGGAAACGGGGCTCCTCTGGAGGTGGGCGGGACCCTCGTGATTCCTCTCGAGTGGAGACGGGTATGTCGGGGAACTTCTTGATTTGCACCAAGGGTGTGAAGGACCCTTTCAAAGTTCCAGAGGGGAGGTGTGATCAGCCTCGAGACGCCTCAGCGGAAATGGGCCTCATCTCGCCTGGAGGGGAGAACCTCCTGGATTTTCTCCAGATGCGGCAGGTCTTCTCGAGTTACGACGGGAACCTCAGGGACCCGCTCTGGTGGCCTCAGGAAAGGCCAGTCCCCATGCGAGTTGCTAGGGGACCTCTTGGGATTCTTCTCCCGTCCATGCCGGGGCCTCAGTCCTTGTGTGGAGTCGGGGCCGGAACCTGAGGATTCCTCTCCAGTGTTGCCATGGATCTTGGGGTGCTTCTGAGTCTCCCCAGGGGAGTCAGGCCTCATCTCGAGTTGGGGCATGCACGTGCGCTTTCCTCCCCAGCAGCAGCTGTAGTGTCACGCTTTCTGTCACGTGAATCAAGGGATCTGTGGCTTTCCATCGAGGCTGTCCCTCGAGGCTTTCCCACGAGACTTTCCCACAGGGCTGTGCCACGTGCCACCTTGGTGTGAGTCGATCCTCGGCGTGAAAGACGAGCCGGTGAAGGGAAAAGAGGTTCCTCTGGAATGGACTGAGACATCTGGGGGACTCTTGGAATGGTGGCACGACCCTGGAGTTCCTCTCGCCGTTCCTGTTGAGAGGGCCTCCTCTTGAGATGCGACGGGAACGCCGGGAACTCTTTCCCGACGAAACAAGGAACGAATCCCTCATCTCGAGCTACGAGGCGGAAACGGGGCTCCTCTGGATGTGGGCGGGACCCTCGTGATTCCTCTCGAGTGGAGACGGGTATGTCGGGGAACTTCTTGATTTGCACCAAGGGTGTGAAGGACACTTTCGAAGTTCCAGAGGTGAGGTGTGATCAGCCTCGAGATGCCTCAGCGGAAATGGGCCTCATCTCGCCGGGAGGGGAGAACCTCCTGGATTTTCTCGAGTTGCGGCAGGTCTTCTCGAGTTACGACGGGGACCTCAGGGACCCGCTCTGGTGGCCTCAGGAAAGGCCAGTCCCCATGCGAGTTGCTAGGGGACCTCTCGGGATTCCTCTCCCGTCCATGCCGGGGCCTCAGTCCTTGTGTGGAGTCGGGGCCGGAACCTGAGGATTCCTCTCCAGTGTTGCCATGGATCTTGGGGTGCTTCTGAGTCTCCCCAGGGGAGTCAGGCCTCGTCTCGAGTGGGGGCATGCACGTGCGCTTTCCTCCCGAGCTGCAGCAGTAGTGTCACGCTTCCTGTCACGTGGATCAAGGGATCTGTGGCTTTCCCTCGAGGCTGTCCCTCGAGGCTTTCCCACGAGGCTTTCCCACAGGGCTGTGCCACGTGCCACCTTGGTGTGAGTCGATCCTCGGCGTGAAAGACGAGCCGGTGAAGGGAAAAGAGGTTCCTCTGGAATGGACTGAGACATCTGGGGGACTCTTGGAATGGTGGCACGACCCTGGAGTTCCTCTCGCCGTTCCTGTTGAGATGGCCTCCTCTTGAGATGCGACGGGAACGCCGGGAACTCTTTCCCGACGAAGCCGGGAAAGGATCCCTCATCTCGAGCTACGAGGCGGAAACGGGGCTCCTCTGGATGTGGGCGGGACCCTCGTGATTCCTCTCGAGTGGAGACGGCTAGGTCGGGGAACTTCTTGATTTGCACCAAGGGTGTGAAGGAGCCTTTCGAAGTTCCAGAGGTGAGGAGTGATCAGCCTCGAGACGCCTCAGCGGAAATGGGCCTCATCTCGCCTGGAGGGGAGAACCTCCTGGATTTTCTCGAGTTGCGGCAGGTCTTCTCGAGTTACGACGGGGACCTCAGGGACCCGCTCTGGTGGCCTCAGGAAAGGCCAGTCCCCATGCGAGTTGCTAGGGGACCTCTCGGGATTCCTCTCCCGTCCATGCCGGGGCCTCAGTCCTTGTGTGGAGTCGGGGCCGGAACCTGAGGATTCCTCTCCAGTGTTGCCATGGATCTTGTGGTGCGTCTGAGTCTCCCCAGGGGAGTCAGGCCTCATCTCGAGTGGGGGCAGGCACGTGCGCTTTACTCCCGAGCTGCAGCAATAGTGTCACGCTTCCTGTCACGTGGATCAAGGGATCTGTGGCTTTCCCTCGAGGCTGTCCCTCGAGGCTTTCCAACGAGGCTTTCCCACAGGGCTGTGCCACGTGCCACCTTGTTGTGAGTCGATCCTCGGCGTGAAAGACGAGCCAGTGAAGGGAAAAGAGGTTCCTCTGGAATGGACTCAGACATCTGGGGGACTCTTGGAACGGTGGCACGACCCTGGAGCTCCTCTCGCCGTTCCTGTTGAGAGGGCCTCCTCTTGAGATGCGACGGGAACGCCGGGAACTCTTTCCCGACGAAGCAGGGAAAGGATCCCTCATCTCGAGCTACGAGGCGGAAACGGGGCTCCTCTGGATGTGGGCGGGACCCTCGTGATTCCTCTCGAGTGAAGTCGGGTATGTCGGGGAACTTCTTGATTTGCACCAAGGGTGTGAAGGACCCTTTCGAAGGTCCAGAGGGGAGGTGTGATCAGCCTCGAGACGCCTCAGCGGAAATGGGCCTCATCTCGCCTGGAGGGGAGAACCTCCTGGATTTTCTCGAGTTGCGGCAGGTCTTCTCGAGTTACGACGGGGACCTCAGGGACCCGCTCTGGTGGCCTCAGGAAAGGCCAGTCCCCATGCGAGTTGCTAGGGGACCTCTCGGGATTCCTCTCCCGTCCATGCCGGGGCCTCAGTCCTTGTGTGGAGTCGGGGCCGGAACCTGAGGATTCCTCTCCAGTGTTGCCATGGATCTTGGGGTGCTTCTGAGTCTCCCCAGGGGAGTCAGGCCTCGTCTCGAGTGGGGGCATGCACGTGCGCTTTCCTCCCGAGCTGCAGCAGTAGTGTCACGCTTCCTGTCACGTGGATCAAGGGATCTGTGGCATTCCCTCGAGGCTGTCCCTCGAGGCTTTCCCACGAGGCTTTCCCACGTGCCACCTTGGTGTGCGTCGATCCTCGGCGTGAAAGACGAGCCGGTGAAGGGAAAAGAGGTTCCTCTGGAATGGACTGAGACATCTGGGGGACTCTTGGAATGGTGGCACGACCCTGGAGTTCCTCTCGCCGTTCCTGTTGAGAGGGCCTCCTCTTGAGATGCGACGGGAACGCCGGGAACTCTTTCCCGACGAAGCAGGGAAAGGATCCCTCATCTCGAGCTACGAGGCGGAAACGGGGCTCCTCTGGATGTGGGCGGGACCCTCGTGATTCCTCTCGAGTGAAGTCGGGTATGTCGGGGAAATTCTTGATTTGCACCAAGGGTGTGAAGGACCCTTTCGAAGCTCCAGAGGGGAGGTGTGATCAGACTCGTGACGCCTCAGCGGAAATGGGCCTCATCTCGCCTGGAGGGGAGAACCTCCTGGATTTTCTCGAGTTGCGGCAGGTCTTCTCGAGTTACGACGGGCACTTCAGGGACCCACTCTGGTGGCCTCAGGAAAGGCCAGTCCCCATGCGAGTTGCTAGGGGACCTCTCGGGATTCCTCTCCCGTCCATGCCGGGGCCTCAGTCCTTGTGTGGAGTCGGGGCCGGAACCTGAGGATTCCTCTCCAGTGTTGCCATGGATCTTGGGGTGCTTCTGAGTCTCCCCAGGGGAGTCAGGCCTCGTCTCGAGTGGGGGCATGCACGTGCGCTTTCCTCCCGAGCTGCAGCAGTAGTGTCACGCTTCCTGTCACGTGGATCAAGGGATCTGTGGCTTTCCCTCGAGGCTGTCCCTCGAGGCTTTCCCACGAGGCTTTCCCACAGGGCTGTGCCACGTGCCACCTTGGTGTGAGTCGATCCTCGGCGTGAAAGACGAGCCGGTGAAGGGAAAAGAGGTTCCTCTGGAATGGACTGAGACATCTGGGGGACTCTTGGAATGGTGGCACGACCCTGGAGTTCCTCTCGCCGTTCCTGTTGAGAGGGCCTCCTCTTGAGATGCGACGGGAACGCCGGGAACTCTTTCCCGACGAAGCAGGGAAAGGATCCCTCATCTCGAGCTACGAGGCGGAAACGGGGCTCCTCTGGATGTGGGCGGGACCCTCGTGATTCCTCTCGAGTGGAGACGGCTAGGTCGGGGAACTTCTTGATTTGCACCAAGGGTGTGAAGGACCCTTTCGAAGTTCCAGAGGTGAGGTGTGATCAGCCTCGAGACGCCTCAGCTGAAATGGGCCTCATCTCGCCTGGAGGGGAGAACCTCCTGGATTTTCTCGAGTTGCGGCAGGTCTTCTCGTATTACGACGGGCACCTCAGGGACCCGCTCTGGTGGCCTCAGGAAAGGCCAGTCCCCATGTGAGTTGCTAGGGGACCTCTCGGGATTCCTCTCCCGTCCATGCCGGGGCCTCAGTCCTTGTGTGGAGTCGGGGCCGGAACCTGAGGATTCCTCTCCAGTGTTGCCATGGATCTTGGGGTGCTTCTGAGTCTCCCCAGGGGAGTCAGGCCTCGTCTCGAGTGGGGGCATGCACGTGCGCTTTCCTCCCGAGCTGCAGCAGTAGTGTCACGCTTCCTGTCACGTGGATAAAGGGATCTGTGGCTTTCCCTCGAGCCTGTCCCTCGAGGCTTTCCCACGAGGCTTTCCCACAGGGCTGTGCCACGTGCCACCTTGGTGTGAGTCGATCCTCGGCGTGAAAGACGAGCCAGTGAAGGGAAAAGAGGTTCCTCTGGAATGGACTCAGACATCTGGGGGAGTCTTGGAACGGTGGCACGACCCTGGAGTTCCTCTCGCCGTTCCTGTTGAGAGGGCCTCCTCTTGAGATGCGACGGGAACGCCAGGAACTCTTTCCCGACGAAGCAGGGAAAGGATCCCTCATCTCGAGCTACGAGGCGGAAACGGGGCTCCTCTGGATGTGGGCGGGACCCTCGTGATTCCTCTCGAGTGAAGTCGGGTATGTCGGGGAACTTCTTGATTTGAACCAAGGGTGTGAAGGACCCTTTCTAAGGTCCAGAGGGGAGGTGTGATCAGCCTCGAGACGCCTCAGCGGAAATGGGCCTCATCTCGCCTGGAGGGGAGAACCTCCTGGATTTTCTCGAGTTGCGGCAGGTCTTCTCGAGTTATGACGGGCACCTCAGGGACCCGCTCTGGTGGCCTCAGGAAAGGCCAGTCCCCATGCGAGTTGCTAGGGGACCTCTCGGGATTCCTCTCCCGTCCATGCCGGGGCCTCAGTCCTTGTGTGGAGTCGGGGCCGGAACCTGAGGATTCCTCTCCAGTGTTGCCATGGATCTTGGGGTGCTTCTGAGTCTCCCCAGGGGAGTCAGGCCTCGTCTCGAGTTGTTGCATGCACGTGCTCTTTCCTCCCGAGCTGCAGCAGTAGTGTCACGCTTCCTGTCACGTGGATCAAGGGATCTGTGGCCTTCCCTCGAGGCTGTCCCTCGAGGCTTTCCCACGAGGCTTTCCCACGTGCCACCTTGGTGTGAGTCGATCCTCGGCGTGAAAGACGAGCCGGTGAAGGGAAAAGAGGTTCCTCTGGAATGGACTGAGACATCTGGGGGACTCTTGGAATGGTGGCACGACCCTGGAGTTCCTCTCGCCGTTCCTGTTGAGAGGGCCTCCTCTTGAGATGCGACGGGAACGCCGGGAACTCTTTCCCGACGAAGCAGGGAAAGGATCCCTCATCTCGAGCTACGAGGCGGAAACGGGGCTCCTCTGCATGTGGGCGGGACCCTCGTGATTCCTCTCGAGTGAAGTCGGGTATGTCGGGGAACTTCTTGATTTGCACCAAGGGTGTGAAGGACCCTTTCGAAGCTCCAGAGGGGAGGTGTGATCAGACTCGTGACGCCTCAGCGGAAATGGGCCTCATCTCGCCTGGAGGGGAGAACCTCCTGGATTTTCTCGAGTTGCGGCAGGTCTTCTCGAGTTACGACGGGCACCTCAGGGACCCGCTCTGGTGGCCTCAGGAAAGGCCATTCCCCATGCGAGTTGCTAGGGGACCTCTCGGGATTCCTCTCCCGTCCATGCCGGGGCCTTAGTCCTTGTGTGGAGTCGGGGCCGGAACCTGAGGATTCCTCTCCAGTGTTGCCATGGATCTTGGGGTGCTTCTGAGTCTCCCCAGGGGAGTCAGGCCTCGTCTCGAGTGGGGGCATGCACGTGCGCTTTCCTCCCGAGCTGCAGCAGTAGTGTCACGCTTCCTGTCACGTGGATCAAGGGATCTGTGGCTTTCCCTCGAGGCTGTCCCTCGAGGCTTTCCCACGAGGCTTTCCCACAGGGCTGTGCCACGTGCCACCTTGGTGTGAGTCGATCCTCGGCGTGAAAGACGAGCCGGTGAAGGGAAAAGAGGTTCCTCTGGAATGGACTGAGACATCTGGGGGACTCTTGGAATGGTGGCACGACCCTGGAGTTCCTCTCGCCGTTCCTGTTGAGAGGGCCTCCTCTTGAGATGCGACGGGAACGCCGGGAACTCTTTCCCGACGAAGCAGGGAAAGGATCCCTCATCTCGAGCTACGAGGCGGAAACGGGGCTCCTCTGGATGTGGGCGGGACCCTCGTGATTCCTCTCGAGTGAAGTCGGGTATGTCGGGGAACTTCTTGATTTGCACCAAGGTTGTGAAGGACCCTTTCGAAGGTCCAGAGGGGAGGTGTGATCAGCCTCGAGACGCCTCAGCGGAAATGGGCCTCATCTCGCCTGGAGGGGAGAACCTCCTGGATTTTCTCGAGTTGCGGCAGGTCTTCTCGAGTTACGACGGGCACCTCAGGGACCCGCTCTGGTGGCCTCAGGAAAGGCCAGTCCCCATGCGAGTTGCTAGGGGACCTCTCGGGATTCCTCTCCCGTCCATGCCGGGGCCTCAGTCCTTGTGTGGAGTCGGGGCCGGAACCTGAGGATTCCTCTCCAGTGTTGCCATGGATCTTGGGGTGCTTCTGAGTCTCCCCAGGGGAGTCAGGCCTCGTCTCGAGTGGGGGCATGCACGTGCGCTTTCCTCCCGAGCTGCAGCAGTAGTGTCACGCTTCATGTCACGTGGATCAAGGGATCTGTGGCTTTCCCTCGAGGCTGTCCCTCGAGGCTTTCCCACGAGGCTTTCCCACATGGCTGTGCCACGTGCCACCTTGGTGTGAGTCGATCCTCGGCGTGAAAGACGAGCCGGTGAAGGGAAAAGAGGTTCCTCTGGAATGGACTGAGACATCTGGGGGACTTTTGGAATGGTGGCACGACCCTGGAGTTCCTCTCGCCGTTCCTGTTGAGAGGGCCTCCTCTTGAGATGCGACGGGAACGCCGGGAACTCTTTCCCGACGAAGCCGGGAAAGGATCCCTCATCTCGAGCTACGAGGCGGATACGGGGCTCCTCTGGATGTGGGCGGGACCCTCGTGAATCCTCTCGAGTGGAGACGGCTAGGTCGGGGAACTTCTTGATTTGCACCAAGGGTGTGAAGGACCCTTTCGAAGTTCCAGAGGTGAGGTGTGATCAGCCTCGAGACGCCTCAGCGGAAATGGGCCTCATCTCGCCTGGAGGGGAGAACCTCCTGGATTTTCTCGAGTTGCGGCAGGTCTTCTCGAGTTACGACGGGGACCTCAGGGACCCGCTCTGGTGGCCTCAGGAAAGGCCAGTCCCCATGCGAGTTGCTAGGGGACCTCTCGGGATTCCTCTCCCGTCCATGCCGGGGCCTCAGTCCTTGTGTGGAGTCGGGGCCGGAACCTGAGGATTCCTCTCCAGTGTTGCCATGGATCTTGGGGTGCGTCTGAGTCTCCCCAGGGGAGTCAGGCCTCGTCTCGAGTGGGGGCAGGCACGTGCGCTTTCCTCCCGAGCTGCAGCAGTAGTGTCACGCTTCCTGTCACGTGGATCAAGGGATCTGTGGCTTTCCCTCGAGGCTGTCCCTCGAGGCTTTCCCACGAGGCTTTCCCACAGGGCTGTGCCACGTGCCACCTTGGTGTGAGTCGATCCTCGGCGTGAAAGACGAGCCAGTGAAGGGAAAAGAGGTTCCTCTGGAATGGACTCAGACATCTGGGGGACTCTTGGAACGGTGGCACGACCCTGGAGTTCCTCTCGCCGTTCCTGTTGAGAGGGCCTCCTCTTGAGATGCGACGGGAACGCCGGGAACTCTTTCCCGACGAAGAAGGGAAAGGATCCCTCATCTCGAGCTACGAGGCGGAAACGGGGCTCCTCTGGATGTGGGCGGGACCCTCGTGATTCCTCTCGAGTGAAGTCGGGTATGTCGGGGAACTTCTTGATTTGCACCAAGGGTGTGAAGGACCCTTTTGAAGGTCCAGAGGGGAGGTGTGATCAGCCTCGAGACGCCTCAGCGGAAATGGGCCTCATCTCGCCTGGAGGGGAGAACCTCCTGGATTTTCTCGAGTTGCGGCAGGTCTTCTCGAGTTACGACGGGCACCTCAGGGACCCGCTCTGGTGGCCTCAGGAAAGGCCAGTCCCCATGCGAGTTGCTAGGGGACCTCTCGGGATTCCTCTCCCGTCCATGCCGGGGCCTCAGTCCTTGTGTGGAGTCGGGGCCGGAACCTGAGGATTCCTCTCCAGTGTTGCCATGGATCTTGGGGTGCTTCTGAGTCTCCCCAGGGGAGTCAGGCCTCGTCTCGTGTTGGGGCATGCACGTGCGCTTTCCTCCCGAGCTGCAGCAGTAGTGTCACGCTTCCTGTCACGTGGATCAAGGGATCTGTGGCTTTCCCTCGAGGCTGTCCCTCGAGGCTTTCCCACGAGGCTTTCCCACAGGGCTGTGCCACGTGCCACCTTGGTGTGAGTCGATCCTCGGCGTGAAAGACGAGCCAGTGAAGGGAAAAGAGGTTCCTCTGGAATGGACTGACACATCTGGGGGACTCTTGGAATGGTGGCACGACCCTGGAGTTCCTCTCGCCGTTCCTGTTGAGAGGGCCTCCTCTTGAGATGCGACGGGAACGCCGGGAACTCTTTCCCGACGAAGCAGGGAAAGGATCCCTCATCTCGAGCTACGAGGCGGAAACGGGGCTCCTCTGGATGTGGGCGGGACCCTCGTGATTCCTCTCGAGTGAAGTCGGGTATGTCGGGGAACTTCTTGATTTGCACCAAGGGTGTGAAGGACCCTTTCGAAGGTCCAGAGGGGAGGTGTGATCAGACTCGTGACGCCTCAGCGGAAATGGGCCTCATCTCGCCTGGAGGGGAGAACCTCCTGGATTTTCTCGAGTTGCGGCAGGTCTTCTCGAGTTACGACGGGCACCTCAGGGACCCGCTCTGGTGGCCTCAGGAAAGGCCAGTCCCCATGCGAGTTGCTAGGGGACCTCTCGGGATTCCTCTCCCGTCCATGCCGGGGCCTCAGTCCTTGTGTGGAGTCGGGGCCGGAACCTGAGGATTCCTCTCCAGTGTTGCCATGGATCTTGGGGTGCTTCTGAGTCTCCCCAGGGGAGTCAGGCCTCGTCTCGAGTGGGGGCATGCACGTGCGCTTTCCTCCCGAGCTGCAGCAGTAGTGTCACGCTTCATGTCACGTGGATCAAGGGATCTGTGGCTTTCCCTCGAGGCTGTCCCTCGAGGCTTTCCCACGAGGCTTTCCCACATGGCTGTGCCACGTGCCACCTTGGTGTGAGTCGATCCTCGGCGTGAAAGACGAGCCGGTGAAGGGAAAAGAGGTTCCTCTGGAATGGACTGAGACATCTGGGGGACTCTTGGAATGGTGGCACGACCCTGGAGTTCCTCTCGCCGTTCCTGTTGAGAGGGCCTCCTCTTGAGATGCGACGGGAACGCCGGGAACTCTTTCCCGACGAAGCCGGGAAAGGATCCCTCATCTCGAGCTACGAGGCGGATACGGGGCTCCTCTGGATGTGGGCGGGACCCTCGTGAATCCTCTCGAGTGGAGACGGCTAGGTCGGGGAACTTCTTGATTTGCACCAAGGGTGTGAAGGACCCTTTCGAAGTTCCAGAGGTGAGGTGTGATCAGCCTCGAGACGCCTCAGCGGAAATGGGCCTCATCTCGCCTGGAGGGGAGAACCTCCTGGATTTTCTCGAGTTGCGGCAGGTCTTCTCGAGTTACGACGGGGACCTCAGGGACCCGCTCTGGTGGCCTCAGGAAAGGCCAGTCCCCATGCGAGTTGCTAGGGGACCTCTCGGGATTCCTCTCCCGTCCATGCCGGGGCCTCAGTCCTTGTGTGGAGTCGAGGCCGGAACCTGAGGATTCCTCTCCAGTGTTGCCATGGATCTTGGGGTGCGTCTGAGTCTCCCCAGGGGAGTCAGGCCTCGTCTCGAGTGGGGGCAGGCACGTGCGCTTTCCTCCCGAGCTGCAGCAGTAGTGTCACGCTTCCTGTCACGTGGATCAAGGGATCTGTGGCTTTCCCTCGAGGCTGTCCCTCGAGGCTTTCCCACGAGGCTTTCCCACAGGGCTGTGCCACGTGCCACCTTGGTGTGAGTCGATCCTCGGCGTGAAAGACGAGCCAGTGAAGGGAAAAGAGGTTCCTCTGGAATGGACTCAGACATCTGGGGGACTCTTGGAACGGTGGCACGACCCTGGAGTTCCTCTCGCCGTTCCTGTTGAGAGGGCCTCCTCTTGAGATGCGACGGGAACGCCGGGAACTCTTTCCCGACGAAGCAGGGAAAGGATCCCTCATCTCGAGCTACGAGGCGGAAACGGGGCTCCTCTGGATGTGGGCGGGACCCTCGTGATTCCTCTCGAGTGAAGTCGGGTATGTCGGGGAACTTCTTGATTTGCACCAAGGGTGTGAAGGACCCTTTTGAAGGTCCAGAGGGGAGGTGTGATCAGCCTTGAGACGCCTCAGCGGAAATGGGCCTCATCTCGCCTGGAGGGGAGAACCTCCTGGATTTTCTCGAGTTGCGGCAGGTCTTCTCGAGTTACGACGGGCACATCAGGGACCCGCTCTGGTGGCCTCAGGAAAGGCCAGTCCCCATGCGAGTTGCTAGGGGACCTCTCGGGATTCCTCTCCCGTCCATGCCGGGGCCTCAGTCCTTGTGTGGAGTCGGGGCCGGAACCTGAGGATTCCTCTCCAGTGTTGCCATGGATCTTGGGGTGCTTCTGAGTCTCCCCAGGGGAGTCAGGCCTCGTCTCGTGTTGGGGCATGCACGTGCGCTTTCCTCCCGAGCTGCAGCAGTAGTGTCACGCTTCCTGTCACGTGGATCAAGGGATCTGTGGCTTTCCCTCGAGGCTGTCCCTCGAGGCTTTCCCACGAGGCTTTCCCACAGGGCTGTGCCACGTGCCACCTTGGTGTGAGTCGATCCTCGGCGTGAAAGACGAGCCGGTGAAGGGAAAAGAGGTTCCTCTGGAATGGACTGAGACATCTGGGGGACTCTTGGAATGGTGGCACGACCCTGGAGTTCCTCTCGCCGTTCCTGTTGAGAGGGCCTCCTCTTGAGATGCGACGGGAACGCCGGGAACTCTTTCCCGACGAAGCAGGGAAAGGATCCCTCATCTCGAGCTACGAGGCGGAAACGGGGCTCCTCTGGATGTGGGCGGGACCCTCGTGATTCCTCTCGAGTGGAGACGGCTATGTCGGGGAACTTCTTGATTTGCACCAAGGGTGTGAAGGAGCCTTTCGAAGTTCCAGAGGTGAGGTGTGATCAGCCTCGAGACGCCTCAGCGGAAATGGGCCTCATCTCGCCTGGAGGGGAGAACCTCCTGGATTTTCTCGAGTTGCGGCAGGTCTTCTCGAGTTACGACGGGGACCTCAGGGACCCGCTCTGGTGGCCTCAGGAAAGGCCAGTCCCCATGCGAGTTGCTAGGGGACCTCTCGGGATTCCTCTCCCGTCCATGCCGGGGCCTCAGTCCTTGTGTGAAGTCGGGGCCGGAACCTGAGGATTCCTCTCCAGTGTTGCCATGGATCTTGGGGTGCGTCTGAGTCTCCCCAGGGGATTCAGGCCTCGTCTCGAGTGGGGGCATGCACGTGCGCTTTCCTCCCGAGCTGCAGCAGTAGAGTCACGCTTCCTGTCACGTGGATCAAGGGATCTGTGGCTTTCCCTCGAGGCTGTCCCTCGAGGCTTTCCCACGAGGCTTTCCCACAGGGCTGTGCCACGTGCCACCTTGGTGTGAGTCGATCCTCGGAGTGAAAGACGAGCCGGTGAAGGGAAAAGAGGTTCCTCTGGAATGGACTGAGACATCTGGGGGACTCTTGGAATGGTGGCACGAACCTGGAGTTCCTCTCGCCGTTCCTGTTGAGAGGGCCTCCTCTTGAGATGCGACGGGAACGCCGGGAACTCTTTCCCGACGAAGCAGGGAAAGGATCCCTCATCTCGAGCTACGAGGCGGAAACGGGGCTCCTCTGGATGTGGGCGGGACCCTCGTGATTCCTCTCGAGTGGAGACGGCTATGTCGGGGAACTTCTTGATTTGCACCAAGGGTGTGAAGGAGCCTTTCGAAGTTCCAGAGGGGAGGTGTGATCAGCCTCGAGACGCCTCAGCGGAAATGGGCCTCATCTCGCCTGGAGGGGAGAACCTCCTGGATTTTCTCGAGTTGTGGCAGGTCTTCTCGAGTTACGACAGGGACCTCAGGGACCCGCTCTGGTGGCCTCAGGAAAGGCCAGTCCCCATGCGAGTTGCTAGGGGACCTCTCGGGATTCCTCTCCCGTCCATGCCGGGGCCTCAGTCCTTGTGTGGAGTCGGGGCCGGAACCTGAGGATTCCTCTCCAGTGTTGCCATGGATCTTGGGGTGCTTCTGAGTCTCCCCAGGGGAGTCAGGCCTCGTCTCGAGTTGGGGCATGCACGTGCGCTTTCCTCCCGAGCTGCAGCAGTAGTGTCACGCTTCCTGTCACGTGGATCAAGGGATCTGTGGCTTTCCCTCGAGGCTGTCCCTCGAGGCTTTCCCACAGGGCTTTCCCACGTGCCACCTTGGTGTGAGTCGATCCTCGGCGTGAAAGACGAGCCGGTGAAGGGAAAAGAGGTTCCTCTGGAATGGACTGACACATCTGGGGGACTCTTGGAATGGTGGCACGACCCTGGAGTACCTCTCGCCGTTCCTGTTGAGAGGGCCTCCTCTTGAGATGCGACGGGAACGTCGGGAACTCTTTCCCGACGAAGCAGGGAAAGGATCCCTCATCTCGAGCTACGAGGCGGAAACGGGGCTCCTCTGGATGTGGGCGGGACCCTCGTGACTCCTCTTGAGTGAAGTCGGGTATGTCGGGGAACTTCTTGATTTGCACCAAGGGTGTGAAGGACCCTTTCGAAGGTCCAGAGGGGAGGTGTGATCAGACTCGTGACGCCTCATCGGAAATGGGCCTCATCTCGCCTGGAGGGGAGAACCTCCTGGATTTTCTCGAGTTGCGGCAGGTCTTCTCGAGTTACGACGGGCACCTCAGGGACCCGCTCTGGTGGCCTCAGGAAAGGCCAGTCCCCATGCGAGTTGCTAGGGGACCTCTCGGGATTCCTCTCCCGTCCATGCCGGGGCCTCAGTCCTTGTGTGGAGTCGGGGCCGGAACCTGAGGATTCCTCTCCAGTGTTGCCATGGATCTTGGGGTGCGTCTGAGTCTCCCCAGGGGAGTCAGGCCTCGTCTCGAGTGGGGGCATGCACGTGCGCTTTCCTCCCGAGCTGCAGCAGTAGTGTCACGCTTCCTGTCACGTGGATCAAAGGATCTGTGGCTTTCCCTCGAGGCTGTCCCTCGAGGCTTTCCCACGAGGCTTTCCCACAGGGCTGTGCCACGTGCCACCTTGGTGTGAGTCGATCCTCGGCGTGAAAGACGAGCCGGTGAAGGGAAAAGAGGTTCCTCTGGAATGGACTGAGACATCTGGGGGACTCTTGGAAAGGTGGCACGACCCTGGAGTTCCTCTCGCCGTTCCTGTTGAGAGGGCCTCCTCTTGAGATGCGACGGGAACGCCGGGAACTCTTTCCCGACGAAGCAGGGAAAGGATCCCTCATCTCGAGCTACGAGGCGGAAACGGGGCTCCTCTGGATGTGGGCGGGACCCTCGTGATTCCTCTCGAGTGAAGTCGGGTATGTCGGGGAACTTCTTGATTTGCACCAAGGTTGTGAAGGACCCTTTCGAAGGTCCAGAGGGGAGGTGTGATCAGCCTCGAGACGCCTCAGCGGAAATGGGCCTCATCTCGCCTGGAGGGGAGAACCTCCTGAATTTTCTCGAGTTGCGGCAGGTCTTCTCGAGTTACGACGGGCACCTCAGGGACCCGCTCTGGTGGCCTCAGGAAAGGCCAGTCCCCATGCGAGTTGCTAGGGGACCTCTCGGGATTCCTCTCCCGTCCATGCCGGGGCCTCAGTCCTTGTGTGGAGTCGGGGCCGGAACCTGAGGATTCCTCTCCAGTGTTGCCATGGATCTTGGGGTGCTTCTGAGTCTCCCCAGGGGAGTCAGGCCTCGTCTCGAGTGGGGGCATGCACGTGCGCTTTCCTCCCGAGATGCAGCAGTAGTGTCACGCTTCATGTCACATGGATCAAGGGATCTGTGCCTTTCCCTCGAGGCTGTCCCTCGAGGCTTTCCCACGAGGCTTTCCCACAGGGCTGTGCCACGTGCCACCTTGGTGTGAGTCGATCCTCGGCGTGAAAGACGAGCCGGTGAAGGGAAAAGAGGTTCCTCTGGAATGGACTGACACATCTGGGGGACTCTTGGAAAGGTGGCACGACCCTGGAGTTCCTCTCGCCGTTCCTGTTGAGAAGGCCTCCTCTTGAGATGCGACGGGAACGCCGGGAACTCTTTCCCGACGAAGCAGGGAAAGGATCCCTCATCTCGAGCTACGAGGCGGAAACGGGGCTCCTCTGGATGTGGGCGGGACCCTCGTGATTCCTCTCGAGTGGAGACGGCTAGGTCGGGGAACTTCTTGATTTGCACCAAGGGTGTGAAGGAGCCTTTCGAAGTTCCAGAGGTGAGGTGTGATCAGCCTCGAGACGCCTCAGCGGAAATGGGCCTCATCTCGCCTGGAGGGGAGAACCTCCTGGATTTTCTCGAGTTGCGGCAGGTCTTCTCGAGTTACGACGGGGACCTCAGGGACCCGCTCTGGTGGCCTCAGGAAAGGCCAGTCCCCATGCGAGGTGCTAGGGGACCTCTCGGGATTCCTCTCCCGTCCATGCCGGGGCCTCAGTCCTTGTGTGGAGTCGGGGCCGGAACCTGAGGATTCCTCTCCAGTGTTGCCATGGATCTTGGGGTGCGTCTGAGTCTCCCCAGGGGAGTCAGGCCTCGTCTCGAGTTGGGGCATGCACGTGCGCTTTCCTCCCGAGCTGCAGCAGTAGTGTCACGCTTCCTGTCACGTGGATCAAGGGATCTGTGGCTTTCCCTCCAGGCTGTCCCTCGAGGCTTTCCCACGAGGCTTTCCCACATGGCTGTGCCACGTGCCACCTTGGTGTGAGTCGATCCTCGGCGTGAAAGACGAGCCGGTGAAGGGAAAAGAGGTCCCTCTGGAATGGACTGAGACATCTGGGGGACTCTTGGAATGGTGGCACGACCCTGGAGTTCCTCTCGCCGTTCCTGTTGAGAGGGCCTCCTCTTGAGATGCGACGGGAACGCCGGGAACTCTTTCCCGACGAAGCCGGGAAAGGATCCCTCATCTCGAGCTACGAGGCGGAAACGGGGCTCCTCTGGATGTGGGCGGGACCCTCGTGATTCCTCTCGAGTGAAGTCGGGTATGTCGGGGAACTTCTTGATTTGCACCAAGGGTGTGAAGGACCCTTTTGAAGGTCCAGAGGGGAGGTGTGATCAGCCTCGAGACGCCTCAGCGGAAATGGGCCTCATCTCGCCTGGAGGGGAGAACCTCCTGGATTTTCTCGAGTTGCGGCAGGTCTTCTCGAGTTACGACGGGCACCTCAGGGACCCGCTCTGGTGGCCTCAGGAAAGGCCAGTCCCCATGCGAGTTGCTAGGGGACCTCTCGGGATTCCTCTCCCGTCCATGCCGGGGCCTCAGTCCTTGTGTGGAGTCGGGGCCGGAACCTGAGGATTCCTCTCCAGTGTTGCCATGGATCTTGGGGTGCGTCTGAGTCTCCCCAGGGGAGTCAGGCCTCGTCTCGAGTGGGGGCATGCACGTGCGCTTTCCTCCCGAGCTGCAGCAGTAGTGTCACGCTTCCTGGCACGTGGATCAAGGGATCTGTGGCTTTCCCTCGAGGCTGTCCCTCGAGGCTTTCCCACGAGGCTTTCCCACAGGGCTGTGCCACGTGCCACCTTGGTGTGAGTCGATCCTCGGCGTGAAAGACGAGCCGGTGAAGGGAAAAGAGGTTCCTCTGGAATGGACTGAGACATCTGGGGGACTCTTGGAATGGTGGCACGACCCTGGAGTTCCTCTCGCCGTTCCTGTTGAGAGGGCCTCCTCTTGAGATGCGACGGGAACGCCGGGAACTCTTTCCCGACGAAGCAGGGAAAGGATCCCTCATCTCGAGCTACGAGGCGGAAACGGGGCTCCTCTGGATGTGGGCGGGACCCTCGTGATTCCTCTCGAGTGGAGACGGCTATGTCGGGGAACTTCTTGATTTGCACCAAGGGTGTGAAGGAGCCTTTCGAAGTTCCAGAGGGGAGGTGTGATCAGCCTCGAGACGCCTCAGCGGAAATGGGCCTCATCTCGCCTGGAGGGGAGAACCTCCTGGATTTTCTCGAGTTGTTGAAGGTCTTCTCGAGTTACGACGGGGACCTCAGGGACCCGCTCTGGTGGCCTCAGGAAAGGCCAGTCCCCATGCGAGTTGCTAGGGGACCTCTCGGGATTCCTCTCCCGTCCATGCCGGGGCCTCAGTCCTTGTGTGGAGTCGGGGCCGGAACCTGAGGATTCCTCTCCAGTGTTGCCATGGATCTTGGGGTGCTTCTGAGTCTCCCCAGGGGAGTCAGGCCTCGTCTCGAGTTGGGGCATGCACGTGCGCCTTCCTCCCGAGCTGCAGCAGTAGTGTCACGCTTCCTGTCACGTGGATCAAGGGATCTGTGGCTTTCCCTCGAGGCTGTCCCTCGAGGCTTTCCCACGAGGCTTTCCCACGTGCCACCTTGGTGTGAGTCGATCCTCGGCGTGAAAGACGAGCCGGTGAAGGGAAAAGAGGTTCCTCTGGAATGGACTGAGACATCTGGGGGACTCTTGGAATGGTGGCACGACCCTGGAGTTCCTCTCGCCGTTCCTGTTGAGAGGGCCTCCTCTTGAGATGCGACGGGAACGCCGGGAACTCTTTCCCGACGAAGCAGGGACAGGATACCTCATCTCGAGCTACGAGGCGGAAACGGGGCTCCTCTGGATGTGGGCGGGACCCTCGTGATTCCTCTCGAGTGGAGACGGCTATGTCGGGGAACTTCTTGATTTGCACCAAGGGTGTGAAGGAGCCTTTCGAAGTTCCAGAGGTGAGGTGTGATCAGCCTCAAGACGCCTCAGCGGAAATGGGCCTCATCTCGCCTGGAGGGGAGAACCTCCTGGATTTTCTCGAGTTGCGGAAGGTCTTCTCAAGTTACGACGGGGACCTCAGGGACCCGCTCTGGTGGCCTCAGGAAAGGCCAGTCCCCATGCGAGTTGCTAGGGGACCTCTCGGGATTCCTCTCCCGTCCATGCCGGGGCCTCAGTCCTTGTGTGGAGTCGGGGCCGGAACCTGAGGATTCCTCTCCAGTGTTGCCATGGATCTTGGGGGTGCTTCTGAGTCTCCCCAGGGGAGTCAGTCCTCGTCTCGAGTGGGGGCATGCACGTGCGCTTTCCTCCCGAGCTGCAGCAGTAGTGTCACGCTTCCTGTCACGTGGATCAAGGGATCTGTGGCTTTCCCTCGAGGCTGTCCCTCGAGGCTTTCCCACGAGGCTTTCCCACAGGGCTGTGCCACGTGCCACCTTGGTGTGAGTCGATCCTCGGCGTGAAAGACGAGCCGGTGAAGGGAAAAGAGGTTCCTCTGGAATGGACTGAGACATCTGGGGGACTCTTGGAATGGTGGCACGACCCTGGAGTTCCTCTCGCCGTTCCTGTTGAGAGGGCCTCCTCTTGAGATGCGACGGGAACGCCGGGAACTCTTTCCCGACGAAGCAGGGAAAGGATCCCTCATCTCGAGCTACGAGGCGGAAACGGGGCTCCTCTGGATGTGGGCGGGACCCTCGTGATTCCTCTCGAGTGGAGACGGCTAGGTCGGGGAACTTCTTGATTTGCACCAAGGGTGTGAAGGAGCCTTTCGAAGTTCCAGAGGGGAGGTGTGATCAGCCTCGAGACGCCTCAGCGGAAATTGGCCTCATCTCGCCTGGAGGGGAGAACCTCCTGGATTTTCTCGAGTTGTGGCAGGTCTTCTCGAGTTACGACGGGGACCTCAGGGACCCGCTCTGGTGGCCTCAGGAAAGGCCAGTCCCCATGCGAGTTGCTAGGGGACCTCTCGGGATTCCTCTCCCGTCCATGCCGGGGCCTCAGTCCTTGTGTGGAGTCGGGGCCGGAACCTGAGGATTCCTCTCCAGTGTTGCCATAGATCTTGGGGTGCTTCTGAGTCTCCCCAGGGGAGTCAGGCCTCGTCTCGAGTTGGGGCCTGCACGTGCGCTTTCCTCCCGAGCTGCAGCAGTAGTGTCACGCTTCCTGTCACGTGGATCAAGGGATCTGTGGCTTTCCTTCGAGGCTGTCCCTCGAGGCTTTCCCACGAGGCTTTCCCACGTGCCACCTTGGTGTGAGTCGATCCTCGGCGTGAAAGACGAGCCGGTGAAGGGAAAAGAGGTTCCTCTGGAATGGACTGAGACATCTGGGGGACTCTTGGAATGGTGGCACGACCCTGGAGTTCCTCTCGCCGTTCCTGTTGAGAGGGCCTCCTCTTGAGATGCGACGGGAACGCCGGGAACTCTTTCCCGACGAAGCAGGGAAAGGATCCCTCATCTCGAGCTACGAGGCCGAAACGGGGCTCCTCTGGATGTGGGCGGGACCCTCGTGATTCCTCTCGAGTGGAGACGGGTATGTCGGGGAACTTCTTGATTTGCACCAAGGGTGTGAAGGAGCCTTTCGAAGTTCCAGAGGTGAGGTGTGATCAGCCTCGAGACTCCTCAGTGGAAATGGGCCTCATCTCGCCTGGAGGGGAGAACCTCCTGGATTTTCTCCAGTTGCGGCAGGTCTTCTCGAGTTACGACGGGGACCTCAGGGACCCGCTCTGGTGGCCTCAGGAAAGGCCAGTCCCCATGCGAGTTGCTAGGGGACTTCTCGGGATTCCTCTCCGTCCATGCCGGGGCCTCAGTCCTTGTGTGGAGTCGGGGCCGGAACCTGAGGATTCCTCTCGTGTTGCCATGGATCTTGGGATGCTTCTGAGTCTCCCCAGGGGAGTCAGGCCTCGTCTCGAGTGGGGGCATGCACGTGCGCTTTCCTCCCGAGCTGCAGCAGTAGTGTCACGCTTCCTGTCACGTGGATCAAGTGATCTGTGGCTTTCCCTCGAGGCTGTCCCTCGAGGCTTTCCCACGAGGCTTTCCCACAGGGCTGTGCCACGTGCCACCTTGGTGTGAGTCGATCCTCGGGGTGAAAGACGAGCCGGTAAAGGGAAAAGAGGTTCCTCTGGAATGGACTGAGACATCTGGGGGACTCTTGGAATGGTGGCACGACCCTGGAGTTCCTCTCGCCGTTCCTGTTGAGAAGGCCTCCTCTTGAGATGCGACGGGAACGCCGGGAACTCTTTCCCGACGAAGCAGGGAAAGGATCCCTCATCTCGAGCTACGAGGTGGAAACGGGGCTCTTCTGGATGTGGGCGGGACCCTCGTGATTCCTCTCGAGTGGAGACGGGTATGTCGGGGAACTTCTTGATTTGCACCAAGGGTGTGAAGGACCCTTTCGAAATTCCAGAGGGGAGGTGTGATCAGCCTCGAGACGCCTCAGCGGAAATGGGCCTCATCTCGCCTGGAGGGGAGAACCTCCTGGATTTTCTCGAGTTGCGGCAGGTCTTCTCGAGTTACGACTGGGACCTCAGGGACCCGCTCTGGTGGCCTCAGGAAAGGCCAGTCCCCATGCGAGTTGCTAGGGGACCTCTCGGGATTCCTCTCCCGTCCATGCCGGGGCCTCAGTCCTTGTGTGGAGTCGGGGCCGGAACTGAGGATTCCTCTCCAGTGTTGCCATGGATCTTGGGGTGCTTCTGAGTCTCTCCAAGGGAGTCAGGCCTCGTCTCGAGTGGGGGCATGCACGTGCGCTTTCCTCCCGAGCTGCAGCAGGAGTGTCACGCTTCCTGTCACGTTGATCAAGGGATCTGTGGCTTTCCCTCGAGGCTGTCCTTCGAGGCTTTCCCACGAGGCTTTCCCACAGGGCTGTGCCACGTGCCACCTTGGTGTGAGTCGATCCTCGGCGTGAAAGACGAGCCGTGAAGGGAAAAGAGGTTCCTCTTTAATGGACTGAGATATCTGGGGGTCTCTTGGAATGGTGGCACGACCCTGGAGTTCCTCTCGCCGTTCCTGTTGAGAGGGCCTCCTCTTGAGATGCGACGGGAACGCCGGGAACTCTTTCCCGACGAAGCAGGGAAAGGAACCCACATCTCGAGCTACGAGGCGGAAACGGGGCTCCTCTGGATGTGGGCGGGACCCTCGTGATTCCTCTCGAGTGGAGACGGCTATGTGGGGGAACTTCTTGATTTGCACCAAGGGTGTGAAGGACCCTTTCGAAGTTCCAGAGGTGAGGTGTGATCAGCCTCGAGACGCCTCAGCGGAAATGGGCCTCATCTCGCCTGGAGGGGAGAACCTCCTGGATTTTCTCGAGTTGCAGCAGGTCTTCTCGAGTTACGACGGGGACCTCAGGGACCCGCTCTGGTGGCCTCAGGAAAGGCCAGTCCCCATGCGAGTTGCTAGGGGACCTCTCGGGATTCCTCTCCCGTCCATGCCGGGGCCTCAGTCCTTGTGTGGAGTCGGGGCCGGAACCTGAGGATTCCTCTCCAGTGTTGCCATGGATCTTGGGGTGCTTCCGAGTCTCCCCAGGGGAGTCAGGCCTCGTCTCGAGTGGGGGCATGCACGTGCGCTTTCCTCCCGAGCTGCAGCAGTAGTGTCACGCTTCCTGTCACGTGGATCAAGGGATCTGTGGCTTTCCCTCGAGGCTGTCCCTCGAGGCTTTCCCACGAGGCTTTCCCACAGGGCTGTGCCACGTGCCACCTTGGTGTGAGTCGATCCTCGGCGTGAAAGACGAGCCGGTAAAGGGAAAAGAGGTTCCTCTGGAATGGACTGAGACATCTGGGGGACTCTTGGAATGGTGGCACGACCCTGGAGTTCCTCTCGCCGTTCCTGTTGAGAGGGCCTCCTCTTGAGATGCGACGGGAACGCCGGGAACTCTTTCCCGACGAAGCAGGGAAAGGATCCCTCATCTCGAGCTACGAGGCCGAAACGGGGCTCCTCTGGATGTGGGCGGGACCCTCGTGATTCCTCTCGAGTGGAGACGGGTATGTCGGGGAACTTCTTGATTTGCACCAAGGGTGTGAAGGACCCTTTCGAAGTTCCAGAGGGGAGGTGTGATCAGCCTCGAGACGCCTCAGCGGAAATGGGCCTCATCTCGCCTGGAGGGGAGAACCTCCTGGATTTTCTCGAGTTGTGGCAGGTCTTCTCGAGTTACGAAGGGGACCTCAGGGACCCGCTCTGGTGGCCTCAGGAAAGGCCAGTCCCCATGCGAGTTGCTAGGGGACCTCTCGGGATTCCTCTCCCGTCCATGCCGGGGCCTCAGTCCTTGTGTGGAGTCGGGGCCGGAACCTGAGGATTCCTCTCCAGTGTTGCCATGGATCTTGGGGTGCTTCTGATTCTCCCCAGGGGAGTCAGGCCTCGTCTCGAGTGGGGGCATGCACGTGCGCTTTCCTCCCGAGCTGCAGCAGTAGTGTCACGCTTCCTGTCACGTGGATCAAGGGATCTGTGGCTTTCCCTCGAGGCTGTCCCTCGAGGCTTTCCCACGAGTCTTTCCCACAGGGCTGTGCCACGTGCCACCTTAGTGTGAGTCGATCCTCGGCGTGAAAGACGAGCCGGTGAAGGGAAAAGAGGTTCCTCTGGAATGGACTGAGACATCTGGGGGACTCTTGGAATGGTGGCACGACCCTGGAGTTCCTCTCGCCGTTCCTGTTGAGAGGGCCTCCTCTTGAGATGCGACGGGAACGCCGGGAACTCTTTCCCGACGAAGCAGGGAAAGGATCCCTCATCTCGAGCCACGAGGCGGAAACGGGGCTCCTCTGGATTTGGGCGGGACCCTCGTGATTGCTCTCGAGTGGAGTCGGGTATGTCGGGGAACTTCTTGATTTGCACCAAAGGTGTGAAGGACCCTTTCGAAGTTCCAGAGGGGAGGTGTGATCAGCCTCGAGACGCCTCAGCGGAAATGGGCCTCATCTCGCCTGGAGGGGAGAACCTCCTGGATTTTCTCGAGTTGCGGCAGGTCTTCTCGAGTTACGACGGGGACCTCAAGAACCCGCTCTGGTGGCCTCAGGAAAGGCCAGTCCCCATGCGAGTTGCTAGGGGACCTCTCGGGATTCCTCTCCCGTCCATGCCGAGGCCTCAGTCCTTGTGTGGAGTCGGGGCCGGAACCTGAGGATTCCTCTCCAGTGTTGCCATGGATCTTGGGGTGCTTCTGAGTCTCCCCAAGGGAGTCAGGCCTCGTCTCCAGTGGGGGCATGCACGTGCATTTTCCTCCCGAGCTGCAGCAGTAGTGTCACGCTTCCTGTCACGTGGATCAAGGGATCTGTGGCTTTCCCTCGAGGCTGTCCCTCGAGGCTTTCCCACGAGGCTTTCCCACAGGGCTGTGCCACGTGCCACCTTGGTGTGAGTCGATCCTCGGCGTGAAAGACGAGCCGGTGAAGGGAAAAGAGGTTCCTCTGGAATGGACTGAGACATCTGGGGGACTCTTGGAATGGTGGCACGACCCTGGAGTTCCTCTCGCCGTTTCTGTTGAGAGGGCCTCCACTTGAGATGCAACGGGAACGCCGGGAACTCTTTCCCGACGAAGCAGGGAAAGGATCCCTCATCTCGAGCTACGAAGCGGAAACGGGGCTCCTCTGTATGTGGGCGGGACCCTCGTGATTCCTCTCGAGTGGAGACGGGTATGTCGGGGAACTTCTTGATTTGCACCAAGGGTGTGAAGGACCCTTTTGAAGTTCCAGAGGGGAGGTGTGATCAGCCTCGAGACGCCTCAGCGGAAATGGGCCTCATCTCGCCTGGAGGGGAGAACCTCCTGGATTTTCTCGAGTTGCAGCAGGTCTTCTCGAGTTACGACGGGGACCTCAGGGACCCGCTCTGGTGGCCTCAGGAAAGGCCAGTCCCCATGCGAGTTGCTAGGGGACCTCTCGGGATTCCTCTCCCGTCCATGCCGGGGCCTCAGTCCTTGTGTGGAGTCGGGGCCGGAACCTGAGGATTCCTCTCCAGTGTTGCCATGGATCTTGGGGTGCTTCCGAGTCTCCCCAGGGGAGTCAGGCCTCGTCTCGAGTGGGGGCATGCACGTGCGCTTTCCTCCCGAGCTGCAGCAGTAGTGTCACGCTTCCTGTCACGTGGATCAAGGGATCTGTGGCTTTCCCTCGAGGCTGTCCCTCGAGGCTTTCCCACGAGGCTTTCCCACAGGGCTGTGCCACGTGCCACCTTGGTGTGAGTCGATCCTCGGCGTGAAAGACGAGCCGGTAAAGGGAAAAGAGGTTCCTCTGGAATGGACTGAGACATCTGGGGGACTCTTGGAATGGTGGCACGACCCTGGAGTTCCTCTCGCCGTTCCTGTTGAGAGGGCCTCCTCTTGAGATGCGACGGGAACGCCGGGAACTCTTTCCCGACGAAGCAGGGAAAGGATCCCTCATCTCGAGCTACGAGGCCGAAACGGGGCTCCTCTGGATGTGGGCGGGACCCTCGTGATTCCTCTCGAGTGGAGACGGCTAGGTCGGGGAACTTCTTGATTTGCACCAAGGGTGTGAAGGACCCTTTCGAAGTTCCAGAGGGGAGGTGTGATCAGCCTCGAGACGCCTCAGCGGAAATGGGCCTCATCTCGCCTGGAGGGGAGAACCTCCTGGATTTTCTCGAGTTGTGGCAGGTCTTCTCGAGTTACGAAGGGGACCTCAGGGACCCGCTCTGGTGGCCTCAGGAAAGGCCAGTCCCCATGCGAGTTGCTAGGGGACCTCTCGGGATTCCTCTCCCGTCCATGCCGGGGCCTCAGTCCTTGTGTGGAGTCGGGGCCGGAACCTGAGGATTCCTCTCCAGTGTTGCCATGGATCTTGGGGTGCTTCTGATTCTCCCCAGGGGAGTCAGGCCTCGTCTCGAGTGGGGGCATGCACGTGCGCTTTCCTCCCGAGCTGCAGCAGTAGTGTCACGCTTCCTGTCACGTGGATCAAGGGATCTGTGGCTTTCCCTCGAGGCTGTCCCTCGAGGCTTTCCCACGAGGATTTCCCACAGGGCTGTGCCACGTGCCACCTTAGTGTGAGTCGATCCTCGGCGTGAAAGACGAGCCGGTGAAGGGAAAAGAGGTTCCTCTGGAATGGACTGAGACATCTGGGGGACTCTTGGAATGGTGGCACGACCCTGGAGTTCCTCTCGCCGTTCCTGTTGAGAGGGCCTCCTCTTGAGATGCGACGGGAACGCCGGGAACTCTTTCCCGACGAAGCAGGGAAAGGATCCCTCATCTCGAGCCACGAGGCGGAAACGGGGCTCCTCTGGATTTGGGCGGGACCCTCGTGATTGCTCTCGAGTGGAGTCGGGTATGTCGGGGAACTTCTTGATTTGCACCAAAGGTGTGAAGGACCCTTTCGAAGTTCCAGAGGGGAGGTGTGATCAGCCTCGAGACGCCTCAGCGGAAATGGGCCTCATCTCGCCTGGAGGGGAGAACCTCCTGGATTTTCTCGAGTTGCGGCAGGTCTTCTCGAGTTACGACGGGGACCTCAAGAACCCGCTCTGGTGGCCTCAGGAAAGGCCAGTCCCCATGCGAGTTGCTAGGGGACCTCTCGGGATTCCTCTCCCGTCCATGCCGAGGCCTCAGTCCTTGTGTGGAGTCGGGGCCGGAACCTGAGGATTCCTCTCCAGTGTTGCCATGGATCTTGGGGTGCTTCTGAGTCTCCCCAAGGGAGTCAGGCCTCGTCTCCAGTGGGGGCATGCACGTGCATTTTCCTCCCGAGCTGCAGCAGTAGTGTCACGCTTCCTGTCACGTGGATCAAGGGATCTGTGGCTTTCCCTCGAGGCTGTCCCTCGAGGCTTTCCCACGAGGCTTTCCCACAGGGCTGTGCCACGTGCCACCTTGGTGTGAGTCGATCCTCGGCGTGAAAGACGAGCCGGTGAAGGGAAAAGAGGTTCCTCTGGAATGGACTGAGACATCTGGGGGACTCTTGGAATGGTGGCACGACCCTGGAGTTCCTCTCGCCGTTTCTGTTGAGAGGGCCTCCACTTGAGATGCAACGGGAACGCCGGGAACTCTTTCCCGACGAAGCAGGGAAAGGATCCCTCATCTCGAGCTACGAAGCGGAAACGGGGCTCCTCTGTATGTGGGCGGGACCCTCGTGATTCCTCTCGAGTGGAGACGGGTATGTCGGGGAACTTCTTGATTTGCACCAAGGGTGTGAAGGACCCTTTTGAAGTTCCAGAGGGGAGGTGTGATCAGCCTCGAGACGCCTCAGCGGAAATGGGCCTCATCTCGCCTGGAGGGGAGAACCTCCTGGATTTTCTCGAGTTGTGGCAGGTCTTCTCGAGTTACGACGGGGACCTCAGGGACCCGCTCTGGTGGCCTCAGGAAAGGCCAGTCCCCATGCGAGTTGCTAGGGGACCTCTCGGGATTCCTCTCCCGTCCATGCCGGGGCCTCAGTCCTTGTGTGGAGTCGGGGCCGGAACCGGAGGATTCCTCTCCAGTGTTGCCATGGATCTTGGGGTGCTTCTGAGTCTCCCCAAGGGAGTCAGGCCTCGTCTCGAGTTGGGGCATGCACGTGCGCTTTCCTCCCGAGCTGCAGCAGTAGTGTCACGCTTCCTGTCACGTGGATCAAGGGATCTGTGGCTTTCCCTCGAGGCTGTCCCTCGAGGATTTCCCACGAGGCTTTCCCACAGGGCTGTGCCACGTGCCACCTTGGTGTGAGTCGATCCTCGGCGTGAAAAACGAGCCTGTGAAGGGAAAAGAGGTTCCTCTGGAATGGACTGAGACATCTGGGGGACTCTTGGAATGGTGGCACGACCCTGGAGTTCCTCTCGCCGTTCCTGTTGAGAGGGCCTCCTCTTGAGATGCGACGGGAACGCCGGGAACTCTTTCCCGACGAAGCAGGGAAAGGATCCCTCATCTCGAGCTACGAGGCGGAAACGGGGCTCCTCGGGATGTGGGCGGGACCCTCGTGATTCCTCTCGAGTGGAGACGGGTATGTCGGGGTACTTCTTGATTTGCACCAAGGGTGTGAAGGAGCCTTTCGAAGTTCCAGAGGTGAGGTGTGATCAGCCTCGAGACGCCTCAGTGGAAATGGGCCTCATCTCGCCTGGAGGGGAGAACCTCCTGGATTTTCTCGAGTTGCGGCAGGTCTTCTCGAGTTACGACAGGGACCTCAGGGACCCGCTCTGGTGGCCTCAGGAAAGGCCAGTCCCCATGCGAGTTGCTAGGGGACCTCTCGGGATTCCTCTCCCGTCCTTGCCGGGGCCTCAGTCCTTGTGTGGAGTCGGGGCCGGAACCTGAGGATTCCTCTCCAGTGTTGCCATGGATCTTGGGGTGCTTCTGAGTCTCCCCAGGGGAGTCAGGCCTCGTCTCGAGTGGGGGCATGCACGTGCTCTTTCCTCCCGAGCTGCAGCAGTAGTGTCACGCTTCCTGTCACGTGGATCAAGGGATCTGTGGCTTTCCCTCGAGGCTGTCCCTCGAGGCTTTCCCACGAGGCTTTCCCACAGGGCTGTGCCACGTGCCACCTTGGTGTGAGTCGATCCTCGGGGTGAAAGACAAGCCGGTAAAGGGAAAAGAGGTTCCTCTGGAATGGACTGAGACATCTGGGGGACTCTTGGAATGGTGGCACGACCCTGGAGTTCCTCTCGCCGTTCCTGTTGAGAAGGCCTCCTCTTGAGATGCGACGGGAAGGCCGGGAACTCTTTCCCGACGAAGCAGGGAAAGGATCCCTCATCTCGAGCTACGAGACGGAAACGGGGCTCTTCTGGATGTGGGCGGGACCCTCGTGATTCCTCTCGAGTGGAGACGGGTATGTCGGGGAACTTCTTGATTTGCACCAAGGGTGTGAAGGACCCTTTCAAAGTTCCAGAGGGGAGGTGTGATCAGCCTCGAGACGCCTCAGCAGAAATGGGCCTCATCTCGCCTGGAGGGGAGAACCTCCTGGATTTTCTCGAGTTGTGGCAGGTCTTCTCGAGTTACGAAGGGGACCTCAGGGACCCGCTCTGGTGGCCTCAGGAAAGGCCAGTCCCCATGCGAGTTGCTAGGGGACCTCTCGGGATTCCTCTCCCGTCCATGCCGGGGCCTCAGTCCTTGTGTGGAGTCGGGGCCGGAACCTGAGGATTCCTCTCCAGTGTTGCCATGGATCTTGGGGTGCTTCTGATTCTCCCCAGGGGAGTCAGGCCTCGTCTCGAGTGGGAGCATGCACGTGCGCTTTCCTCCCGAGCTGCAGCAGTAGTGTCACGCTTCCTGTCACGTGGATCAAGGGATCTGTGGCTTTCCCTCGAGGCTGTCCCTCGAGGCTTTTCCACGAGGATTTCCCACAGGGCTGTGCCACGTGCCACCTTAGTGTGAGTCGATCCTCGGCGTGAAAGACGAGCCGGTGAAGGGAAAAGAGGTTCCTCTGGAATGGACTGAGACATCTGGGGGACTCTTGGAATGGTGGCACGACCCTGGATGTCCTCTCGCCGTTCCTGTTGAGAGGGCCTCCACTTGAGATGCAACGGGAACGCCGGGAACTCTTTCCCGACGAAGCAGGGAAAGGATCCCTCATCTCGAGCTACGAAGCGGAAACGGGGCTCCTCTGTATGTGGGCGGGACCCTCGTGATTCCTCTCGAGTGGAGACGGGTATGTCGGGGAACTTCTTGATTTGCACCAAGGGTGTGAAGGACCCTTTTGAAGTTCCAGAGGGGAGGTGTGATCAGCCTCGAGACACCTCAGCGGAAATGGGCCTCATCTCGCCTGGAGGGGAGAACCTCCTGGATTTTCTCGAGTTGAGGCAGGTCTTCTCGAGTTACGACGGGGACCTCAGGGACCCGCTCTGGTGGCCTCAGGAAAGGCCAGTCCCCATGCGAGTTGCTAGGGGACCTCTCGGGATTCCTCTCCCGTCCATGCCGGGGCCTCAGTCCTTGTGTGGAGTCGGGGCCGGAACCTGAGGATTCCTCTCCAGTGTTGCCATGGATCTTGGGGTGCTTCTGAGTCTCCCCAGGGGAGTCAGGCCTCGTCTCGAGTGGGGGCATGCACGTGCGCTTTCCTCCCGAGCTGCAGCAGTAGTGTCACGCTTCCTGTCACGTGGATCAAGGGATCTGTGGCTTTCCCTCGAGGCTGTCCCTCGAGGCTTTCCCACGAGGCTTTCCCACAGGGCTGTCCCACGTGCCACCTTGGTGTGAGTCGATCCTCGGGGTGAAAGACGAGCCAGTGAAGGGAAAAGAGGTTCCTCTGGAATGGACTGAGACATCTGGGGGACTCTTGGAATGGTGGCACGACCCTGGAGTTCCTCTCGCCGTTCCTGTTGAGAGGGCCTCCTCTTGAGATGCGACGGGAACGCCGGGAACTCTTTCCCGACGAAGCAGGGAAAGGATCCCTCATCTCGAGCTACGAGGCGGAAACGGGGCTCCTCTGGATGTGGGCGGGACCCTCGTGATTCCTCTCGAGTGGAGACGGGTATGTCGGGGAACTTCTTGATTTGCACCAAGGGTGTGAATGACCCTATCGAAGTTCCAGAGGTGAGGTGTGATCAGCCTCGAGACGCCTCAGCAGAAATGGGCCTCATCTCGCCTGGAGGGGAGAACCTCCTGGATTTTCGCGAGTTGCGGCAGGTCTTCTCGAGTTACGACGGGGACCTCAGGGACCCGCTCTGGTGGCCTCAGGAAAGGCCAGTCCCCATGCGAGTTGCTAGGGGACCTCTCGGGATTCCTCTCCCGTCCATGCCGGGGCCTCAGTCCTTGTGTGGAGTCGGGGCCGGAACCTGAGGATTCCTCTCCAGTGTTGCCATGGATCTTGGGGTGCTTCTGAGTCTCCCCAGGGGAGTCAGGCCTCGTCTCGAGTGGGGGCATGCACGTGCGCTTTCCTCCCGAGCTGCAGCAGTAGTGTCACGCTTCCTGTCACGTGGATCAAGGGATCTGTGGCTTTCCCTCGAGCCTGTCCCTCGAGGCTTTCCCACGAGGCTTTCCCACAGGGCTGTGCCACGTGCCACCTTGGTGTGAGTCGATCCTCGGCGTGAAAGACGAGCCGGTGAAGGGAAAAGAGGTTCCTCTGGAATGGACTGAGACATCTGGGGGACTCTTGGAATGGTGGCACGACCCTGGAGTTCCTCTCGCCGTTCCTGTTGAGAGGGCCTCCTCTTGAGATGCGACGGGAACGCCGGGAACTCTTTCCCGACGAAGCAGGGAAAGGATCCCTCATCTCGAGCTACGAGGCGGAAACGGGGCTCCTCTGGATGTGGGCGGGACCCTCGTGATTCCTCTCGAGTGGAGACGGGTATGTCGGGGAACTTCTTGATTTGCACCCAGGGTGTGAATGACCCTATCGAAGTTCCAGAGGGGAGGTGTGATCAGCCTCGAGACGCCTCAGCAGAAATGGGCCTCATCTCTCCTGGAGGGGAGAACCTCCTGGATTTTCTCGAGTTGCGGCAGGTCTTCTCGAGTTACGACAGGGACCTCAGGGACCCGCTCTGGTGGCCTCAGGAAAGGCCAGTCCCCATGCCAGTTGCTAGGGGACCTCTCGGGATTCCTCTCCCGTCCATGCCGGGGCCTCAGTTCTTGTGTGGAGTCGGGGCCGGAAACTGAGGATTCCTCTCCAGTGTTGCCATGGATCTTGGGGTGCTTCTGAGTCTCCCCAGGGGAGTCAGGCCTCGTCTCGAGTGGGGGCATGCACGTGCGCTTTCCTCCCGAGCTGCAGCAGAAGTGTCACGCTTCCTGTCACGTGGATCAAGGGATCTGTGGCTTTCCCTCGAGCCTCTCCCTCGAGGCTTTCCCACGAGGCTTTCCCACAGGGCTGTGCCACGTGCCACCTTGGTGTGAGTCGATCCTCGGCGTGAAAAACGAGCCGGTGAAGGGAAAAGAGGTTCCTCTGGAATGGACTGAGTCATCTGGGGGACTCTTGGAATGGTGGCACGACCCTGGAGTTCCTCTCGCCGTTCCTGTTGAGAGGGCCTCCTCTTGAGATGCGACGGGAAGGCCCGGAACTCTTTCCCGACGAAGCAGGGAAAGGATCCCTCATCTCGAGCTACGAGGCGGAAACGGGGCTCCTCTGGATGTGGGCGGGACCCTCGTGATTCCTCTCGAGTGGAGACGGGTATGTCGGGGAACTTCTTGATTTGCACCAAGGGTGTGAAGGAGCCTTTCGAAGTTCCAGAGGGGAGGTGTGATCATCCTCGAGACGCCTCAGCAGAAATGGGCCTCATCTCGCCTGGAGGGGAGAACCTCCTGGATTTTCTCGAGTTGCGGCAGGTCTTCTCGAGTTACGACGGGGACCTCAGGGACCCGCTCTGGTGGCCTCAGGAAAGGCCAGTCCCCATGCGAGTTGCTAGGGGACCTCTCGGGATTCCTCTCCCGTCCTTGCCGGGGCCTCAGTCCTTGTGTGGAGTCGGGGCCGGAACCTGAGGATTCCTCTCCAGTGTTGCCATGGATCTTGGGGTGCTTCTGAGTCTCCCCAGGGGAGTCAGGCCTCGTCTCGAGTGGGGGCATGCACGTGCTCTTTCCTCCCGAGCTGCAGCAGTAGTGTCACGCTTCCTGTCACGTGGATCAAGGGATCTGTGGCTTTCCCTCGAGGCTGTCCCTCGAGGCTTTCCCACGAGGCTTTCCCACAGGGCTGTGCCACGTGCCACCTTGGTGTGAGTCGATCCTCGGGGTGAAAGACAAGCCGGTAAAGGGAAAAGAGGTTCCTCTGGAATGGACTGAGACATCTGGGGGACTCTTGGAATGGTGGCACGACCCTGGAGTTCCTCTCGCCGTTCCTGTTGAGAAGGCCTCCTCTTGAGATGCGACGGGAAGGCCGGGAACTCTTTCCCGACGAAGCAGGGAAAGGATCCCTCATCTCGAGCTACGAGACGGAAACGGGGCTCTTCTGGATGTGGGCGGGACCCTCGTGATTCCTCTCGAGTGGAGACGGGTATGTCGGGGAACTTCTTGATTTGCACCAAGGGTGTGAAGGACCCTTTCAAAGTTCCAGAGGGGAGGTGTGATCAGCCTCGAGACGCCTCAGCAGAAATGGGCCTCATCTCGCCTGGAGGGGAGAACCTCCTGGATTTTCTCGAGTTGTGGCAGGTCTTCTCGAGTTACGAAGGGGACCTCAGGGACCCGCTCTGGTGGCCTCAGGAAAGGCCAGTCCCCATGCGAGTTGCTAGGGGACCTCTCGGGATTCCTCTCCCGTCCATGCCGGGGCCTCAGTCCTTGTGTGGAGTCGGGGCCGGAACCTGAGGATTCCTCTCCAGTGTTGCCATGGATCTTGGGGTGCTTCTGATTCTCCCCAGGGGAGTCAGGCCTCGTCTCGAGTGGGGGCATGCACGTGCGCTTTCCTCCCGAGCTGCAGCAGTAGTGTCACGCTTCCTGTCACGTGGATCAAGGGATCTGTGGCTTTCCCTCGAGGCTGTCCCTCGAGGCTTTCCCACGAGGATTTCCCACAGGGCTGTGCCACGTGCCACCTTAGTGTGAGTCGATCCTCGGCGTGAAAGACGAGCCGGTGAAGGGAAAAGAGGTTCCTCTGGAATGGACTGAGACATCTGGGGGACTCTTGGAATGGTGGCACGACCCTGGATGTCCTCTCGCCGTTCCTGTTGAGAGGGCCTCCACTTGAGATGCAACGGGAACGCCGGGAACTCTTTCCCGACGAAGCAGGGAAAGGATCCCTCATCTCGAGCTACGAAGCGGAAACGGGGCTCCTCTGTATGTGGGCGGGACCCTCGTGATTCCTCTCGAGTGGAGACGGGTATGTCGGGGAACTTCTTGATTTGCACCAAGGGTGTGAAGGACCCTTTTGAAGTTCCAGAGGGGAGGTGTGATCAGCCTCGAGACGCCTCAGCGGAAATGGGCCTCATCTCGCCTGGAGGGGAGAACCTCCTGGATTTTCTCGAGTTGAGGCAGGTCTTCTCGAGTTACGACGGGGACCTCAGGGACCCGCTCTGGTGGCCTCAGGAAAGGCCAGTCCCCATGCGAGTTGCTAGGGGACCTCTCGGGATTCCTCTCCCGTCCATGCCGGGGCCTCAGTCCTTGTGTGGAGTCGGGGCCGGAACCTGAGGATTCCTCTCCAGTGTTGCCATGGATCTTGGGGTGCTTCTGAGTCTCCCCAGGGGAGTCAGGCCTCGTCTCGAGTGGGGGCATGCACGTGCGCTTTCCTCCCGAGCTGCAGCAGTAGTGTCACGCTTCCTGTCACGTGGATCAAGGGATCTGTGGCTTTCCCTCGAGGCTGTCCCTCGAGGCTTTCCCACGAGGCTTTCCCACAGGGCTGTCCCACGTGCCACCTTGGTGTGAGTCGATCCTCGGGGTGAAAGACGAGCCAGTGAAGGGAAAAGAGGTTCCTCTGGAATGGACTGAGACATCTGGGGGACTCTTGGAATGGTGGCACGACCCTGGAGTTCCTCTCGCCGTTCCTGTTGAGAGGGCCTCCTCTTGAGATGCGACGGGAACGCCGGGAACTCTTTCCCGACGAAGCAGGGAAAGGATCCCTCATCTCGAGCTACGAGGCGGAAACGGGGCTCCTCTGGATGTGGGCGGGACCCTCGTGATTCCTCTCGAGTGGAGACGGGTATGTCGGGGAACTTCTTGATTTGCACCAAGGGTGTGAATGACCCTATCGAAGTTCCAGAGGTGAGGTGTGATCAGCCTCGAGACGCCTCAGCAGAAATGGGCCTCATCTCGCCTGGAGGGGAGAACCTCCTGGATTTTCGCGAGTTGCGGCAGGTCTTCTCGAGTTACGACGGGGACCTCAGGGACCCGCTCTGGTGGCCTCAGGAAAGGCCAGTCCCCATGCGAGTTGCTAGGGGACCTCTCGGGATTCCTCTCCCGTCCATGCCGGGGCCTCAGTCCTTGTGTGGAGTCGGGGCCGGAACCTGAGGATTCCTCTCCAGTGTTGCCATGGATCTTGGGGTGCTTCTGAGTCTCCCCAGGGGAGTCAGGCCTCGTCTCGAGTGGGGGCATGCACGTGCGCTTTCCTCCCGAGCTGCAGCAGTAGTGTCACGCTTCCTGTCACGTGGATCAAGGGATCTGTGGCTTTCCCTCGAGCCTGTCCCTCGAGGCTTTCCCACGAGGCTTTCCCACAGGGCTGTGCCACGTGCCACCTTGGTGTGAGTCGATCCTCGGCGTGAAAGACGAGCCGGTGAAGGGAAAAGAGGTTCCTCTGGAATGGACTGAGACATCTGGGGGACTCTTGGAATGGTGGCACGACCCTGGAGTTCCTCTCGCCGTTCCTGTTGAGAGGGCCTCCTCTTGAGATGCGACGGGAACGCCGGGAACTCTTTCCCGACGAAGCAGGGAAAGGATCCCTCATCTCGAGCTACGAGGCGGAAACGGGGCTCCTCTGGATGTGGGCGGGACCCTCGTGATTCCTCTCGAGTGGAGACGGGTATGTCGGGGAACTTCTTGATTTGCACCCAGGGTGTGAATGACCCTATCGAAGTTCCAGAGGGGAGGTGTGATCAGCCTCGAGACGCCTCAGCAGAAATGGGCCTCATCTCTCCTGGAGGGGAGAACCTCCTGGATTTTCTCGAGTTGCGGCAGGTCTTCTCGAGTTACGACAGGGACCTCAGGGACCCGCTCTGGTGGCCTCAGGAAAGGCCAGTCCCCATGCCAGTTGCTAGGGGACCTCTCGGGATTCCTCTCCCGTCCATGCCGGGGCCTCAGTTCTTGTGTGGAGTCGGGGCCGGAAACTGAGGATTCCTCTCCAGTGTTGCCATGGATCTTGGGGTGCTTCTGAGTCTCCCCAGGGGAGTCAGGCCTCGTCTCGAGTGGGGGCATGCACGTGCGCTTTCCTCCCGAGCTGCAGCAGAAGTGTCACGCTTCCTGTCACGTGGATCAAGGGATCTGTGGCTTTCCCTCGAGCCTCTCCCTCGAGGCTTTCCCACGAGGCTTTCCCACAGGGCTGTGCCACGTGCCACCTTGGTGTGAGTCGATCCTCGGCGTGAAAAACGAGCCGGTGAAGGGAAAAGAGGTTCCTCTGGAATGGACTGAGTCATCTGGGGGACTCTTGGAATGGTGGCACGACCCTGGAGTTCCTCTCGCCGTTCCTGTTGAGAGGGCCTCCTCTTGAGATGCGACGGGAAGGCCCGGAACTCTTTCCCGACGAAGCAGGGAAAGGATCCCTCATCTCGAGCTACGAGGCGGAAACGGGGCTCCTCTGGATGTGGGCGGGACCCTCGTGATTCCTCTCGAGTGGAGACGGGTATGTCGGGGAACTTCTTGATTTGCACCAAGGGTGTGAAGGAGCCTTTCGAAGTTCCAGAGGGGAGGTGTGATCATCCTCGAGACGCCTCAGCAGAAATGGGCCTCATCTCGCCTGGAGGGGAGAACCTCCTGGATTTTCTCGAGTTGCGGCAGGTCTTCTCGAGTTATGACGGGGACCTCAGGGACCCGCTTTGGTGGCCTCAGGAAAGGCCAGTCCCCATGCGAGTTGCTAGGGGACCTCTCGGGATTCCTCTCCCGTCCATGCCGGGGCCTCAGTCCTTGTGTGGAGTCGGGGCCGGAACCTGAGGATTCCTCTCCAGTGTTGCCATGGATCTTGGGGTGCTTCTGAGTCTCCCCAGTGGAGTCAGGCCTCGTCTCGAGTGGGGGCATGCACGTGCGCTTTCCTCTCGAGCTGCAGCAGTAGTGTCACGCTTCCTGTCACGTGGATCAAGGGATTTGTGGCTTTCCCTCGAGGCTGTCCCTCGAGGCTTTCCCACGAGGCTTTCCCACAGGGCTGTGCCACGTGCCACCTTGGTGTGAGTCGATCCTCGGCGTGAAAGACGAGCCGGTGAAGGGAAAAGAGGTTCCTCTGGAATGGACTGAGACATCTGGGGGACTCTTCGAAAGGTGGCACTACCCTGGAGTTCCTCTCGCCGTTCCTGTTGAGAGGGCCTCCTCTTGAGATGCGACGGGAACGCCGGGAAGTCTTTCCCGACGTAGCAGGGAAAGGATCCCTCATCTCGAGCTAAGAGGCGGAAACGGGGCTCCTCTGGATGTGGGCGGGACCCTCGTGATTCCTCTCGAGTGGAGACGGCTAGGTCGGGGAACTTCTTGATTTGCACCAAGGGTGTGAAGGAGCCTTTCAAAGTTCCAGAGGTGAGGTGTGATCAGCCTAGAGACGCCTCAGCGGAAATGGGCCTCATCTCGCCTGGAGGGGAGAACCTCCTGGATTTTGTCGAGTTGCGGCAGGTCTTCTCGAGGTACGACGGGGACCTCAGGGACCCGCTCTGGTGGCCTCAGGAAAGGCCAGTCCCCATGCGAGTTGCTAGGGGACCTCTCGGGATTCCTCTCCCGTCCATGCCGGGGCCTCAGTCCTTGTGTGGAGTCGGGGCCGGAACCTGAGGATTCCTCTCCAGTGTTGCCATGGATCTTGGGGTGCTTCTGAGTCTCCCCAGGGGAGTCAGGCCTCGTCTCGAGTGGGGGCATGCACGTGCGCTTTCCTCCCGAGCTGCAGCAGTAGTGTCACGCTTCCTGGCACGTGGATCAAGGGATCTGTGGCTTTCCCTCGAGCCTGTCCCTCGAGGCTTTCCCACGAGGCTTTCCCACAGGGCTGTGCCACATGCCACCTTGGTGTGAGTCGATCCTCGGCGTGAAAGACGAGCCGGTGAAGGGAAAAGTGGTTCCTCTGGAATGGACTGAGACATCTGGGGGACTCTTGGAATGGTGGCACGACCCTGGAGTTCCTCTCGCCCTTCCTGTTGAGAGGGCCTCCTCTTGAGATGCGACGGGAACGCCGGGAACTCTTTCCCGACGAAGCAGGGAAAGGATCCCTCATCTCGAGCTACGAGGCGGAAACGGGGCTCCTCTGGATGTGGGCGGGACCCTCGTGATTCCTCTCGAGAGGAGACGGTTATGTCGGGGAACTTCTTGATTTGCACCAAGGGTGTGAAGGAGCCTTTCGAAGTTCCAGAGGGGAGGTGTGATCAGCCTCGAGACGCCTCAGCGGAAATGGGCCTCATCTCGCCTGGAGGGGAGAACCTACTGGATTTTCTCGAGTTGCGGCAGGTCTTCTCGAGTTACGACGGGGACCTCAGGGACCCGCTCTGGTGGCCTCAGGAAAGGCCAGTCCCCATGCGAGTTGCTAGGGGACCTCTCGGGATTCCTCTCCCGTCCATGCCGGGGCCTCAGTCCTTGTGTGGAGTCGGAGCCGGAACCTGAGGATTCCTCTCCCGTGTTGCCATGGATCTTGGGGTGCTTCTGAGTCTCCCCAGGGGAGTCAGGCCTCGTCTCGAGTGGGGGCATGCACGTGCGCTTTCCTCCCGAGCTGCAGCAGTAGTGTCACGCTTCCTGTCACGTGGATCAAGGGATCTGTGGCTTTCCCTCGAGCCTGTCCCTCGAGGCTTTCCCACGAGGCTTTCCCACAGGGCTGTGCCACGTGCCACCTTGGTGTGAGTCGATCCTCGGCGTGAAAGACGAGCCGGTGAAGGGAAAAGAGGTTCCTCTGGAATGGACTGAGACATCTGGGGGACTCTTGGAATGGTGGCACGACCCTGGAGTTCCTCTCGCCGTTCCTGTTGAGAGGGCCTCCTCTTGAGATGCTACGGGAACGGCGGGAACTCTTTCCCGACGAAGCAGGGACAGGATCCCTCATCTCGAGCTACGAGGCGGAAACGGGGCTCCTCTGGATGTGGGCGGGACCCTCGTGATTCCTCTCGAGTGGAGACGGGTATGTCGGGGAACTTCTTGATTTGCACCAAGGGTGTGAAGGAGCTTTTCGAAGTTCCAGAGGTGAGGTGTGATCATCTTCGAGACGCCTCAGGGGAAATGGGCCTCATCTCGCCTGGAGGGGAGAACCTCCTGGATTTTCTCGAGTTGCGGCAGGTCTTCTCGAGTTACGACGGGGACCTCAGGGACCCGCTCTGGTGGCCTCAGGAAAGGCCAGTCCCCATGCGAGTAGCTAGGGGACCTCTCGGGATTCCTCTCCCGTCCATGCCGGGGCCTCAGTCCTTGTGTGGAGTCGGGGCCGGAACCTGAGGATTCCTCTCCAGTGTTGCCATTTATCTTGGGGTGCTTCTGAGTCTCCCCAGGGGAGTCAGGCCTCGTCTCGAGTGGGGGCATGCACGTGCGCTTTCCTCCCGAGCTGCAGCAGTAGTGTCACGCTTCCTGTCACGTGGATCAAGGGATCTGTGGCTTTCCCTCGAGCCTGTCCCTCGAGGCTTTCCCACGAGGCTTTCCCACAGGGCTGTGCCACGTGCCACCTTGGTGTGAGTCGATCCTCGGCGTGAAAGACGAGCCGGTGAAGGGAAAAGAGGTTCCTCTGGAATGGACTGAGACATCTGGGGGACTCTTGGAATGCAGGCAAGACCCTGGAGTTCCTCTCGCCGTTCCTGTTGAGAGGGCCTCCTCTTGAGATGCGACGGGAACGCCGGGAACTCTTTCCCGACGAAGCACGGAAAGGATCCCTCATCTCGAGCTACGAGGCGGAAACGGGGCTCCTCTGGATGTGGTAGGGACCCTCGTGATTCCTCTCGAGTGGAGACGGGTATGTCGGGGAACTTCTTGATTTGCACCAAGGGTGTGAAGGAGCCTTTTGAAGTTCCAAAGGTGAGGTGTGATCAGCCTGGAGACGCCTCAGCGGAAATGGGCCTCATCTCGCCTGGAGGGGAGAACCTCCTGGATTTTCTCGAGTTGCGGCAGGTCTTCTCGAGTTACGACGGGGACCTCAGGGACCCGCTCTGGTGGCCTCAGGAAAGGCCAGTCCCCATGCGAGTTGCTAGGGGACCTCTCGGGATTACTCTCCCGTCCATGCCGGGGCCTCAGTCCTTGTGTGGAGTCGGGGCCGGAACCTGAGGATTCCTCTCCAGTGTTGCCATGGATCTTGGGGTGCTTCTGAGTCTCCCCAGGGGAGTCAGGCCTCGTCTCGAGTGGGGGCATGCACGTGCGCTTTCCTCCCGAGCTGCAGCAGTAGTGTCACGCTTCCTGTCACGTGGATAAAGGAATCTGTGGCTTTCCCTCGAGGCTGTCCCTCGAGGCTTTCCCACGAGGCTTTCCCACAGGGCTGTGCCACGTGCCACCTTGGTGTGAGTCGATCCTCGGCGTGAAAGACGAGCCGGTGAAGGGAAAAGAGGTTCCTCTGGAATGGACTGAGACATCTGGGGGACTCTTGGAATGGTGGCACGACCCTGGAGTTCCTCTCGCCGTTCCTGTAGAGAGGGCCTCCTCTTGAGATGCGACGGGAAGGCCGGGAACTCTTTCCCGACGAAGCAGGGAAAGGATCCCTCATCTCGAGCTACGAGGCGGAAACGGGGCTCCTCTGGATGTGGGCGGGACCCTCGTGATTCCTCTCGAGTGGAGACGGGTATGTCGGGGAACTTCTTGATTTGCACCAAGGGTGTGAAGGAGCCTCTCGAAGTTCCAGAGGTGAGGTGTGATCATCTTCGAGACGCCTCAGCGGAAATGGGCCTCATCTCGCCTGGAGGGGAGAACCTCCTGGATTTTCTCGAGTTGCGGCAGGTCTTCTCGAGTTACGACGGGGACCTCAGGGACCCGCTCTGGTGGCCTCAGGAAAGGCCAGTCCCCATGCGAGTTGCTAGGGGACCTCTCGGGATTCCTCTCCCGTCCATGCCGGGGCCTCAGTCCTTGTGTGGAGTCGGGGCCGGAACCTGAGGATTCCTCTCCAGTGTTGCCATGGATCTTGGGGTGCTTCTGAGTCTCCCCAGGGGAGTCAGGCCTCGTCTCGAGTGGGGGCATGCACGTGCGCTTTCCTCCCGAGCTGCAGCAGTAGTGTCACGCTTCCTGTCACGTGGATAAAGGAATCTGTGGCTTTCCCTCGAGGCTGTCCCTCGAGGCTTTCCCACGAGGCTTTCCCACAGGGCTGTGCCACGTGCCACCTTGGTGTGAGTCGATCCTCGGCGTGAAAGACGAGCCGGTGAAGGGAAAAGAGGTTCCTCTGGAATGGACTGAGACATCTGGGGGACTCTTGGAATGGTGGCACGACCCTGGAGTTCCTCTCGCCGTTCCTGTAGAGAGGGCCTCCTCTTGAGATGCGACGGGAAGGCCGGGAACTCTTTCCCGACGAAGCAGGGAAAGGATCCCTCATCTCGAGCTACGAGGCGGAAACGGGGCTCCTCTGGATGTGGGCGGGACCCTCGTGATTCCTCTCGAGTGGAGACGGGTATGTCGGGGAACTTCTTGATTTGCACCAAGGGTGTGAAGGAGCCTCTCGAAGTTCCAGAGGTGAGGTGTGATCATCTTCGAGACGCCTCAGCGGAAATGGGCCTCATCTCGCCTGGAGGGGAGAACCTCCTGGATTTTCTCGAGTTGCGGCAGGTCTTCTCGAGTTACGACAGGGACCTCAGGGACCCGCTCTGGTGGCCTCAGGAAAGGCCAGTCCCCATGCCAGTTGCTAGGGGACCTCTCGGGATTCCTCTCCCGTCCATGCCGGGGCCTCAGTCCTTGTGTGGAGTCGGGGCCGGAAACTGAGGATTCCTCTCCAGTGTTGCCATGGATCTTGGGGTGCTTCTGAGTCTCCCCAGGGGAGTCAGGCCTCGTCTCGAGTGGGGGCATGCACGTGCTCTTTCCTCCCGAGCTGCAGCAGAAGTGTCACGCTTCCTGTCACGTGGATCAAGGGATCTGTGGCTTTCCCTCGAGCCTGTCCCTCGAGGCTTTCCCACGAGGCTTTCCCACAGGGCTGTGCCACATGCCACCTTGGTGTGAGTCGATCCTCGGCGTGAAAAACGAGCCGGTGAAGGGAAAAGAGGTTCCTCTGGAATGGACTGAGTCATCTGGGGGACTCTTGGAATGGTGGCACGACCCTGGAGTTCCTCTCGCCGTTCCTGTTGAGAGGGCCTCCTCTTGAGATGCGACGGGAAGGCCCGGAACTCTTTCCCGACGAAGCAGGGAAAGGATCCCTCATCTCGAGCTACGAGGCGGAAACGGGGCTCCTCTGGATGTGGGCGGGACCCTCGTGATTCCTCTCGAGTGGAGACGGGTATGTCGGGGAACTTCTTGATTTGCACCAAGGGTGTGAAGGAGCCTTTCGAAGTTCCAGAGGGGAGGTGTGATCAGCCTCGAGACGCCTCAGCAGAAATGGGCCTCATCTCGCCTGGAGGGGAGAACCTCCTGGATTTTCTCGAGTTGCGGCAGGTCTTCTCGAGTTACGACAGGGACCTCAGGGACCCGCTCTGGTGGCCTCAGGAAAGGCCAGTCCCCATGCCAGTTGCTAGGGGACCTCTCGGGATTCCTCTCCCGTCCATGCCGGGGCCTCAGTTCTTGTGTGGAGTCGGGGCCGGAAACTGAGGATTCCTCTCCAGTGTTGCCATGGATCTTGGGGTGCTTCTGAGTCTCCCCAGGGGAGTCAGGCCTCGTCTCGAGTGGGGGCATGCACGTGCGCTTTCCTCCCGAGCTGCAGCAGAAGTGTCACGCTTCCTGTCACGTGGATCAAGGGATCTGTGGCTTTCCCTCGAGCCTCTCCCTCGAGGCTTTCCCACGAGGCTTTCCCACAGGGCTGTGCCACGTGCCACCTTGGTGTGAGTCGATCCTCGGCGTGAAAAACGAGCCGGTGAAGGGAAAAGAGGTTCCTCTGGAATGGACTGAGTCATCTGGGGGACTCTTGGAATGGTGGCACGACCCTGGAGTTCCTCTCGCCGTTCCTGTTGAGAGGGCCTCCTCTTGAGATGCGACGGGAAGGCCCGGAACTCTTTCCCGACGAAGCAGGGAAAGGATCCCTCATCTCGAGCTACGAGGCGGAAACGGGGCTCCTCTGGATGTGGGCGGGACCCTCGTGATTCCTCTCGAGTGGAGACGGGTATGTCGGGGAACTTCTTGATTTGCACCAAGGGTGTGAAGGAGCCTTTCGAAGTTCCAGAGGGGAGGTGTGATCATCCTCGAGACGCCTCAGCAGAAATGGGCCTCATCTCGCCTGGAGGGGAGAACCTCCTGGATTTTCTCGAGTTGCGGCAGGTCTTCTCGAGTTATGACGGGGACCTCAGGGACCCGCTTTGGTGGCCTCAGGAAAGGCCAGTCCCCATGCGAGTTGCTAGGGGACCTCTCGGGATTCCTCTCCCGTCCATGCCGGGGCCTCAGTCCTTGTGTGGAGTCGGGGCCGGAACCTGAGGATTCCTCTCCAGTGTTGCCATGGATCTTGGGGTGCTTCTGAGTCTCCCCAGTGGAGTCAGGCCTCGTCTCGAGTGGGGGCATGCACGTGCGCTTTCCTCTCGAGCTGCAGCAGTAGTGTCACGCTTCCTGTCACGTGGATCAAGGGATTTGTGGCTTTCCCTCGAGGCTGTCCCTCGAGGCTTTCCCACGAGGCTTTCCCACAGGGCTGTGCCACGTGCCACCTTGGTGTGAGTCGATCCTCGGCGTGAAAGACGAGCCGGTGAAGGGAAAAGAGGTTCCTCTGGAATGGACTGAGACATCTGGGGGACTCTTCGAAAGGTGGCACTACCCTGGAGTTCCTCTCGCCGTTCCTGTTGAGAGGGCCTCCTCTTGAGATGCGACGGGAACGCCGGGAAGTCTTTCCCGACGTAGCAGGGAAAGGATCCCTCATCTCGAGCTAAGAGGCGGAAACGGGGCTCCTCTGGATGTGGGCGGGACCCTCGTGATTCCTCTCGAGTGGAGACGGCTAGGTCGGGGAACTTCTTGATTTGCACCAAGGGTGTGAAGGAGCCTTTCAAAGTTCCAGAGGTGAGGTGTGATCAGCCTAGAGACGCCTCAGCGGAAATGGGCCTCATCTCGCCTGGAGGGGAGAACCTCCTGGATTTTGTCGAGTTGCGGCAGGTCTTCTCGAGGTACGACGGGGACCTCAGGGACCCGCTCTGGTGGCCTCAGGAAAGGCCAGTCCCCATGCGAGTTGCTAGGGGACCTCTCGGGATTCCTCTCCCGTCCATGCCGGGGCCTCAGTCCTTGTGTGGAGTCGGGGCCGGAACCTGAGGATTCCTCTCCAGTGTTGCCATGGATCTTGGGGTGCTTCTGAGTCTCCCCAGGGGAGTCAGGCCTCGTCTCGAGTGGGGGCATGCACGTGCGCTTTCCTCCCGAGCTGCAGCAGTAGTGTCACGCTTCCTGGCACGTGGATCAAGGGATCTGTGGCTTTCCCTCGAGCCTGTCCCTCGAGGCTTTCCCACGAGGCTTTCCCACAGGGCTGTGCCACATGCCACCTTGGTGTGAGTCGATCCTCGGCGTGAAAGACGAGCCGGTGAAGGGAAAAGTGGTTCCTCTGGAATGGACTGAGACATCTGGGGGACTCTTGGAATGGTGGCACGACCCTGGAGTTCCTCTCGCCCTTCCTGTTGAGAGGGCCTCCTCTTGAGATGCGACGGGAACGCCGGGAACTCTTTCCCGACGAAGCAGGGAAAGGATCCCTCATCTCGAGCTACGAGGCGGAAACGGGGCTCCTCTGGATGTGGGCGGGACCCTCGTGATTCCTCTCGAGAGGAGACGGTTATGTCGGGGAACTTCTTGATTTGCACCAAGGGTGTGAAGGAGCCTTTCGAAGTTCCAGAGGGGAGGTGTGATCAGCCTCGAGACGCCTCAGCGGAAATGGGCCTCATCTCGCCTGGAGGGGAGAACCTACTGGATTTTCTCGAGTTGCGGCAGGTCTTCTCGAGTTACGACGGGGACCTCAGGGACCCGCTCTGGTGGCCTCAGGAAAGGCCAGTCCCCATGCGAGTTGCTAGGGGACCTCTCGGGATTCCTCTCCCGTCCATGCCGGGGCCTCAGTCCTTGTGTGGAGTCGGAGCCGGAACCTGAGGATTCCTCTCCCGTGTTGCCATGGATCTTGGGGTGCTTCTGAGTCTCCCCAGGGGAGTCAGGCCTCGTCTCGAGTGGGGGCATGCACGTGCGCTTTCCTCCCGAGCTGCAGCAGTAGTGTCACGCTTCCTGTCACGTGGATCAAGGGATCTGTGGCTTTCCCTCGAGCCTGTCCCTCGAGGCTTTCCCACGAGGCTTTCCCACAGGGCTGTGCCACGTGCCACCTTGGTGTGAGTCGATCCTCGGCGTGAAAGACGAGCCGGTGAAGGGAAAAGAGGTTCCTCTGGAATGGACTGAGACATCTGGGGGACTCTTGGAATGGTGGCACGACCCTGGAGTTCCTCTCGCCGTTCCTGTTGAGAGGGCCTCCTCTTGAGATGCTACGGGAACGGCGGGAACTCTTTCCCGACGAAGCAGGGACAGGATCCCTCATCTCGAGCTACGAGGCGGAAACGGGGCTCCTCTGGATGTGGGCGGGACCCTCGTGATTCCTCTCGAGTGGAGACGGGTATGTCGGGGAACTTCTTGATTTGCACCAAGGGTGTGAAGGAGCTTTTCGAAGTTCCAGAGGTGAGGTGTGATCATCTTCGAGACGCCTCAGGGGAAATGGGCCTCATCTCGCCTGGAGGGGAGAACCTCCTGGATTTTCTCGAGTTGCGGCAGGTCTTCTCGAGTTACGACGGGGACCTCAGGGACCCGCTCTGGTGGCCTCAGGAAAGGCCAGTCCCCATGCGAGTAGCTAGGGGACCTCTCGGGATTCCTCTCCCGTCCATGCCGGGGCCTCAGTCCTTGTGTGGAGTCGGGGCCGGAACCTGAGGATTCCTCTCCAGTGTTGCCATTTATCTTGGGGTGCTTCTGAGTCTCCCCAGGGGAGTCAGGCCTCGTCTCGAGTGGGGGCATGCACGTGCGCTTTCCTCCCGAGCTGCAGCAGTAGTGTCACGCTTCCTGTCACGTGGATCAAGGGATCTGTGGCTTTCCCTCGAGCCTGTCCCTCGAGGCTTTCCCACGAGGCTTTCCCACAGGGCTGTGCCACGTGCCACCTTGGTGTGAGTCGATCCTCGGCGTGAAAGACGAGCCGGTGAAGGGAAAAGAGGTTCCTCTGGAATGGACTGAGACATCTGGGGGACTCTTGGAATGCAGGCAAGACCCTGGAGTTCCTCTCGCCGTTCCTGTTGAGAGGGCCTCCTCTTGAGATGCGACGGGAACGCCGGGAACTCTTTCCCGACGAAGCACGGAAAGGATCCCTCATCTCGAGCTACGAGGCGGAAACGGGGCTCCTCTGGATGTGGTAGGGACCCTCGTGATTCCTCTCGAGTGGAGACGGGTATGTCGGGGAACTTCTTGATTTGCACCAAGGGTGTGAAGGAGCCTTTTGAAGTTCCAAAGGTGAGGTGTGATCAGCCTGGAGACGCCTCAGCGGAAATGGGCCTCATCTCGCCTGGAGGGGAGAACCTCCTGGATTTTCTCGAGTTGCGGCAGGTCTTCTCGAGTTACGACGGGGACCTCAGGGACCCGCTCTGGTGGCCTCAGGAAAGGCCAGTCCCCATGCGAGTTGCTAGGGGACCTCTCGGGATTACTCTCCCGTCCATGCCGGGGCCTCAGTCCTTGTGTGGAGTCGGGGCCGGAACCTGAGGATTCCTCTCCAGTGTTGCCATGGATCTTGGGGTGCTTCTGAGTCTCCCCAGGGGAGTCAGGCCTCGTCTCGAGTGGGGGCATGCACGTGCGCTTTCCTCCCGAGCTGCAGCAGTAGTGTCACGCTTCCTGTCACGTGGATAAAGGAATCTGTGGCTTTCCCTCGAGGCTGTCCCTCGAGGCTTTCCCACGAGGCTTTCCCACAGGGCTGTGCCACGTGCCACCTTGGTGTGAGTCGATCCTCGGCGTGAAAGACGAGCCGGTGAAGGGAAAAGAGGTTCCTCTGGAATGGACTGAGACATCTGGGGGACTCTTGGAATGGTGGCACGACCCTGGAGTTCCTCTCGCCGTTCCTGTAGAGAGGGGCCTCCTCTTGAGATGCGACGGGAAGGCCGGGAACTCTTTCCCGACGAAGCAGGGAAAGGATCCCTCATCTCGAGCTACGAGGCGGAAACGGGGCTCCTCTGGATGTGGGCGGGACCCTCGTGATTCCTCTCGAGTGGAGACGGGTATGTCGGGGAACTTCTTGATTTGCACCAAGGGTGTGAAGGAGCCTCTCGAAGTTCCAGAGGTGAGGTGTGATCATCTTCGAGACGCCTCAGCGGAAATGGGCCTCATCTCGCCTGGAGGGGAGAACCTCCTGGATTTTCTCGAGTTGCGGCAGGTCTTCTCGAGTTACGACGGGGACCTCAGGGACCCGCTCTGGTGGCCTCAGGAAAGGCCAGTCCCCATGCGAGTTGCTAGGGGACCTCTCGGGATTCCTCTCCCGTCCATGCCGGGGCCTCAGTCCTTGTGTGGAGTCGGGGCCGGAACCTGAGGATTCCTCTCCAGTGTTGCCATGGATCTTGGGGTGCTTCTGAGTCTCCCCAGGGGAGTCAGGCCTCGTCTCGAGTGGGGGCATGCACGTGCGCTTTCCTCCCGAGCTGCAGCAGTAGTGTCACGCTTCCTGTCACGTGGATAAAGGAATCTGTGGCTTTCCCTCGAGGCTGTCCCTCGAGGCTTTCCCACGAGGCTTTCCCACAGGGCTGTGCCACGTGCCACCTTGGTGTGAGTCGATCCTCGGCGTGAAAGACGAGCCGGTGAAGGGAAAAGAGGTTCCTCTGGAATGGACTGAGACATCTGGGGGACTCTTGGAATGGTGGCACGACCCTGGAGTTCCTCTCGCCGTCCTGTTGAGAGGGCCTCCTCTTGAGATGCGACGGGAACGCCGGGAACTCTTTCCCGACGAAGCAGGGACAGGATCCCTCATCTCGAGCTACGAGGCGGAAACGGGGCTCCTCTGGATGTGGGCGGGACCCTCGTGATTCCTCTCGAGTGGAGACGGGTATGTCGGGGAACTTCTTGATTTGCACCAAGGGTGTGAAGGAGCCTTTCGAAGTTCCAGAGGTGAGGTGTGATCATCTTCGAGACGCCTCAGGGGAAATGGGCCTCATCTCGCCTGGAGGGGAGAACCTCCTGGATTTTCTCGAGTTGCGGCAGGTCTTCTCGAGTTACGACGGGGACCTCAGGGACCCGCTCTGGTGGCCTCAGGAAAGGCCAGTCCCCATGCGAGTTGCTAGGGGACCTCTCGTGATTCCTCTCCCGTCCATGCCGGGGCCTCAGTCCTTGTGTGGAGTCGGGGCCGGAACCTGAGGATTCCTCTCCAGTGTTGCCATGGATCTTGGGGTGCTTCTGAGTCTCCCCAGGGGAGTCAGGCCTCGTCTCGAGTGGGGGCATGCACGTGCGCTTTCCTCCCGAGCTGCAGCAGTAGTGTCACGCTTCCTGTCACGTTGATCAAGGGATCTGTGGCTTTCCCTCAGCCTCTCCCTCGAGGATTTCCCACGAGGCTTTCCCACAGGGCTGTGCTACGTGCCACCTTGGTGTGAGTCGATCCTCGGCGTGAAAGACGAGCCGGTGAAAGGAAAAGAGGTTCCTCTGGAATGGACTGAGACATCTGGCGGACTCTTGGAATGCTGGCAAGACCCTGGAGTTCCTCTCGCCGTTCCTGTTGAGAGGGCCTCCTCTTGAGATGCGACGGGAACGCCGGGAACTCTTTCCCGACGAAGCAGGGAAAGGATCCCTCATCTCGAGCTACGAGGCGGAAACGGGGCTCCTCTGGATGTGGGCGGGACCCTCGTGATTCCTCTCGAGTGGAGACGGGTATGTCGGGGAACTTCTTGATTTGCACCAAAGGTGTGAAGGAGCCTTTCGAAGTTCCAGAGGTGAGGTGTGATCAGCTTCGAGATGCCTCAGCGGAAATGGGCCTCATCTCGCCTGGAGGGGAGAACCTCCTGGATTTTCTCGAGTTGCGGCAGGTCTTCTCGAGTTACGACGGGGACCTCAGGGACCCGCTCTGGTGGCCTCAGGAAAGGCCAGTCCCCATGCGAGTTGCTAGGGGACCTCTCGGGATTCCTCTCCCGTCCATGCCGGGGCCTCAGTCCTTGTGTGGAGTCGGGGCCGGAACCTGAGGATTCCTCTCCAGTGTTGCCATGGATCTTGGGGTGCTTCTGAGTCTCCCCAGGGGAGTCAGCCCTCGTCTCGAGTGGGGGCATGCACGTGTGCTTTCCTCCCGAGCTGCAGCAGTAGTGTCACGCTTCCTGTCACGTGGATCAAGGGATCTGTGGCTTTCCCTCGAGCCTGTCCCTCGAGGCTTTCCCACGAGGCTTTCCCACAGGGCTGTGCCACGTGCCACCTTGGTGTGAGTCGATCCTCGGCGTGAAAGACGAGCCGGTGAAGGGAAAAGAGGTTCCTCTGGAATGGACTGAGACATCTGGGGGACTCTTGGAATGCAGGCAAGACCCTGGAGTTCCTCTCGCCGTTCCTGTTGAGAGGGCCTCCTCTTGAGCTGCGACGGGAACGCCGGGAACTCTTTCCCGACGAAGCAGGGAAAGGATCCCTCATCTCGAGCTACGAGGCGGAAACGGGGCTCCTCTGGATGTGGGCGGGACCCTCGTGATTCCTCTCGAGTGCAGACGGGTATGTCGGGGAACTTCTTGATTTGCACCAAGGGTGTGAAGGAGCCTTTCGAAGTTCCAGAGGGGACGTGTGATCAGCCTCGAGACGCCTCAGCGGAAATGGGCCTCATCTCGCCTGGAGGGGAGAACCTCCTGGATTTTCTCGAGTTGCGGCACGTCTTCTCGAGTTACGCGGGGACCTCAGGGACCCGCTCTGGTGGCCTCAGGAAAGGCCAGTCCCCATGCGAGTTGCTAGGGGACCTCTCGGGATTCCTCTCCCGTCCATGCCGGGGCCTCAGTCCTTGTGTGGAGTCGGGGCCGAAACCTGAGGATTCCTCTCCAGTGTTGCCATGGATCTTGGGGTGCTTCTGAGACACCCCAGGGGAGTCAGGCCTCGTCTCGAGTGGGGGCATGCACGTGCTCTTTCCTCCCGAGCTGCAGCAGTAGTGTCACGCTTCCTGTCACATGGATCAAGGGATCTGTGGCTTTCCCTCGAGCCTGTCCCTCGAGGCTTTCCCACGAGGCTTTCCCACAGGGCTGTGCCACGTGCCACCTTGGTGTGAGTCGATCCTCGGCGTGAAAGACGAGCCGGTGAAGGGAAAAGAGGTTCCTCTGGAATGGACTGAGACATCTGGGGGACTCTTGGAATGCTGGCACGACCCTGGAGTTCCTCTCGCCGTTCCTGTTGAGAGGGCCTCCTCTTGAGATGCGACGGAAATGCCGGGAACTCTTTCCCGACGAAGCAGGGAAAGGATCCCTCATCTCGAGCTACGAGGCGGAAACGGGGCTCCTCTGGATGTGGGCGGGACCCTCGTGATTCCTCTCGAGTGGAGACGGGTATGTCGGGGAACTTCTTGATTTGCACCAAGGGTGTGAAGGAGCCTTTCGAAGTTCCAGAGGGGAGGTGTGATCAGCCTCGAGACGCCTCAGCGGAAATGGGCCTCATCTCGCCTGGAGGGGAGAACCTCCTGGATTTTCTCGAGTTGCGGCAGGTCTTCTCGAGTTACGACGGGGACCTCAGGGACCCGCTCTGGTGGCCTCAGGAAAGGCCAGTCCCCATGCGAGTTGCTAGGGGACCTCTCGGGATTCCTCTCCCGTCCATGCCGGGGCCTCAGTCCTTGTGTGGAGTCGGGGCCGGAACCTGAGGATTCCTCTCCAGTGTTGCCATGGATCTTGGGGTGCTTCTGAGTCTCCCCAGGGGAGTCAGGCCTCGTCTCGAGTGGGGGCATGCACGTGCGCTTTCCTCCCGAGCTGCATCAGTAGTGTCACGCTTCCTGTCACGTGGATCAAGGTATCTGTGGCTTTCCCTCGAGGCTGTCCCTCGAGGCTTTCCCACGAGGCTTTCCCACAGGGCTGTGCCACGTGCCACCTTGGTGTGAGTCGATCCTCGGCGTGAAAGACGAGCCGGTGAAGGGAAAAGAGGTTCCTCTGGAATGGAATGAGACATCTGGGGGACTCTTGGAATGGTGGCACGACCCTGGAGTTCCTCTCGCCGTTCCTGTTGAGAAGGCCTCCTCTTGAGATGCGACGGGAACGCCGGGAACTCTTTCCCGACGAAGCAGGGAAAGGATCCCTCATCTCGAGCTACGAGGCGGAAACGGGGCTCCTCTGGATGTGGGCGGGACCCTCGTGATTCCTCTCGAGTGGAGACGGGTATGTCGGGGAACTTTTGATTTGCACCAAGGGTGTGAAGGACCCTTTCGAAGTTCCAGAGGGGAGGTGTGATCAGCCTCGAGACGCCTCAGCGGAAATGGGCCTCATCTCGCCTGGAGGGGAGAACCTCCTGGATTTCCTCGAGTTGCGGCAGGTCTTCTCGAGTTACGACGGGGACCTCAGGGACCCGCTCTGCTGGCCTCAGGAAAGGCCAGTCCCCATGCGAGTTGCTAGGGGACCTCTCGGGATTCCTCTCCCGTTCATGCCGGGACCTCAGTCCTTGTGTGGAGTCGGGGCCGGAACCTGAGGATTCCTCTCCAGTGTTGCCATGGATCTTGGGGTGCTTCTGAGTCTCCCCAGGGGAGTCAGGCCTCGTCTCGAGTGGGAGCATGCACGTGCGGTTTCCTCCCGAGCTGCAGCAGTAGTGTCACGCTTCCTGTCACGTGGATCAAGGGATCTGTGGCTTTCCCTCGAGGCTGTCCCTCGAGGCTTTCCCACGAGGCTTTCCCACAGGGCTGTGCCATGTGCCTCCTTGGTGTGAGTCGATCCTCGGCGTGAAAGACGAGCCGGTTAAGGGAAAAGAGGTTCCTCTGGAATGGACTGAGACATCTGGGGGACTCTTGGAATGGTGGCACGACCCTGGAGTTCCTCTCGCCGTTCCTGTTGAGAAGGCCTCCTCTTGAGATGCGACGGGAACGCCGGGAACTCTTTCCCGACGAAGCAGGGAAAGGATCCCTCATCTCGAGCTACGAGGCGGAAACGGGGCTCCTCTGGATGTGGGCGGGACCCTCGTGATTCCTCTCGAGTGGAGACGGGTATGTCGGGGAACTTCTTGATTTGCACCAAGGGTGTGAAGGAGCCTTTCGAAGTTCCAGAGGGGAGGTGTGATCAGCCTCGAGACGCCTCAGCGGAAATGGGCCTCATCTCGCCTGGAGGGGAGAACCTCCTGGATTTTCTCGAGTTGCCACAGGTCTTCTCGAGTTACGACGGGGACCTCAGGGACCCGCTCTGGTGGCCTCAGGAAAGGCCAGTCCCCATGCGAGTTGCTAGGGGACCTCTCGGGATTCCTCTCCCGTCCATGCCGGGGCCTCAGTCCTTGTGTGGAGTCGGGGCCGGAACCTGAGGATTCCTCTCCAGTGTTGCCATGGATCTTGGGGTGCTTCTGAGTCTCCCCAGGGGAGTCAGGCCTCGTCTCGAGTGGGGGCATGCACGTGCGCTTTCCTCCCGAGCTGCAGCAGTAGTGTCACGATTCCTGTCACGTGGATCAAGGGATCTGTGGCTTTCCCTCGAGGCTGTCCCTCGAGGCTTTCCCACGCGGCTTTCCCACAGGGCTGTGCCACGTGCCAACTTGGTGTGAGTCGATCCTCGGCGTGAAAGACGAGCCAGTGAAGGGAAAAGAGGTTCCTCTGGAATGGACTGAGACATCTGGGGGACTCTTGGAATGGTGGCACGACCCTGGAGTTCCTCTCGCCGTTCCTGTTGAGAGGGCCTCCTCTTGAGATGCGACGGGAATGCCGGGAACTCTTTCCCGAAGAAGCAGGGAAAGGATCCCTCATCTCGAGCTACGAGGCGGAAACGGGGCTCCTCTGGATGTGGGCGGGACCCTCGTGATTCCTCTCGAGTGGAGACGGGTATGTCGGGGAACTTCTTGATTTGCACCAAGGGTGTGAATGACCCTATCGAAGTTCCAGAGGGGAGGTGTGATCAGCCTCGAGACGCCTCAGCAGAAATGGGCCTCATCTCGCCTGGAGGGGAGAACCTCCTGGATTTTCTCGAGTTGCGGCAGGTCTTCTCGAGTTACGACGGGGACCTCAGGGACCCGCTCTGGTGGACTCAGGAAAGGCCAGTCCCCATGCGAGTTGCTAGGGGACCTCTCGGGATTCCTCTCCCGTCCATGCCGGGGCCTCAGTCCTTGTGTGGAGTCGGGGCCGGAACCTGAGGATTCCTCTCCAGTGTTGCCATGGATCTTGGGGTGCTTCTGAGTCTCCCCAGGGGAGTCAGGCCTCGTCTCGAGTGGGGGCATGCACGTGCGCTTTCCTCCCGAGCTGCAGCAGTAGTGTCACGTGGATCAAGGGATCTGTGGCTTTCCCTCGAGGCTGTCCCTCGAGGCTTTCCCACGAGGCTTTCCCACAGGGCTGTGCCACGTGCCACCTTGGTGTGAGTCGATCCTCGGCGTGAAAGACGAGCCGGTGAAGGGAAAAGAGGTTCCTCTGGAATGGACTGAGACATCTGGGGGACTCTTGGAATGGTGGCACGACCCTGGAGTTCCTCTCGGCGTTCCTGTTGAGAAGGCCTCCTCTTGAGATGCGACGGGAACGCCGGGAACTCTTTCCCGACGAAGCAGGGAAAGGATCCCTCATCTCGAGCTACGAGGCGGAAACGGGGCTACTCTGGATGTGGGCGGGACCCTCGTGATTCCTCTCGAGTGGAGACGGGTATGTCGGGGAACTTCTTGATTTGCACCAAGGGTGTGAAGGAGCCTTTCGAAGTTCCAGAGGGGAGGTGTGATCAGCCTCGAGACGCCTCAGCGGAAATGGTCCTCATCTCGCCTGGAGGGGAGAACCTCCTGGATTTTCTCGAGTTGCGGCAGGTCTTCTCGAGTTACGACGGGGACCTCAGGGACCCGCTCTGGTGGCCTCAGGAAAGGCCAGTCCCCATGCGAGTTGCTAGGGGACCTCTCGGGATTCCTCTCCCGTCCATGCTGGGGACTCAGTCCTTGTGTGGAGTCGGGGCCGGAACCTGAGGATTCCTCTCCAGTGTTGCCATGGATCTTGGGGTGCTTCTGAGTCTCCCCAGGGGAGTCAGGCCTCGTCTCGAGTGGGGGTATGCACGTGCGCTTTCCTCCCGAGCTGCAGCAGTAGTGTCACGCTTCCTGTCACGTGGATCAAGGGATCTGTGGCTTTCCCTCGAGGCTGTCCCTCGAGGCTTTCCCACGAGGCTTTCCCACAGGGCTGTGCCACGTGCCACCTTGGTGTGAGTCGATCCTCGGCGTGAAAGACGAGCCGGTGAAGGGAAAAGAGGTTCCTCTGGAATGGACTGAGACATCTGGGGGACTCTTGGAATGGTGGCACGACCCTGGAGTTCCTCTCGCCGTTCCTGTTGAGAGGGCCTCCTCTTGAGATGCGACGGGAATGCCGGGAACTCTTTCCCGACGAAGCAGGGAAAGGATCCCTCATCTCGAGCTACGAGGCGGAAACGGGGCTCCTCTGGATGTGGGCGGGACCCTCGTGATTCCTCTCGAGTGGAGACGGGTATGTCGGGGAACTTCTTGATTTGCACCAAGGGTGTGAAAGAGCCTTTCGAAGTTCCAGAGGGGAGGTGTGATCAGCCTCGAGACGCCTCAGCGGAAATGGGCCTCATCTCGCCTGGAGGGGAGAACCTCCTGGATTTTCTCGAGTTGCGGCAGGTCTTCTCGAGTTACGACGGGGACCTCAGGGACCCGCTCTGGTGGCCTCAGGAAAGGCCAGTCCCCATGCGAGTTGCTAGGGGACCTCTCGGGATTCCTCTCCCGTCCATGCCGGGGCCTCAGTCCTTGTGTGGAGTCGGGGCCGGAACCTGAGGATTCCTCTCCAGTGTTGCCATGGATCTTGGGGTACTTCTGAGTCTCCCCAGGGGAGTCAGGCCTCGTCTCGAGTGGGGGCATGCACGTGCGCTTTCCTCCCGAGCTGCAGCAGTAGTGTCACGTGGATCAAGGGATCTGTGGCTTTCCCTCGAGGCTGTCCCTCGAGGCTTTCCCACGAGGCTTTCCCACAGGGCTGTGCCACGTGCCACCTTGGTGTGAGTCGATCCTCGGCGTGAAAGACGAGCCGGTGAAGGGAAAAGAGGTTCCTCTGGAATGGACTGAGACATCTGGGGGACTCTTGGAATGGTGGCACGACCCTGGAGTTCCTCTCGGCGTTCCTGTTGAGAAGGCCTCCTCTTGAGATGCGACGGGAACGCCGGGAACTCTTTCCCGACGAAGCAGGGAAAGGATCCCTCATCTCGAGCTACGAGGCGGAAACGGGGCTACTCTGGATGTGGGCGGGACCCTCGTGATTCCTCTCGAGTGGAGACGGGTATGTCGGGGAACTTCTTGATTTGCACCAAGGGTGTGAAGGAGCCTTTCGAAGTTCCAGAGGGGAGGTGTGATCAGCCTCGAGACGCCTCAGCGGAAATGGTCCTCATCTCGCCTGGAGGGGAGAACCTCCTGGATTTTCTCGAGTTGCGGCAGGTCTTCTCGAGTTACGACGGGGACCTCAGGGACCCGCTCTGGTGGCCTCAGGAAAGGCCAGTCCCCATGCGAGTTGCTAGGGGACCTCTCGGGATTCCTCTCCCGTCCATGCCGGGGCCTCAGTCCTTGTGTGGAGTCGGGGCCGGAACCTGAGGATTCCTCTCCAGTGTTGCCATGGATCTTGGGGTGCTTCTGAGTCTCCCCAGGGGAGTCAGGCCTCGTCTCGAGTGGGGGCATGCACGTGCGCTTTCCTCCCGAGCTGCAGCAGTAGTGTCACGCTTCCTGTCACGTGGATCAAGGGATCTGTTGCTTTCCCTCGAGGCTGTCCCTCGAGGCTTTCCCACGAGGCTTTCCCACAGGGCTGTGCCACGTGCCACCTTGGTGTGAGTCGATCCTCGGCGTGAAAGACGAGCCGGTGAAGGGAAAAGAGGTTCCTCTGGAATGGACTGAGACATCTGGGGGACTCTTGGAATGGTGGCACGACCCTGGAGTTCCTCTCACCGTTCCTGTTGAGAGGGCCTCCTCTTGAGATGCGACGGGAATGCCGGGAACTCTTTCCCGACGAAGCAGGGAAAGGATCCCTCATCTCGAGCTACGAGGCGGAAACGGGGCTCCTCTGGATGTGGGCGGGACCCTCGTGATTCCTCTCGAGTGGAGACGGGTATGTCGGGGAACTTCTTGATTTGCACCAACGGTGTGAAAGAGCCTTTCGAAGTTCCAGAGGGGAGGTGTGATCAGCCTCGAGACACCTCAGCGGAAATGGGCCTCATCTCGCCTGGAGGGGAGAACCTCCTGGATTTTCTCGAGTTGCGGCAGGTCTTCTCGAGTTACGACGGGGACCTCAGGGACCCGCTCTGGTGGCCTCAGGAAAGGCCAGTCCCCATGCGAGTTGCTAGGGGACCTCTCGGGATTCCTCTCCCGTCCATGCCGGGGCCTCAGTCCTTGTGTGGAGTCGGGGCCGGAACCTGAGGATTCCTCTCCAGTGTTGCCATGGATCTTGGGGTGCTTCTGAGTCTCCCCAGGGGAGTCAGGCCTCGTCTCGAGTGGGGGCATGCACGTGCGCTTTCCTCCCGAGCTGCAGCAGTAGTGTCACGTGGATCAAGGGATCTGGGGCTTTCCCTCGAGGCTGTCCCTCGAGGCTTTCCCACGAGGCTTTCCCACAGGGCTGTGCCACGTGCCACCTTGGTGTGAGTCGATCCTCGGCGTGAAAGACGAGCCGGTAAGGGAAAAGAGGTTCCTCTGGAATGAACTGAGACATCTGGGGGACTCTTGGAATGGTGGCACGACCCTGGAGTTCCTCTCGGCGTTCCTGTTGAGAAGGCCTCCTCTTGAGATGCGACGGGAACGCCGGGAACTCTTTCCCGACGAAGCAGGGAAAGGATCCCTCATCTCGAGCTACGAGGCGGAAACGGGGCTACTCTGAATGTGGGCGGGACCCTCGTGATTCCTCTCGAGTGGAGACGGGCATGTCGGGGAACTTCTTGATTTGCACCAAGGGTGTGAAGGAGCCTTTCGAAGTTCCAGAGGGGAGGTGTGATCAGCCTCGAGACGCCTCAGCGGAAATGGGCCTCATCTCGCGTGGAGGGGAGAACCTCCTGGATTTTCTCGAGTTGCGGCAGGTCTTCTCGAGTTACGACGGGGACCTCAGGGACCCGCTCTGGTGGCCTCAGGAAAGGCCAGTCCCCATGCGAGTTGCTAGGGGACCTCTCGGGATTCCTCTCCCGTCCATGCCGGGGCCTCAGTCCTTGTGTGGAGTCGGGGCCGGAACCTGAGGATTCCTCTCCAGTGTTGCCATGGATCTTGGGGTGCTTCTGAGTCTCCCCAGGGGAGTCAGGCCTCGTCTCGAGTGGGGGCATGCACGTGCGCTTTCCTCCCGAGCTGCAGCAGTAGTGTCACGCTTCCTGTCCCGTGGATCAAGGGATCTGTGGCTTTCCCTCGAGGCTGTCCCTCGAGGCTTTCCCACGAGGCTTTCCCACAGGGCTGTGCCACGTGCCACCTTGGTGTGAGTCGATCCTCGGCGTGAAAGACGAGCCGGTGAAGGGAAAAGAGGTTCCTCTGGAATGGACTGAGACATCTGGGGGACTCTTGGAATGGTGGCACGACCCTGGAGTTCCTCTCGCCGTTCCTGTTGAGAAGGCCTCCTCTTGAGATGCGACGGGAACGCCGGGAACTCTTTCCCGACGAAGCAGGGAAAGGATCCCTCATCTCGAGCTACGAGGCGGAAACGGGGCTCCTCTGGATGTGGGCGGGACCCTCGTGATTCCTCTCGAGTGGAGACGGGTATGTCGGGGAACTTCTTGATTTGCACCAAGGGTGTGAAGGACCCTTTCGAAGTTCCAGAGGGGAGGTGTGATCAGCCTCGAGACGCCTCAGCGGAAATGGGCCTCATCTCGCCTGGAGGGGAGAACCTCCTGGATTTCCTCGAGTTGCGGCAGGTAGACTCGAGTTACGACGGGGACCTCAGGGACCCGCTCTGCTGGCCTCAGGAAAGGCCAGTCCCCATGCGAGTTGCTAGGGGACCTCTCGGGATTCCTCTCCCGTTCATGCCGGGACCTCAGTCCTTGTGTGGAGTCGGGGCCGGAACCTGAGGATTCCTCTCCAGTGTTGCCATGGATCTTGGGGTGCTTCTGAGTCTCCCCAGGGGAGTCAGGCCTCGTCTCGAGTGGGAGCATGCACGTGCGGTTTCCTCCCGAGCTGCAGCAGTAGTGTCACGCTTCCTGTCACGTGGATCAAGGGATCTGTGGCTTTCCCTCGAGGCTGTCCCTCGAGGCTTTCCCACGAGGCTTTCCCACAGGGCTGTGCCACGTGCCACCTTGGTGTGAGTCGATCCTCGGCGTGAAAGACGAGCCGGTGAAGGGAAAAGAGGTTCCTCTGGAATGGACTGAGACATCTGGGGGACTCTTGGAATGGTGGCACGACCCTGGAGTTCCTCTCGGCGTTCCTGTTGAGAAGGCCTCCTCTTGAGATGCGACGGGAACGCCGGGAACTCTTTCCCGACGAAGCAGGGAAAGGATCCCTCATCTCGAGCTACGAGGCGGAAACGGGGCTCCTCTGGATGTGGGCGGGACCCTCGTGATTCCTCTCGAGTGGAGACGGGTATGTCGGGGAACTTCTTGATTTGCACCAAGGGTGTGAAGGAGCCTTTCGAAGTTCCAGAGGGGAGGTGTGATCAGCCTCGAGACGCCTCAGCGGAAATGGGCCTCATCTCGCCTGGAGGGGAGAACCTCCTGGATTTCCTCGAGTTGCGGCAGGTAGACTCGAGTTACGACGGGGACCTCAGGGACCCGCTCTGCTGGCCTCAGGAAAGGCCAGTCCCCATGCGAGTTGCTAGGGGACCTCTCGGGATTCCTCTCCCGTTCATGCCGGGACCTCAGTCCTTGTGTGGAGTCGGGGCCGGAACCTGAGGATTCCTCTCCAGTGTTGCCATGGATCTTGGGGTGCTTCTGAGTCTCCCCAGGGGAGTCAGGCCTCGTCTCGAGTGGGAGCATGCACGTGCGGTTTCCTCCCGAGCTGCAGCAGTAGTGTCACGCTTCCTGTCACGTGGATCAAGGGATCTGTGGCTTTCCCTCGAGGCTGTCCCTCGAGGCTTTCCCACGAGGCTTTCCCACAGGGCTGTGCCACGTGCCACCTTGGTGTGAGTCGATCCTCGGCGTGAAAGACGAGCCGGTGAAGGGAAAAGAGGTTCCTCTGGAATGGACTGAGACATCTGGGGGACTCTTGGAATGGTGGCACGACCCTGGAGTTCCTCTCGGCGTTCCTGTTGAGAAGGCCTCCTCTTGAGATGCGACGGGAACGCCGGGAACTCTTTCCCGACGAAGCAGGGAAAGGATCCCTCATCTCGAGCTACGAGGCGGAAACGGGGCTCCTCTGGATGTGGGCGGGACCCTCGTGATTCCTCTCGAGTGGAGACGGGTATGTCGGGGAACTTCTTGATTTGCACCAAGGGTGTGAAGGAGCCTTTCGAAGTTCCAGAGGGGAGGTGTGATCAGCCTCGAGACGCCTCAGCGGAAATGGTCCTCATCTCGCCTGGAGGGGAGAACCTCGTGGATTTTCTCGAGTTGCGGCAGGTCTTCTCGAGTTACGACGGGGACCTCAGGGACCCGCTCTGGTGGCCTCAGGAAAGGCCAGTCCCCATGCGAGTTGCTAGGGGACCTCTCGGGATTCCTCTCCCGTCCATGCCGGGGCCTCAGTCCTTGTGTGGAGTCGGGGCCGGAACCTGAGGATTCCTCTCCAGTGTTGCCATGGATCTTGGGGTGCTTCTGAGTCTCCCCAGGGGAGTCAGGCCTCGTCTCGAGTGGGGGCATGCACGTGCGCTTTCCTCCCGAGCTGCAGCATTAGTGTCACGATTCCTGTCACGTGGATCAAGGGATCTGTGGCTTTCCCTCGAGCCTGTCCCTCGAGGCTTTCCCACGCGGCTTTCCCACAGGGCTGTGCCACGTGCCAACTTGGTGTGAGTCGATCCTCGGCGTGAAAGACGAGCCGGTGAAGGGAAAAGAGGTTCCTCTGGAATGGACTGAGACATCTGGGGGACTCTTGGAATGGTGGCACGACCCTGGAGTTCCTCTCGCTGTTCCTGTTGAGAAGGCCTCCTCTTGAGATGCGACGGGAACGCCGGGAACTCTTTCCCGACGAAGCAGGGAAAGGATCCCTCATCTCGAGCTACGAGGCGGAAACGGGGCTCCTCTGGATGTGGGCGGGACCCTCGTGATTCCTCTCGAGTGGAGACGGGTATGTCGGGGAACTTCTTGATTTGCACCAAGGGTGTGAAGGAGCCTTTCGAAGTTCCAGAGGGGAGGTGTGATCAGCCTCGAGACGCCTCAGCGGAAATGGGCCTCATCTCGCCTGGAGGGGAGAACCTCCTGGATTTTCTCGAGTTGCGGCAGGTCTTCTCGAGTTACGACGGGGACCTCAGGGACCCGCTCTGGTGGCCTCAGGAAAGGCCAGTCCCCATGCGAGTTGCTAGGGGACCTCTCGGGATTCCTCTCCCGTCCATGCCGGGGCCTCAGTCCTTGTGTGGAGTCGGGGCCGGAACCTGAGGATTCCTCTCCAGTGTTGCCATGGATCTTGGGGTGCTTCTGAGTCTCCCAGGGGAGTCAGGCCTCGTCTCGAGTGGGGGCATGCACGTGCGCTTTCCTCCCGAGCTGCAGCAGTAGTGTCACGATTCCTGTCACGTGGATCAAGGGATCTGTGTCTTTCCCTCGAGGCTGTCCCTCGAGGCTTTCCCACGCGGCTTTCCCACAGGGCTGTGCCACGTGCCAACTTGGTGTGAGTCGATCCTCGGCGTGAAAGACGAGCCAGTGAAGGGAAAAGAGGTTCCTCTGGATTGGACTGAGACATCTGGGGGACTCTTGGAATGGTGGCACGACCCTGGAGTTCCTCTCGCCGTTCCTGTTGAGAGGGCCTCCTCTTGAGATGCGACGGGAATGCCGGGAACTCTTTCCCGACGAAGCAGGGAAAGGATCCCTCATCTCGAGCTACGAGGCGGAAACGGGGCTCCTCTGGATGTGGGCGGGACCCTCGTGATTCCTCTCGAGTGGAGACGGGTATGTCGGGGAACTTCTTGATTTGCACCAAGGGTGTGAATGACCCTATCGAAGTTCCAGAGGGGAGGTGTGATCAGCCTCGAGACGCCTCAGCAGAAATGGGCCTCATCTCGCCTGGAGGGGAGAACCTCCTGGATTTTCTCGAGTTGCGGCAGGTCTTCTCGAGTTACGACGGGGACCTCAGGGACCCGCTCTGGTGGCCTCAGGAAAGGCCAGTCCCCATGCGAGTTGCTAGGGGACCTCTCGGGATTCCTCTCCCGTCCATGTCGGGGCCTCAGTCCTTGTGTGGAGTCGGGGCCGGAACCTGAGTATTCCTCTCCAGTGTTGCCATGGATCTTGGGGTGCTTCTGAGTCTCCCCAGGGGAGTCAGGCCTCGTCTCGAGTGGGGGCATGCACGTGCGCTTTCCTCCCGAGCTGCAGCAGTAGTGTCACGCTTCCTGTCACGTGGATCAAGGGATCTGTGGCTTTCCCTCGAGGCTGTCCCTCGAGGCTTTCCCACGAGGCTTTCCCACAGGGCTGTGCCACGTGCCACCTTGGTGTGAGTCGATCCTCGGCGTGAAAGACGAGCCGGTGAAGGGAAAAGAGGTTCCTCTGGAATGGACTGAGACATCTGGGGGACTCTTGGAATGGTGGCACGACCCTGGAGTTCCTCTCGGCGTTCCTGTTGAGAAGGCCTCCTCTTGAGATGCGACGGGAATGCCGGGAACTCTTTCCCGACGAAGCAGGGAAAGGATCCCTCATCTCGAGCTACGAGGCGGAAACGGGGCTCCTCTGGATGTGGGCGGGACCCTCGTGATTCCTCTCGAGTGGAGACGGGTATGTCGGGGGAACTTCTTGATTTGCACCAAGGGTGTGAAGGAGCCTTTCGAAGTTCCAGAGGGGAGGTGTGATCAGCCTCGAGACGCCTCAGCGGAAATGGGCCTCATCTCGCCTGGAGGGGAGAACCTCCTGGATTTTCTCGAGTTGCGGCAGGTCTTCTCGAGTTACGACGGGGACCTCAGGGACCCGCTCTGGTGGCCTCAGGAAAGGCCAGTCCCCATGCGAGTTGCTAGGGGACCTCTCGGGATTCCTCTCCCGTCCATGTCGGGGCCTCAGTCCTTGTGTGGAGTCGGGGCCGGAACCTGAGGATTCCTCTCCAGTGTTGCCATGGATCTTGGGGTGCTTCTGAGTCTCCCCAGGGGAGTCAGGCCTCGTCTCGAGTGGGGGCATGCACGTGCGCTTTCCTCCCGAGCTGCAGCAGTAGTGTCACGCTTCCTGTCACGTGGATCAAGGGATCTGTGGCTTTCCCTCGAGGCTGTCCCTCGAGGCTTTCCCACGAGGCTTTCCCACAGGGCTGTGCCACGTGCCACCTTGGTGTGAGTCGATCCTCGGCGTGAAAGACGAGCCGGTGAAGGGAAAAGAGGTTCCTCTGGAATGGACTGAGACATCTGGGGGACTCTTGGAATGGTGGCACGACCCTGGAGTTCCTCTCGGCGTTCCTGTTGAGAAGGCCTCCTCTTGAGATGCGACGGGAACGCCGGGAACTCTTTCCCGACGAAGCAGGGAAAGGATCCCTCATCTCGAGCTACGAGGCGGAAACGGGGCTCCTCTGGATGTGGGCGGGACCCTCGTGATTCCTCTCGAGTGGAGACGGGTATGTCGGGGAACTTCTTGATTTGCACCAAGGGTGTGAAGGAGCCTTTCGAAGTTCCAGAGGGGAGGTGTGATCAGCCTCGAGACGCCTCAGCGGAAATGGTCCTCATCTCGCCTGGAGGGGAGAACCTCCTGGATTTTCTCGAGTTGCGGCAGGTCTTCTCGAGTTACGACGGGGACCTCAGGGACCCGCTCTGGTGGCCTCAGGAAAGGCCAGTCCCCATGCGAGTTGCTAGGGGACCTCTCGGGATTCCTCTCCCGTCCATGCCGGGGCCTCAGTCCTTGTGTGGAGTCGGGGCCGGAACCTGAGGATTCCTCTGAAGTGTTGCCATGGATCTTGGGGTGCTTCTGAGTCTCCCTAGGGGAGTCAGGCCTCGTCTCGAGTGGGGGCATGCACGTGCGCTTTCCTCCCGAGCTGCAGCAGTAGTGTCACGCTTCCTGTCACGTGGATCAAGGGATCTGTGGCTTTCCCTCGAGGCTGTCCCTCGAGGCTTTCCCACGAGGCTTTCCCACAGGGCTGTGCCACGTGCCACCTTGGTGTGAGTCGATCCTCGGCGTGAAAGACGAGCCGGTGAAGGGAAAAGAGGTTCCTCTGGAATGGACTGAGACATCTGGGGGACTCTTGGAATGGTGGCACGACCCTGGAGTTCCTCTCGCCGTTCCTGTTGAGAGGGCCTCCTCTTGAGATGCGACGGGAATGCCGGGAACTCTTTCCCGACGAAGCAGGGAAAGGATCCCTCATCTCGAGCTACGAGGCGGAAACGGGGCTCCTCTGGATGTGGGCGGGACCCTCGTGATTCCTCTCGAGTGGAGACGGGTATGTCGGGGGAACTTCTTGATTTGCACCAAGGGTGTGAAAGAGCCTTTCGAAGTTCCAAAGGGGAGGTGTGATCAGCCTCGAGACGCCTCAGCGGAAATGGGCCTCATCTCGCCTGGAGGGGAGAACCTCCTGGATTTTCTCGAGTTGCGGCAGGTCTTCTCGAGTTACGACGGGGACCTCAGGGACCCGCTCTGGTGGCCTCAGGAAAGGCCAGTCCCCATGCGAGTTGCTAGGGGACCTCTCGGGATTCCTCTCCCGTCCATGCCGGGGCCTCAGTCCTTGTGTGGAGTCGGGGCCGGAACCTGAGGATTCCTCTCCAGTGTTGCCATGGATCTTGGGGTGCTTCTGAGTCTCCCCAGGTGAGTCAGGCCTCGTCTCGAGTGGGGGCATGCACGTGCGCTTTCCTCCCGAGCTGCAGCAGTAGTGTCACGCTTCCTGTCACGTGGATCAAGGGATCTGTGGCTTTCCCTCGAGGCTGTCCCTCGAGGCTTTCCCACGAGGCTTTCCCACAGGGCTGTGCCACGTGCCAGCTTGGTGTGAGTCGATCCTCGGCGTGAAAGACGAGCCGGTGAAGGGAAAAGAGGTTCCTCTGGAATGGACTGAGACATCTGGGGGACTCTTGGAATGGTGGCACGACCCTGGAGTTCCTCTCGGCGTTCCTGTTGAGAAGGCCTCCTCTTGAGATGCGACGGGAACGCCGGGAACTCTTTCCCGACGAAGCAGGGAAAGGATCCCTCATCTCGAGCTACGAGGCGGAAACGGGGCTCCTCTGGATGTGGGCGGGACCCTCGTGATTCCTCTCGAGTGGAGACGGGTATGTCGGGGAACTTCTTGATTTGCACCAAGGGTGTGAAGGAGCCTTTCGAAGTTCCAGAGGGGAGGTGTGATCAGCCTCGAGACGCCTCAGCGGAAATGGTCCTCATCTCGCCTGGAGGGGAGAACCTCCTGGATTTTCTCGAGTTGCGGCAGGTCTTCTCGAGTTACGACGGGGACCTCAGGGACCCGCTCTGGTGGCCTCAGGAAAGGCCAGTCCCCATGCGAGTTGCTAGGGGACCTCTCGGGATTCCTCTCCCGTCCATGCCGGGGCCTCAGTCCTTGTGTGGAGTCGGGGCCGGAACCTGAGGATTCCTCTGAAGTGTTGCCATGGATCTTGGGGTGCTTCTGAGTCTCCCTAGGGGAGTCAGGCCTCGTCTCGAGTGGGGGCATGCACGTGCGCTTTCCTCCCGAGCTGCAGCAGTAGTGTCACGCTTCCTGTCACGTGGATCAAGGGATCTGTGGCTTTCCCTCGAGGCTGTCCCTCGAGGCTTTCCCACGAGGCTTTCCCACAGGGCTGTGCCACGTGCCACCTTGGTGTGAGTCGATCCTCGGCGTGAAAGACGAGCCGGTGAAGGGAAAAGAGGTTCCTCTGGAATGGACTGAGACATCTGGGGGACTCTTGGAATGGTGGCACGACCCTGGAGTTCCTCTCGCCGTTCCTGTTGAGAGGGCCTCCTCTTGAGATGCGACGGGAATGCCGGGAACTCTTTCCCGACGAAGCAGGGAAAGGATCCCTCATCTCGAGCTACGAGGCGGAAACGGGGCTCCTCTGGATGTGGGCGGGACCCTCGTGATTCCTCTCGAGTGGAGACGGGTATGTCGGGGAACTTCTTGATTTGCACCAAGGGTGTGAAAGAGCCTTTCGAAGTTCCAAAGGGGAGGTGTGATCAGCCTCGAGACGCCTCAGCGGAAATGGGCCTCATCTCGCCTGGAGGGGAGAACCTCCTGGATTTTCTCGAGTTGCGGCAGGTCTTCTCGAGTTACGACGGGGACCTCAGGGACCCGCTCTGGTGGCCTCAGGAAAGGCCAGTCCCCATGCGAGTTGCTAGGGGACCTCTCGGGATTCCTCTCCCGTCCATGCCGGGGCCTCAGTCCTTGTGTGGAGTCGGGGCCGGAACCTGAGGATTCCTCTCCAGTGTTGCCATGGATCTTGGGGTGCTTCTGAGTCTCCCCAGGTGAGTCAGGCCTCGTCTCGAGTGGGGGCATGCACGTGCGCTTTCCTCCCGAGCTGCAGCAGTAGTGTCACGCTTCCTGTCACGTGGATCAAGGGATCTGTGGCTTTCCCTCGAGGCTGTCCCTCGAGGCTTTCCCACGAGGCTTTCCCACAGGGCTGTGCCACGTGCCAGCTTGGTGTGAGTCGATCCTCGGCGTGAAAGACGAGCCGGTGAAGGGAAAAGAGGTTCCTCTGGAATGGACTGAGACATCTGGGGGACTCTTGGAATGGTGGCACGACCCTGGAGTTCCTCTCGGCGTTCCTGTTGAGAAGGCCTCCTCTTGAGATGCGACGGGAACGCCGGGAACTCTTTCCCGACGAAGCAGGGAAAGGATCCCTCATCTCGAGCTACGAGGCGGAAACGGGGCTCCTCTGGATGTGGGCGGGACCCTCGTGATTCCTCTCGAGTGGAGACGGGTATGTCGGGGAACTTCTTGATTTGCACCAAGGGTGTGAAGGAGCCTTTCGAAGTTCCAGAGGGGAGGTGTGATCAGCCTCGAGACGCCTCAGCGGAAATGGGCCTCATCTCACCTGGAGGGGAGAACCTCCTGGATTTTCTCGAATTGCGGCAGGTCTTCTCAAGTTACGATGGGGACCTCAGGGACCCGCTCTGGTGGCCTCAGGAAAGGCCAGTCCCCATGCGAGTTGCTAAGGGACCTCTCGGGATTCCTCTCCCGTCCATGCCGGGGCCTCAGTCCTTGTGTGGAGTCGGGGCCGGAACCTGAGGATTCCTCTCCAGTGTTGCCATGGATCTTGGGGTGCTTCTGAGTCTCCCCAGGGGAGTCAGGCCTCGTCCCGAGTGGGGGCATGCACGTGCGCTTTCCTCCCGAGCTGCAGCAATACTGTCATGCTTCCTGTCATGTGGATCAAGGGATCTGTGGCTTTCCCTCGAGGCTGTCCCTCGGGGCTTTTCCACGAGGCTTTCCCACAGGGCTGTGCCACGTGACACCTTGGTGTGAGTCGATCCTCGGCGTGAAAGACGAGCCGGTGAAGGGAAAAGAGGTTCCTCTGGAATGGACTGAGACACCTGGGGGACTCTTGGAATGGTGGCATGACCCTGGAGTTCCTCTCGCCGTTCCTGTTGAGAGGGCCTCCTCTTGAGATGCGACGGGAACGCCGGGAACTCTTTCCCGACGAAGCAGGGAAAGGATCCCTCATCTCGAGCTACGAGGCGGAAACGGGGCTCCTCTGGATGTGGGCGGGACCCTCGTGATTCCTCTCGAGTGGAGACGGGTATGTCGGGGAAATTCTTGATTTGCACCAAGGGTGTGAAGGAGCCTTTCGAAGTTCCAGAGGGGACGTGTGATCAGCATCGAGACGCCTCAGCGGAAATGGGCCTCATCTCGCCTGGAGGGGAGAAACTCCTGGATTTTCTCGAGTTGCGGCAGGTCTTCTCGAGTTACGACGGGGACCTCAGGGACCCGCTCTGGTGGCCTCAGGAAAGGCCAGTCCCCATGCGAGTTGCTAGGGGACCTCTCGGGATTCCTCTCCCGTCCATGCCGGGGCCTCAGTCCTTGTGTGGAGTCGGGGCCGGAACCTGAGGATTCCTCTCCAGTGTTGCCATGGATCTTGGGGTGCTTCTGAGTCTCCCCAGGGGAGTCAGGCCTCGTCTCGAATGGGGGCATGCATGTGCGCTTTCCTCCCGAGCTTCAGCAGTAGTGTCACGCTTCCTGTCACGTGGATCAAGGGATCTGTGGCTTTCCCTCGAGGCTGTCCCTCGAGGCTTTCCCACGAGGCTTTCCCACAGGGCTGTGCCACGTGCCACCTTGGTGTGAGTCGATCCTCGGCGTGAAAGACGAGCCGGTGAAGGGAAAAGAGGTTCCTCTGGAATGGACTGAGACATCTGGGGGACTCTTGGAATGGTGGCACGACCCTGGAGTTCCTCTCGCCGTTCCTGTTGAGAAGGCCTCCTCTTGAGATGCGACGGGAACGCCGGGAACTCTTTCCCGACGAAGCAGGGAAAGGATCCCTCATCTCGAGCTACGAGGCGGAAACGGGGCTCCTCTGGATGTGGGCGGGACCCTCGTGATTCCTCTCGAGTGGAGACGGGTATGTCGGGGAACTTCTTGATTTGCACCAAGGGTGTGAAAGAGCCTTTCGAAGTTCCAGAGGGGAAGTGTGATCAGCCTCGAGACGCCTCAGCGGAAATGGGCCTCATCTCGCCTGGAGGGGAGAACCTCCTGGATTTTCTCGAGTTGAGGCAGGTCTTCTCGAGTTACGACGGGGACCTCAGGGACCCGCTCTGGTGGCCTCAGGAAAGGCCAGTCCCCATGCGAGTTGCTAGGGGACCTCTCGGGATTCCTCTCCCGTCCATGCCGGGGCCTCAGTCCTTGTGTGGAGTCGGGGCCGGAACCTGAGGATTCCTCTCCAGTGTTGCCAAGGATCTTGGGGTGCTTCTGAGTCTCCCCAGGGGAGTCAGGCCTCGTCTCGTGTGGGGGCATGCACGTGCGCTTTCCTCCCGAGCTGCGGCAGTAGTGTCAGGATTCCTGTCACGTGGATCAAGGGATCTGTGGCTTTCCCTCGAGGCTGTCCCTCGAGGCTTTCCCACGAGGCTTTCCCACAGGGCTGTGCCACGTGCCACCTTGGTGTGAGTCGATCCTCGGCGTGAAAGACGAGCCGGTGAAGGGAAAAGAGGTTCCTCTGGAATGGACTGAGACATCTGGGGGACTCTTGGAATGGTGGCACGACCCTGGAGTTCCTCTCGCCGTTCCTGTAGAGAGGGCCTCCTCTTGAGATGCGACGGGAACGCCGGGAACTCTTTCCCGACGAAGCAGGGAAAGGATCCCTCATCTCGAGCTACGAGGCGGAAACGGGGCTCCTCTGGATGTGGGCGGGACCCTCGTGATTCCTCTCGAGTGGAGACGGGTATGTCGGGGAACTTCTTGATTTGCACCAAGGGTGTGAAGGAGCCTTTCGAAGTTCCAGAGGTGAGGTGTGATCAGCCTCGAGACGCCTCAGCGGAAATGGGCCTCATCTCGCCTGGAGGGGAGAACCTCCTGGATTTTCTCGAGTTGCGGCAGGTCTTCTCGAGTTACGACGGGGACCTCAGGGACCCGCTCTGGTGGCCTCAGGAAAGGCCAGTCCCCATGCGAGTTGCTAGGGGACCTCTCGGGATTCCTCTCCCGTCCATGCCGGGGCCTCAGTCCTTGTGTGGAGTCGGGGCCGGAACCTGAGGATTCCTCTCCAGTGTTGCCATGGATCTTGGGGTGCTTCTGAGTCTCCCCAGGGGAGTCAGGCCTCGTCTCGAGTGGGGGCATGCACGTGCGCTTTCCTCCCGAGCTGCAGGAGTAGTGTCACGCTTCCTGTCAGGAGGATCAAGGGATCTGTGGCTTTCCATCGAGGCTGTCCCTCGAGGCTTTCCCACGAGGCTTTCCCACAGGGCTGTGCCACGTGCCACCTTGGTGTGAGTCGATCCTCGGCGTGAAAGACGAGCCGGTGAAGGGAAAAGAGGTTCCTCTGGAATGGACTGAGACATCTGGGGGACTCTTGGAATGGTGGCACGACCCTGGAGTTCCTCTCGCCGTTCCTGTAGAGAGGGCCTCCTCTTGAGATGCGACGGGAACGCCGGGAAATCTTTCCCGACGAAGCAGGGAAAGGATCCCTCATCTCGAGCTACGAGGCGGAAACGGGGCTCCTCTGGATGTGGGCGGGACCCTCGTGATTCCTCTCGAGTGGAGACGGGTATGTCGGGGAACTTCTTGATTTGCACCAAGGGTGTGAAGGACCCTTTCGAAGTTCCAGAGGTGAGGTGTGATCAGCCTCGAGACGCCTCAGCGGAAATGGGCCTCATCTCGCCTGGAGGGGAGAACCTCCTGGATTTTCTCGAGTTGCGGCAGGTCTTCTCGAGTTACGACGGGGACCTCAGGGACCCGCTCTGGTGGCCTCAGGAAAGGCCAGTCCCCATGCGAGTTGCTAGGGGACCTCTCGGGATTACTCTCCCGTCCATGCTGGGGACTCAGTCCTTGTGTGGAGTCGGGGCCGGAACCTGAAGATTCCTCTCCAGTGTTGCCAAGGATCTTGGGGTGCTTCTGAGTCTCCCCAGGGGAGTCAGGCCTTGTCTCGAGTGGGGGCATGCACGTGCGCTTTCCTCCCGAGCTGCAGCAGTAGTGTCACGCTTCCTGTCACGTGGATCAAGGGATCTGTGGCTTTCCCTCGAGGCTGTCCCTCGAGGCTTTCCCACGAGGCTTTCCCACAGGGCTGTGCCACGTGCCACCTTGGTGTGAGTCGATCCTCGGCGTGAAAGACGAGCCGGTGAAGGGAAAAGAGGTTCCTCTGGAATGGACTGAGACATCTGGGGGACTCTTGGAATGGTGGCACGACCCTGGAGTTCCTCTCGCCGTTCCTGTAGAGAGGGCCTCCTCTTGAGATGCGACGGGAACGCTGGGAACTCTTTCCCGACGAAGCAGGGAAAGGATCCCTCATCTCGAGCTACGAGGCGTAAACGGGGCTCCTCTGGATGTGGTCGGGACCCTCGTGATTCCTCTCGAGTGGAAACGGGTATGTCGGGGAACTTCTTGATTTGCACCAAGGGTGTGAAGGACCCTTTCGAAGTTCCAGAGGGGAGGTGTGATCAGCCTCGAGACGCCTCAGCGGAAATGGGCCTCATCTCGCCTGGAGGGGAGAACCTCCTGGATTTTCTCGAGTTGCGGCAGGTCTTCTCGAGTTACGACGGGGACCTCAGGGACCCGCTCTGGTGGCCTCAGGAAAGGCCAGTCCCCATGCGAGTTGCTAGGGGACCTCTCGGGATTCCTCTCCCGTCCATGCCGGGGCCTCAGTCCTTGTGTGGAGTCGGGGCCGGAACCTGAGGATTCCTCTCCAGTGTTGCCAAGGATCTTGGGGTGCTTCTGAGTCTCCCCAAGAAAGTCAGGCCTCGTCTCGAGTGGGGGCATGCACGTGCGCTTTCCTCCCGAGCTGCAGCAGTAGTGTCACGCTTCCTGTCACGTGGATCAAGGGATCTGTGGCTTTCCCTCGAGGCTGTCCCTCGAGGCTTTCCCACGAGGCTTTCCCACAGGGCTGTGCCACGTGCCACCTTGGTGTGAGTCGATCCTCGGCGTGAAAGACGAGCCGGTGAAGGGAAAAGAGGTTCCTCTGGAATGGACTGAGACATGTGGGGGACTCTTGGAATTGTGGTACGACCCTGGAGTTCCTCTCGCCGTTCCTGTAGAGAGGGCCTCCTCTTGAGATGCGACGGGAACGCCGGGAACTCTTTCCCGACGAAGCAGGGAAAGGATCCCTCATCTCGAGCTATGAGGCGGAAACGGGGCTCCTCTGGATGTGGGCGGGACCCTCGTGATTCCTCTCGAGTGGAGACGGGTATGTCGGGGAACTTCTTGATTTGCACCAAGGGTGTGAAGGACCCTTTCGAAGTTCCAGAGGGGAGGTGTGATCAGCCTCGAGACGCCTCAGCGGAAATGGGCCTCATCTCGCCTGGAGGGGAGAACCTCCTGGATTTTCTCGAGTTGCGGCAGGTCTTCTCGAGTCACGACGGGGACCTCAGGGACCCGCTCTGGTGGCCTCAGGAAAGGCCAGTCCCCATGCGAGTTGCTAGGGGACCTCTCGGGATTCCTCTCCCGTCCATGCCGGGGCCTCAGTCCTTGTGTGGAGTCGGGGCCGGAACCTGAGGATTCCTCTCCAGTGTTGCCATGGATCTTGGGGTGCTTCTGAGTCTCCCCAGGGGAGTCAGGCCTCGTCTCGAGTGGGGGCATGCACGTGCGCTTTGCTCCCGAGCTGCAGCAGTAGTGTCACGCTTCCTGTCACGTGGATCAAGGGATCTGTGGCTTTCCCTCGAGGCTGTCCCTCGAGGCTTTCCCACGAGGCTTTCCCACAGGGCTGTGCCACGTGCCACCTTGGTGTGAGTCGATCCTCGGCGTGAAAGACGAGCCGGTGAAGGGAAAAGAGGTTCCTCTGGAATGGACTCAGACATCTGGGGGACTCTTGGAATGCTGGCTCGACCCTGGAGTTCCTCTCGCCGTTCCTGTTTAGAGGGCCTCCTCTTGAGATGCGACGGGAACGCCGGGAACTCTTTCCCGACGAAGCAGGGAAAGGATCCCTCATCTCGAGCTACGAGGCGGAAACGGGGCTCCTCTGGATGTGGGCGGGACCCTCGTGATTCCTCTCGAGTGGAGACGGGTATGTCGGGGAACTTCTTGATTTGCACCAAGGGTGTGAAGGACCCTTTCGAAGTTCCAGAGGGGAGGTGTGATCAGCCTCGAGACGCCTCAGCGGAAATGGGCCTCATCTCGCCTGGAGGGGAGAACCTCCTGGATTTTCTCGAGTTGCGGCAGGTCTTCTAGAGGTACGACGGGGACCTCAGGGACCCGCTCTGGTGGCCTCAGGAAAGGCCAGTCCCCATGCGAGTTGCTAGGGGACCTCTCGGGATTCCTCTCCCGTCCATGCCGGGGCCTCAGTCCTTGTGTGGAGTCGGGGCCGGAACCTGAGGATTGCTCTCCAGTGTTGCCATGGATCTTGGGGTGTTTCTGAGTCTCCCCAGGGGAGTCAGGCCTCGTCTCGAGTGGGGGCATGCACGTGCGCTTTCGTCCCGAGCTGCAGCAGTAGTGTCACGCTTCCTGTCACGTGGATCAAGGGATCTGTGGCTTTCCCTCGAGGCTGTCCCTCGAGGCTTTCCCACGAGGCTTTCCCACAGGGCTGTGCCACGTGCCCCCTTGGTGTGAGTCGATCCTCGGCGTGAAAGACGAGCCGGTGAAGGGAAAAGAGGTTCCTCTGGAATGGACTGAGACATCTGGGGGACTCTTTGAATGGTGGCACTACCCTGGAGTTCCTCTCGCCGTTCCTGTTGAGAGGGCCTCCTCTTGAGATGCGACGGGAACGCCAGGAACTCTTTCGGGACGAAGCAGGGAAAGGATCCCTCATCTCGAGCTACGAGGTAGAAACGGGGCTCCTCTGGATGTGGGCGGGTAACCTCGTGATTCCTCTCGAGTGGAGACGGGTATGTCGGGGAACTTCTTGATTTGCACCAAGGGTGTGAAGGAGCCTTTCGAAGTTCCAGAGGTGAGGTGTGATCAGCCTCGAGACGCCTCAGCGGAAATGGGCCTCATCTCGCCTGGAGGGGAGAACCTCCTGGATTTTCTCGAGTTGCGGCAGGTCTTCTCGAGTTACGACGGGGACCTCAGGGACCCGCTCTGGTGGCCTCAGGAAAGGCCAGTCCCCATGCGAGTTGCTAGGGGACCTCTCGGGATTCCTCTCCCGTCCATGCTGGGGACTCAGTCCTTGTGTGGAGTCGGGGCCGGAACCTGAGGATTCCTCTCCAGTGTTGCCAAGGATCTTGGGGTGCTTCTGAGTCTCCCCAGGGGAGTCAGGCCTTGTCTCGAGTGGGGGCATGCACGTGCGCTTTCCTCCCGAGCTGCAGCAGTAGTGTCACGCTTCCTGTCACGTGGATCAAGGGATCTGTGGCTTTCCCTCGAGGCTGTCCCTCGAGGCTTTCCCACGAGGCTTTCCCACAGGGCTGTGCCACGTGCCACCTTGGTGTGAGTCGATCCTCGGCGTGAAAGACGAGCCGGTGAAGGGAAAAGAGGTTCCTCTGGAATGGACTGAGACATCTGGGGGACTCTTGGAATGGTGGCACGACCCTGGAGTTCCTCTCGCCGTTCCTGTAGAGAGGGCCTCCTCTTGAGATGCGACGGGAACGCCGGGAACTCTTTCCCGACGAAGCAGGGAAAGGATCCCTCATCTCGAGCTACGAGGCGGAAACGGGGCTCCTCTGGATGTGGTCGGGACCCTCGTGATTCCTCTCGAGTGGAAACGGGTATGTCGGGGAACTTCTTGATTTGCACCAAGGGTGTGAAGGACCCTTTCGAAGTTCCAGAGGGGAGGTGTGATCAGCCTCGAGACGCCTCAGCGGAAATGGGCCTCATCTCGCCTGGAGGGGAGAACCTCCTGGATTTTCTCGAGTTGCGGCAGGTCTTCTCGAGTTACGACGGGGACCTCAGGGACCCGCTCTGGTGGCCTCAGGAAAGGCCAGTCCCCATGCGAGTTGCTAGGGGACCTCTCGGGATTCCTCTCCCGTCCATGCCGGGGCCTCAGTCCTTGTGTGGAGTCGGGGCCGGAACCTGAGGATACCTCTCCAGTGTTGCCAAGGATCTTGGGGTGCTTCTGGGTCTCCCCAAGAAAGTCAGGCCTCGTCTCGAGTGGGGGCATGCACGTGCGCTTTCCTCCCGAGCTGCAGCAGTAGTGTCACGCTTCCTGTCACGTGGATCAAGGGATCTGTGGCTTTCCCTCGAGGCTGTCCCTCGAGGCTTTCCCACGAGGCTTTCCCACAGGGCTGTGCCACGTGCCACCTTGGTGTGAGTCGATCCTCGGCGTGAAAGACGAGCCGGTGAAGGGAAAAGAGGTTCCTCTGGAATGGACTGAGACATCTGGGGGACTCTTGGAATGCAGGCAAGACCCTGGAGTTCCTCTCGCCGTTCCTGTTGAGAGGGCCTCCTCTTGAGATGCGACGGGAACGCCGGGAACTCTTTCCCGAAGAAGCACGGAAAGGATCCCTCATCTCGAGCTACGAGGCGGAAACGGGGCTCCTCTGGATGTAGTAGGGACCCTCGTGATTCCTCTCGAGTGGAGACGGGTATGTCGGGGAACTTCTTGATTTGCACCAAGGGTGTGAAGGAGCCTTTCGAAGTTCCAGAGGTGAGGTGTGATCAGCCTGGAGACGCCTCAGCGGAAATGGGCCTCATCTCGCCTGGAGGGGAGAACCTCCTGGATATTCTCGAGTTGCGGCAGGTCTTCTCGAGTTACGACGGGGACCTCAGGGACCCGCTCTGGTGGCCTCAGGAAAGGCCAGTCCCAATGCGAGTTGCTAGGGGACCTCTCGGGATTCCTCTCCCGTCCATGCCGGGGCCTCAGTCCTTGTGTGGAGTCGGGGCCGGAACCTGAGGATTCCTCTCCAGTGTTGCCATGGATCTTGGGGTGCTTCTGAGTCTCCCCAGGGGAGTCAGGCCTCGTCTCGAGTGGGGGCATGCACGTGCGCTTTCCACCCGAGCTGCAGCAGTAGTGTCACGCTTCCTGTCACGTGGATCAAGGGATCTGTGGCTTTCCCTCGAGCCTGTCCCTCGAGGCTTTCCCACGAGGCTTTCCCACAGGGCTGTGCCACGTGCCACCTTGGTGTGAGTCGATCCTCGGCGTGAAAGACGAGCCGGTGAAGGGAAAAGAGGTTCCTCTGGAATGGACTGAGACATCTGGGGGACTCTTGGAATGGTGGCACGACCCTGGAGTTCCTCTCGCCATTCCTGTTGAGAGGGCCTCCTCTTGAGCTGCGACGGGAACGCCGGGAACTCTTTCCCGACGAAGCAGGGAAAGGATCCCTCATCTCGAGCTACGAGGCGGAAACGGGGCTCCTCTGGATGTGGGCGGGACCCTCGTGATTCCTCTCGAGTGCAGACGGGTATGTCGGGGAACTTCTTGATTTGCACCAAGGGTGTGAAGGAGCCTTTCGAAGTTCCAGAGGGGAGGTGTGATCAGCCTCGAGACGCCTCAGCGGAAATGGGCCTCATCTCGCCTGGAGGGGAGAACCTCCTGGATTTTCTCGAGTTGCGGCAGGTCTTCTCGAGTTACGACGGGGACCTCAGGGACCCGCTCTGGTGGCCTCAGGAAAGGCCAGTCCCCAGGCGAGTTGCTAGGGGACCTCTCGGGATTCCTCTCCCGTCCATGCCGGGGCCTCAGTCCTTGTGTGGAGTAGGGGCCGAAACCTGAGGATTCCTCTCCAGTGTTGCCATGGATCTTGGGGTGCTTCTGAGTCTCCCCAGGGGAGTCAGGCCTCGTCTCGAGTGGGGGCATGCACGTGCTCTTTCCTCCCGAGCTGCAGCAGTAGTGTCACGCTTCCTGTCACGTGGATCAAGGGATCTGTGGCTTTCCCTCGAGCCTGTCCCTCGAGGCTTTCCCACGAGGCTTTCCCACAGGGCTGTGCCACGTGCCACCTTGGTGTGAGTCGATCCTCGGCGTGAAAGACGAGCCGGTGAAGGGAAAAGAGGTTCCTCTGGAATGGAATGAGACATCTGGGGGACTCTTGGAATGCTGGCACGACCCTGGAGTTCCTCTCGCCGTTCCTGTTGAGAGGGCCTCCTCTTGAGATGCGACGGGAAGGCCGGGAACTCTTTCCCGACGAAGCAGGGAAAGGATCCCTCATCTCGAGCTACGAGGCGGAAACGGGGCTCCTCTGGATGTGGGCGGGACCCTCGTGATTCCTCTCGAGTGGAGACGGGTATGTCGGGGAACTTCTTGATTTGCACCAAGGGTGTGAAGGAGCCTTTCGAAGTTCCAGAGGGGAGGTGTGATCAGCCTCGAGACGCCTCAGCGGAAATGGGCCTCATCTCGCCTGGAGGGGAGAACCTCCTGGATTTTCTCGAGTTGCGGCAGGTCTTCTCGAGTTACGACGGGGACCTCAGGGACCCGCTCTGGTGGCCTCAGGAAAGGCCAGTCCCCATGCGAGTTGCTAGGGGACCTCTCGGGATTCCTCTCCCGTCCATGCCGGGGCCTCAGTCCTTGTGTGGAGTCGGGGCCGGTACCTGAGGATTCCTCTCCAGTGTTGCCATGGATCTTGGGGTGCTTCTGAGTCTCCCCAGGGGAGTCAGGCCTCGTCTCGAGTGGGGGCATGCACGTGCGCTTTCCTCCCGAGCTGCATCAGTAGTGTCACGCTTCCTGTCACGTGGATCAAGGGATCTGTGGCTTTCCCTCGAGGCTGTCCCTCGAGGCTTTCCCACGAGGCTTTCCCACAGGGCTGTGCCACGTGCCACCTTGGTGTGAGTCGATCCTCTGCGTGAAAGACGAGCCGGTGAAGGGAAAAGAGGTTCCTCTCGAATGGACTGAGACATCTGGGGGACTCTTGGAATGGTGGCACGACCCTGGAGTTCCTCTCGCCGTTCCTGTTGAGAAGGCCTCCTCTTGAGATGCGACGGGAACGCCGGGAACTCTTTCCCGACGAAGCAGGGAAAGGATCCCACATCTCGAGCTACGAGGCGGAAACGGGGCTCCTCTGGATGTGGGCGGGACCCTCGTGATTCCTCTCGAGTGGAGACGGGTATGTCGGGGAACTTCTTGATTTGCACCAAGGGTGTGAAGGAGCCTTTCGAAGTTCCAGAGGGGAGGTGTGATCAGCCTCGAGACGCCTCAGCGGAAATGGGCCTCATCTCGCCTGGAGGGGAGAACCTCCTGGATTTTCTCGAGTTGCGGCAGGTCTTCTAGAGGTACGACGGGGACCTCAGGGACCCGCTCTGGTGGCCTCAGGAAAGGCCAGTCCCCATGCGAGTTGCTAGGGGACCTCTCGGGATTCCTCTCCCGTCCATGCCGGGGCCTCAGTCCTTGTGTGGAGTCGGGGCCGGAACCTGAGGATTGCTCTCCAGTGTTGCCATGGATCTTGGGGTGTTTCTGAGTCTCCCCAGGGGAGTCAGGCCTCGTCTCGAGTGGGGGCATGCACGTGCGCTTTCCTCCCGAGCTGCAGCAGTAGTGTCACGCTTCCTGTCACGTGGATCAAGGGATCTGTGGCTTTCCCTCGAGGCTGTCCCTCGAGGCTTTCCCACGAGGCTTTCCCACAGGGCTGTGCCACGTGCCACCTTGGTGTGAGTCGATCCTCGGCGTGAAAGACGAGCCGGTGAAGGGAAAAGAGGTTCCTCTGGAATGGACTTAGACATCTGGGGGACTCTTGGAATGCTGGCTCGACCCTGGAGTTCCTCTCGCCGTTCCTGTTTAGAGGGCCTCCTCTTGAGATGCGACGGGAACGCCGGAAACTCTTTCCCGACGAAGCAGGGAAAGGATCCCTCATCTCGAGCTACGAGGCGGAAACGGGGCTCCTCTGGATGTGGGCGGGACCCTCGTGATTCCTCTCGAGTGGAGACGGGTATGTCGGGGAACTTCTTGATTTGCACCAAGGGTGTGAAGGACCCTTTCGAAGTTCCAGAGGGGAGGTGTGATCAGCCTCGAGACGCCTCAGCGGAAATGGGCCTCATCTCGCGAGGAGGGGAGAACCTCCTGGATTTTCTCGAGTTGCGGCAGGTCTTCTAGAGGTACGACGGGGACCTCAGGGACCCGCTCTGGTGGCCTCAGGAAAGGCCAGTCCCCATGCGAGTTGCTAGGGGACCTCTCGGGATTCCTCTCCCGTCCATGCCGGGGCCTCAGTCCTTGTGTGGAGTCGGGGCCGGAACCTGAGGATTGCTCTCCAGTGTTGCCATGGATCTTGGGGTGTTTCTGAGTCTCCCCAGGGGAGTCAGGCCTCGTCTCGAGTGGGGGCATGCACGTGCGCTTTCGTCCCGAGCTGCAGCAGTAGTGTCACGCTTCCTGTCACGTGGATCAAGGGATCTGTGGCTTTCCCTCGAGGCTGTCCCTCGAGGCTTTCCCACGAGGCTTTCCCACAGGGCTGTGCCACGTGCCACCTTGGTGTGAGTCGATCCTCGGCGTGAAAGACGAGCCGGTGAAGGGAAAAGAGTTTCCTCTGGAATGGACTGAGACATCTGGGGGACTCTTTGAATGGTGGCACTACCCTGGAGTTCCTCTCGCCGTTCCTGTTGAGAGGGCCTCCTCTTGAGATGCGACGGGAACGCCAGGAACTCTTTCGGGACGAAGCAGGGAAAGGATCCCTCATCTCGAGCTACGAGGCGGAAACGGGGCTCCTCTGGATGTGGTCGGGACCCTCGTGATTCCTCTCGAGTGGAAACGGGTATGTCGGGGAACTTCTTGATTTGCACCAAGGGTGTGAAGGACCCTTTCGAAGTTCCAGAGGGGAGGTGTGATCAGCCTCGAGACGCCTCAGCGGAAATGGGCCTCATCTCGCCTGGAGGGGAGAACCTCCTGGATTTTCTCGAGTTGCGGCAGGTCTTCTCGAGTTACGACGGGGACCTCAGGGACCCGCTCTGGTGGCCTCAGGAAAGGCCAGTCCCCATGCGAGTTGCTAGGGGACCTCTCGGGATTCCTCTCCCGTCCATGCCGGGGCCTCAGTCCTTGTGTGGAGTCGGGGCCGGAACCTGAGGATACCTCTCCAGTGTTGCCAAGGATCTTGGGGTGCTTCTGAGTCTCCCCAAGAAAGTCAGGCCTCGTCTCGAGTGGGGGCATGCACGTGCGCTTTCCTCCCGAGCTGCAGCAGTAGTGTCACGCTTCCTGTCACGTGGATCAAGGGATCTGTGGCTTTCCCTCGAGGCTGTCCCTCGAGGCTTTCCCACGAGGCTTTCCCACAGGGCTGTGCCACGTGCCACCTTGGTGTGAGTCGATCCTCGGCGTGAAAGACGAGCCGGTGAAGGGAAAAGAGGTTCCTCTGGAATGGACTGAGACATGTGGGGGACTCTTGGAATTGTGGTACGACCCTGGAGTTCCTCTCGCCGTTCCTGTAGAGAGGGCCTCCTCTTGAGATGCGACGGGAACGCCGGGAACTCTTTCCCGACGAAGCAGGGAAAGGATCCCTCATCTCGAGCTATGAGGCGGAAACGGGGCTCCTCTGGATGTGGGCGGGACCCTCGTGATTCCTCTCGAGTGGAGACGGGTATGTCGGGGAACTTCTTGATTTGCACCAAGGGTGTGAAGGACCCTTTCGAAGTTCCAGAGGGGAGGTGTGATCAGCCTCGAGACGCCTCAGCGGAAATGGGCCTCATCTCGCCTGGAGGGGAGAACCTCCTGGATTTTCTCGAGTTGCGGCAGGTCTTCTCGAGTCACGACGGGGACCTCAGGGACCCGCTCTGGTGGCCTCAGGAAAGGCCAGTCCCCATGCGAGTTGCTAGGGGACCTCTCGGGATTCCTCTCCCGTCCATGCCGGGGCCTCAGTCCTTGTGTGGAGTCGGGGCCGGAACCTGAGGATTCCTCTCCAGTGTTGCCATGGATCTTGGGGTGCTTCTGAGTCTCCCCAGGGGAGTCAGGCCTCGTCTCGAGTGGGGGCATGCACGTGCGCTTTGCTCCCGAGCTGCAGCAGTAGTGTCACGCTTCCTGTCACGTGGATCAAGGGATCTGTGGCTTTCCCTCGAGGCTGTCCCTCGAGGCTTTCCCACGAGGCTTTCCCACAGGGCTGTGCCACGTGCCACCTTGGTGTGAGTCGATCCTCGGCGTGAAAGACGAGCCGGTGAAGGGAAAAGAGGTTCCTCTGGAATGGACTGAGACATCTGGGGGACTCTTGGAATGCTGGCTCGACCCTGGAGTTCCTCTCGCCTTTCCTGTTTAGAGGGCCTCCTCTTGAGATGCGACGGGAACGCCGGGAACTCTTTCCCGACGAAGCAGGGAAAGGATCCCTCATCTCGAGCTACGAGGCGGAAACGGGGCTCCTCTGGATGTGGGCGGGACCCTCGTGATTCCTCTCGAGTGGAGACGGGTATGTCGGGGAACTTCTTGATTTGCACCAAGGGTGTGAAGGACCCTTTCGAAGTTCCAGAGGGGAGGTGTGATCAGCCTCGAGACGCCTCAGCGGAAATGGGCCTCATCTCGCCTGGAGGGGAGAACCTCCTGGATTTTCTCGAGTTGCGGCAGGTCTTCTAGAGGTACGACGGGGACCTCAGGGACCCGCTCTGGTGGCCGCAGGAAAGGCCAGTCCCCATGCGAGTTGCTAGGGGACCTCTCGGGATTCCTCTCCCGTCCATGCCGGGGCCTCAGTCCTTGTGTGGAGTCGGGGCCGGAACCTGAGGATTGCTCTCCAGTGTTGCCATGGATCTTGGGGTGTTTCTGAGTCTCCCCAGGGGAGTCAGGCCTCGTCTCGAGTGGGGGCATGCACGTGCGCTTTCGTCCCGAGCTGCAGCAGTAGTGTCACGCTTCCTGTCACGTGGATCAAGGGATCTGTGGCTTTCCCTCGAGGCTGTCCCTCGAGGCTTTCCCACGAGGCTTTCCCACAGGGCTGTGCCACGTGCCACCTTGGTGTGAGTCGATCCTCGGCGTGAAAGACGAGCCGGTGAAGGGAAAAGAGGTTCCTCTGGAATGGACTGAGACATCTGGGGGACTCTTTGAATGGTGGCACTACCCTGGAGTTCCTCTCGCCGTTCCTGTTGAGAGGGCCTCCTCTTGAGATGCGACGGGAACGCCAGGAACTCTTTCGGGACGAAGCAGGGAAAGGATCCCTCATCTCGAGCTACGAGGTAGAAACGGGGCTCCTCTGGATGTGGGCGGGACCCTCGTGATTCCTCTCGAGTGGAGACGGGTATGTCGGGGAACTTCTTGATTTGCACCAAGGGTGTGAAGGAGCCTTTCGAAGTTCCAGAGGTGAGGTGTGATCAGCCTCGAGACGCCTCAGCGGAAATGGGCCTCATCTCGCCTGGAGGGGAGAACCTCCTGGATTTTCTCGAGTTGCGGCAGGTCTTCTCGAGTTACGACGGGGACCTCAGGGACCCGCTCTGGTGGCCTCAGGAAAGGCCAGTCCCCATGCGAGTTGCTAGGGGACCTCTCGGGATTCCTCTCCCGTCCATGCTGGGGACTCAGTCCTTGTGTGGAGTCGGGGCCGGAACCTGAGGATTCCTCTCCAGTGTTGCCAAGGATCTTGGGGTGCTTCTGAGTCTCCCCAGGGGAGTCAGGCCTTGTCTCGAGTGGGGGCATGCACGTGCGCTTTCCTCCCGAGCTGCAGCAGTAGTGTCACGCTTCCTGTCACGTGGATCAAGGGATCTGTGGCTTTCCCTCGAGGCTGTCCCTCGAGGCTTTCCCACGAGGCTTTCCCACAGGGCTGTACCACGTGCCACCTTGGTGTGAGTCGATCCTCGGCGTGAAAGACGAGCCGGTGAAGGGAAAAGAGTTTCCTCTGGAATGGACTGAGACATCTGGGGGACTCTTTGAATGGTGGCACTACCCTGGAGTTCCTCTCGCCGTTCCTGTTGAGAGGGCCTCCTCTTGAGATGCGACGGGAACGCCAGGAACTCTTTCGGGACGAAGCAGGGAAAGGATCCCTCATCTCGAGCTACGAGGCGGAAACGGGGCTCCTCTGGATGTGGTCGGGACCCTCGTGATTCCTCTCGAGTGGAAACGGGTATGTCGGGGAACTTCTTGATTTGCACCAAGGGTGTGAAGGACCCTTTCGAAGTTCCAGAGGGGAGGTGTGATCAGCCTCGAGACGCCTCAGCGGAAATGGGCCTCATCTCGCCTGGAGGGGAGAACCTCCTGGATTTTCTCGAGTTGCGGCAGGTCTTCTCGAGTTACGACGGGGACCTCAGGGACCCGCTCTGGTGGCCTCAGGAAAGGCCAGTCCCCATGCGAGTTGCTAGGGGACCTCTCGGGATTCCTCTCCCGTCCATGCCGGGGCCTCAGTCCTTGTGTGGAGTCGGGGCCGGAACCTGAGGATACCTCTCCAGTGTTGCCAAGGATCTTGGGGTGCTTCTGAGTCTCCCCAAGAAAGTCAGGCCTCGTCTCGAGTGGGGGCATGCACGTGCGCTTTCCTCCCGAGCTGCAGCAGTAGTGTCACGCTTCCTGTCACGTGGATCAAGGGATCTGTGGCTTTCCCTCGAGGCTGTCCCTCGAGGCTTTCCCACGAGGCTTTCCCACAGGGCTGTGCCACGTGCCACCTTGGTGTGAGTCGATCCTCGGCGTGAAAGACGAGCCGGTGAAGGGAAAAGAGGTTCCTCTGGAATGGACTGAGACATGTGGGGGACTCTTGGAATTGTGGTACGACCCTGGAGTTCCTCTCGCCGTTCCTGTAGAGAGGGCCTCCTCTTGAGATGCGACGGGAACGCCGGGAACTCTTTCCCGACGAAGCAGGGAAAGGATCCCTCATCTCGAGCTATGAGGCGGAAACGGGGCTCCTCTGGATGTGGGCGGGACCCTCGTGATTCCTCTCGAGTGGAGACGGGTATGTCGGGGAACTTCTTGATTTGCACCAAGGGTGTGAAGGACCCTTTCGAAGTTCCAGAGGGGAGGTGTGATCAGCCTCGAGACGCCTCAGCGGAAATGGGCCTCATCTCGCCTGGAGGGGAGAACCTCCTGGATTTTCTCGAGTTGCGGCAGGTCTTCTCGAGTCACGACGGGGACCTCAGGGACCCGCTCTGGTGGCCTCAGGAAAGGCCAGTCCCCATGCGAGTTGCTAGGGGACCTCTCGGGATTCCTCTCCCGTCCATGCCGGGGCCTCAGTCCTTGTGTGGAGTCGGGGCCGGAACCTGAGGATTCCTCTCCAGTGTTGCCATGGATCTTGGGGTGCTTCTGAGTCTCCCCAGGGGAGTCAGGCCTCGTCTCGAGTGGGGGCATGCACGTGCGCTTTGCTCCCGAGCTGCAGCAGTAGTGTCACGCTTCCTGTCACGTGGATCAAGGGATCTGTGGCTTTCCCTCGAGGCTGTCCCTCGAGGCTTTCCCACGAGGCTTTCCCACAGGGCTGTGCCACGTGCCACCTTGGTGTGAGTCGATCCTCGGCGTGAAAGACGAGCCGGTGAAGGGAAAAGAGGTTCCTCTGGAATGGACTGAGACATCTGGGGGACTCTTGGAATGCTGGCTCGACCCTGGAGTTCCTCTCGCCTTTCCTGTTTAGAGGGCCTCCTCTTGAGATGCGACGGGAACGCCGGGAACTCTTTCCCGACGAAGCAGGGAAAGGATCCCTCATCTCGAGCTACGAGGCGGAAACGGGGCTCCTCTGGATGTGGGCGGGACCCTCGTGATTCCTCTCGAGTGGAGACGGGTATGTCGGGGAACTTCTTGATTTGCACCAAGGGTGTGAAGGACCCTTTCGAAGTTCCAGAGGGGAGGTGTGATCAGCCTCGAGACGCCTCAGCGGAAATGGGCCTCATCTCGCCTGGAGGGGAGAACCTCCTGGATTTTCTCGAGTTGCGGCAGGTCTTCTAGAGGTACGACGGGGACCTCAGGGACCCGCTCTGGTGGCCGCAGGAAAGGCCAGTCCCCATGCGAGTTGCTAGGGGACCTCTCGGGATTCCTCTCCCGTCCATGCCGGGGCCTCAGTCCTTGTGTGGAGTCGGGGCCGGAACCTGAGGATTGCTCTCCAGTGTTGCCATGGATCTTGGGGTGTTTCTGAGTCTCCCCAGGGGAGTCAGGCCTCGTCTCGAGTGGGGGCATGCACGTGCGCTTTCGTCCCGAGCTGCAGCAGTAGTGTCACGCTTCCTGTCACGTGGATCAAGGGATCTGTGGCTTTCCCTCGAGGCTGTCCCTCGAGGCTTTCCCACGAGGCTTTCCCACAGGGCTGTGCCACGTGCCACCTTGGTGTGAGTCGATCCTCGGCGTGAAAGACGAGCCGGTGAAGGGAAAAGAGGTTCCTCTGGAATGGACTGAGACATCTGGGGGACTCTTTGAATGGTGGCACTACCCTGGAGTTCCTCTCGCCGTTCCTGTTGAGAGGGCCTCCTCTTGAGATGCGACGGGAACGCCAGGAACTCTTTCGGGACGAAGCAGGGAAAGGATCCCTCATCTCGAGCTACGAGGTAGAAACGGGGCTCCTCTGGATGTGGGCGGGACCCTCGTGATTCCTCTCGAGTGGAGACGGGTATGTCGGGGAACTTCTTGATTTGCACCAAGGGTGTGAAGGAGCCTTTCGAAGTTCCAGAGGTGAGGTGTGATCAGCCTCGAGACGCCTCAGCGGAAATGGGCCTCATCTCGCCTGGAGGGGAGAACCTCCTGGATTTTCTCGAGTTGCGGCAGGTCTTCTCGAGTTACGACGGGGACCTCAGGGACCCGCTCTGGTGGCCTCAGGAAAGGCCAGTCCCCATGCGAGTTGCTAGGGGACCTCTCGGGATTCCTCTCCCGTCCATGCTGGGGACTCAGTCCTTGTGTGGAGTCGGGGCCGGAACCTGAGGATTCCTCTCCAGTGTTGCCAAGGATCTTGGGGTGCTTCTGAGTCTCCCCAGGGGAGTCAGGCCTTGTCTCGAGTGGGGGCATGCACGTGCGCTTTCCTCCCGAGCTGCAGCAGTAGTGTCACGCTTCCTGTCACGTGGATCAAGGGATCTGTGGCTTTCCCTCGAGGCTGTCCCTCGAGGCTTTCCCACGAGGCTTTCCCACAGGGCTGTGCCACGTGCCACCTTGGTGTGAGTCGATCCTCGGCGTGAAAGACGAGCTGGTGAAGGGAAAAGAGGTTCCTCTGGAATGGACTGAGACATCTGGGGGACTCTTGGAATGGTGGCACGACCCTGGAGTTCCTCTCGCCGTTCCTGTTGAGAGGGCCTCCTCTTGAGATGCGACGGGAACGCCGGGAACTCTTTCCCGACGAAGCAGGGAAAGGATCCCTCATCTCGAGCTACGAGGCGGAAACGGGGCTCCTCTGGATGTGGTCGGGACCCTCGTGATTCCTCTCGAGTGGAAACGGGTATGTCGGGGAACTTCTTGATTTGCACCAAGGGTGTGAAGGAGCCTTTCGAAGTTCCAGAGGGGAGGTGTGATCAGCCTCGAGACGCCTCAGCGGAAATGGGCCTCATCTCGCCTGGAGGGGAGAACCTCCTGGATTTTCTCGAGTTGCGGCAGGTCTTCTCGAGTTACGACGGGGACCTCAGGGACCCGCTCTGGTGGCCTCAGGAAAGGCCAGTCCCCATGCGAGTTGCTAGGGGACCTCTCGGGATTCCTCTCCCGTCCATGCCGGGGCCTCAGTCCTTGTGTGGAGTCGGGGCCTGAACCTGAGGATACCTCTCCAGTGTTGCCAAGGATCTTGGGGTGCTTCTGAGTCTCCCCAAGAAAGTCAGGCCTCGTCTCGAGTGGGGGCATGCACGTGCGCTTTCCTCCCGAGCTGCAGCAGTAGTGTCACGCTTCCTGTCACGTGGATCAAGGGATCTGTGGCTTTCCCTCGAGGCTGTCCCTCGAGGCTTTCCCACGAGGCTTTCCCACAGGGCTGTGCCACGTGCCACCTTGGTGTGAGTCGATCCTCGGCGTGAAAGACGAGCCGGTGAAGGGAAAAGAGGTTCCTCTGGAATGGACTGAGAAATGTGGGGGACTCTTAGAATTGTGGTACGACCCTGGAGTTCCTCTCGCCGTTCCTGTAGAGAGGGCCTCCTCTTGAGATGCGACGGGAACGCCGGGAACTCTTTCCCGACGAAGCAGGGAAAGGATCCCTCATCTCGAGCTATGAGGCGGAAACGGGGCTCCTCTGGATGTGGGCGGGACCCTCGTGATTCCTCTCGAGTGGAGACGGGTATGTCGGGGAACTTCTTGATTTGCACCAAGGGTGTGAAGGAGCCTTTCGAAGTTCCAGAGGGGAGGTGTGATCACCGTCGAGACGCCTCAGCGGAAATGGGCCTCATCTCGCCTGGAGGGGAGAACCTCCTGGATTTTCTCGAGTTGCGGCAGGTCTTCTCGAGTCACGACGGGGACCTCAGGGACCCGCTCTGGTGGCCTCAGGAAAGGCCAGTCCCCATGCGAGTTGCTAGGGGACCTCTCGGGATTCCTCTCCCGTCCATGCCGGGGCCTCAGTCCTTGTGTGGAGTCGGGGCCGGAACCTGAGGATTCCTCTCCAGTGTTGCCATGGATCTTGGGGTGCTTCTGAGTCTCCCCAGGGGAGTCAGGCCTCGTCTCGAGTGGGGGCATGCACGTGCGCTTTCCTCCCGAGCTGCAGCAGTAGTGTCACGCTTCCTGTCACGTGGATCAAGGGATCTGTGGCTTTCCCTCGAGGCTGTCCCTCGAGGCTTTCCCACGAGGCTTTCCCACAGGGCTGTGCCACGTGCCACCTTGGTGTGAGTCGATCCTCGGCGTGAAAGACGAGCCGGTGAAGGGAAAAGAGGTTCCTCTGGAATGGACTGAGACATCTGGGGGACTCTTGGAATGGTGGCACGACCCTGGAGTTCCTCTCGCCGTTCCTGTAGAGAGGGCCTCCTCTTGAGATGCGACGGGAACGCCGGGAACTCTTTCCCGACGAAGCAGGGAAAGGATCCCTCATCTCGAGCTACGAGGCGGAAACGGGGCTCCTCTGGATGTGGTCGGGACCCTCGTGATTCCTCTCGAGTGGAGACGGGTATGTCGGGGAACTTCTTGATTTGCACCAAGGGTGTGAAGGACCCTTTCGAAGTTCCAGAGGGGAGGTGTGATCAGCCTCGAGACGCCTCAGCGGAAATGGGCCTCATCTCGCCTGGAGGGGAGAACCTCCTGGATTTTCTCGAGTTGCGGCAGGTCTTCTCGAGTTACGACGGGGACCTCAGGGACCCGCTCTGGTGGCCTCAGGAAAGGCCAGTCCCCATGCGAGTTGCTAGGGGACCTCTCGGGATTCCTCTCCCGTCCATGCCGGGGCCTCAGTCCTTGTGTGGAGTCGGGGCCGGAACCTGAGGATTCCTCTCCAGTGTTGCCAAGGATCTTGGGGTGCTTCTGAGTCTCCCCAAGAAAGTCAGGCCTCGTCTCGAGTGGGGGCATGCACGTGCGCTTTCCTCCCGAGCTGCAGCAATAGTGTCACGCTTCCTGTCACGTGGATCAAGGGATCTGTGGCTTTCCCTCGAGGCTGTCCCTCGAGGCTTTCCCACGAGGCTTTCCCACAGGGCTGTGTCACGTGCCACCTTGGTGTGAGTCCATCCTCGGCGTGAAAGACGAGCCGGTGAAGGGAAAAGAGGTTCCTCTGGAATGGACTGAGACATGTGGGGGACTCTTGGAATGGTGGCCCGACCCTGGAGTTCCTCTCGCCGTTCCTGTAGAGAGGGCCTCCTCTTGAGATGCGACGGGAACGCCGGGAACTCTTTCCCGACGAAGCAGGGAAAGGATCCCTCAACTCGAGCTATGAGGCGGAAACGGGGCTCCTCTGGATGTGGGCGGGACCCTCGTGATTCCTCTCGAGTGGAGACGGGTATGTCGGGGAACTTCTTGATTTGCACCAAGGGTGTGAAGGACCCTTTCGAAGTTCCAGAGGGGAGGTGTGATCAGCCTCGAGACGCCTCATCGGAAATGGGCCTCATCTCGCCTAGAGGGGAGAACCTCCTGGATTTTCTCGAGTTGCGGCAGGTCTTCTCGAGGTACGACGGGGACCTCAGGGACCCGCTCTGGTGGCCTCAGGAAAGGCCAGTCCCCATGCGAGTTGCTAGGGGACCTCTCGGGATTCCTCTCCCGTCCATGCCGGGGCCTCAGTCCTTGTGTGGAGTCGGGGCCGGAACCTGAGGATTCCTCTCCAGTGTTGCCATGGATCTTGGGGTGTTTCTGAGTCTCCCCATGGGAGTCAGGCCTCGTCTCGAGTGGGGGCATTCACGTGCGCTTTCCTCCCGAGCTGCAGCAGTAGTGTCACGATTCCTGTCACGTGGATCAAGGGATCTGTGGCTTTCCCTCGAGGCTGTCCCTCGAGGCTTTCCCACGAGGCTTTCCCACAGGGCTGTGCCACGTGCCACCTTGGTGTGAGTCGATCCTCGGCGTGAAAGACGAGCCGGTGAAGGGAAAAGAGTTTCCTCTGAAATGGACTGAGACATCTGGGGGACTCTTGGAATGCTGGCTCGACCCTGGAGTTCCTCTCGCCGTTCCTGTTGAGAGGGCCTCCTCTTGAGATGCGACGGGAACGCCGGGAACTCTTTCCCGACGAAGCAAGGAAAGGATCCCTCATCTCGAGCTACGAGGCGGAAACGGGGCTCCTCTGGATGTGGGCGGGACCCTCGTGATTCCTCTCGAGTGGAGACGGGTATGTCGGGAAACTTCTTGATTTGCACCAAGGGTGTGAAGGAGCCTTTCGAACTTCCAGAGGTGAGGTGTGATCAGCCTCGAGACGCCTCAGCGGAAATGGGCCTCATCTCGCCTGGAGGGGAGAACCTCCTGGATTTTCTCGAGTTGCGGCAGGTCTTCTCGAGTTACGACGGGGACCTCAGGGACCCGCTCTGGTGGTCTCAGGAAAGGCCAGTCCCCATGCGAGTTGCTAGGGGACCTCTCGGGATTCCTCTCCCGTCCATGCCGGGGCCTCAGTCCTTGTGTGGAGTCGGGGCCGGAACCTGAGGATTCCTCTCCAGTGTTGCCATGGATCTAGGGGTGCTTCTGAGTCTCCCCAGGGGAGTCAGGCCTCGTCTCGAGTGGGGGCATGCACGTGCGCTTTGCTCCCGAGCTGCAGCAGTAGTGTCACGCTTCCTGTCACGTGGATCAAGGGATCTGTGGCTTTCCCTCGAGGCTGTTCCTCGAGGCTTTCCCACGAGGCTTTCCCACAGGGCTGTGCCACGTGCCACCTTGGTGTGAGTCGATCCTCGGCGTGAAAGACGAGCCGGTGAAGGGAAAAGAGGATCCTCTGGAATGGACTGAGACATCTGGGGGACTCTTGGAATGGTGGCACGACCCTGGAGTTCCTCTCGCCGTTCCTGGTGAGAGGGCCTCCTCTTGAGATGCGACGGGAACGCCGGGAACTCTTTCGGGACGAAGCAGGGAAAGGATCCCTCATCTCGAGCTACGAGGTAGAAACGGGGCTCCTCTGGATGTGGGCGGGACCCTCGTGATTCCTCTCGAGTGGAGACGGGTATGTCGGGGAACTTCTTGATTTGCACCAAGGGTGTGAAGGACCCTTTCGAAGTTCCAGAGGGGAGGTGTGATCAGCCTCGAGACGCCTCAGCGGAAATGGGCCTCATCTCGCCTGGAGGGGAGAACCTCCTGGATTTTCTCGAGTTGCGGCAGGTCTTCTCGAGTTACGACGGGGACCTCAGGGACCCGCTCTGGTGGCCTCAGGAAAGGCCAGTCCCCATGCGAGTTGCTAGGGGACCTCTCGGGATTCCTCTCCCGTCCATGCCGGGGCCTCAGTCCTTGTGTGGAGTCGGGGCCGGAAACTGAGGATTCCTCTCCAGTGTTGCCAAGGATCTTGGGGTGCTTCTGAGTCTCCTCAAGAAAGTCAGGCCTCGTCTCGAGTGGGGGCATGCACGTGCGCTTTCCTCCCGAGCTGCAGCAGTAGTGTCACGCTTCCTGTCACGTGGATCAAGGGATCTGTGGCTTTCCCTCGAGGCTGTCCCTCGAGGCTTTCCCACGAGGCTTTCCCACAGGGCTGTGCCACGTGCCACCTTGGTGTGAGTCCATCCTCGGCGTGAAAGACGAGCCGGTGAAGGGAAAAGAGGTTCCTCTGGAATGGACTGAGACATGTGGGGGACTCTTGGAATGGTGGCCCGACCCTGGAGTTCCTCTCGCCGTTCCTGTAGAGAGGGCCTCCTCTTGAGATGCGACGGGAACGCCGGGAACTCTTTTCCGACGAAGCAGGGAAAGGATCCCTCATCTCGAGCTATGAGGCGGAAACGGGGCTCCTCTGGATGTGGGCGGGACCCTCGTGATTCCTCTCGAGTGGAGACGGGTATGTCGGGGAACTTCTTGATTTGCACCAAGGGTGTGAAGGACCCTTTCGAAGTTCCAGAGGGGAGGTGTGATCAGCCTCGAGACGCCTCATCGGAAATGGGCCTCATCTCGCCTAGAGGGGAGAACCTCCTGGATTTTCTCGAGTTGCGGCAGGTCTTCTCGAGGTACGACGGGGACCTCAGGGACCCGCTCTGGTGGCCTCAGGAAAGGCCAGTCCCCATGCGAGTTGCTAGGGGACCTCTCGGGATTCCTCTCCCGTCCATGCCGGGGCCTCAGTCCTTGTGTGGAGTCGGGGCCGGAACCTGAGGATTCCTCTCCAGTGTTGCCATGGATCTTGGGGTGCTTCTTAGTCTCCCCAGGGAATCAGGCCTCGTCTCGAGTGGGGGCATGCACGTGCGCTTTCCTCCCGAGCTGCAGCAGTAGTGTCACGCTTCCTGTCACGTGGATCAAGGGATCTGTGGCTTTCCCTCGAGGCTGTCCCTCGAGGCTTTCCCACGAGGCTTTCCCACAGGGCTGTGCCACGTGCCACCTTGGTGTGAGTCGATCCTCGGCGTGAAAGACGAGCCGGTGAAGGGAAAAGAGGTTCCTCTGAAATGGACTGAGACATCTGGGGGACTCTTGGAGTGCTGGCTCGACCCTGGAGTTCCTCTCGCCGTTCCTGTTGAGAGGGCCTCCTCTTGAGATGCGACGGGAACGCCGGGAACTCTTTCCCGACGAAGCAGGGAAAGGATCCCTCATCTCGAGCTACGAGGCGGAAACGGGGCTCCTCTGGATGTGGGCGGGACCCTCGTGATTCCTCTCGAGTGGAGACGGGTATGTCGGGGAACTTCTTGATTTGCACCAAGGGTGTGAAGGAGCCTTTTGAACTTCCAGAGGTGAGGTGTGATCAGCCTCGAGACGCCTCAGCGGAAATGGGCCTCATCTCGCCTGGAGGGGAGAACCTCCTGGATTTTCTCGAGTTGCGGCACGTCTTCTCGAGTTACGACGGGGACCTCAGGGACCCGCTCTGGTGGCCTCAGGAAAGGCCAGTCCCCATGCGAGTTGCTAGGGGACCTCTCGGGATTCCTCTCCCGTCCATGCCGGGGCCTCAGTCCTTGTGTGGAGTCGGGGCCGGAACCTGAGGATTCCTCTCCAGTGTTGCCAAGGATCTTGGGGTGCTTCTGAGTCTCCCCAGGGGAGTCAGGCCTCGTCTCGAGTGGGGGCATGCACGTGCGCTTTGCTCCCGAGCTGCAGCAGTAGTGTCACGCTTCCTGTCACGTGGATCAAGGGATCTGTGGCTTTCCCTCGAGGCTGTCCCTCGAGGCTTTCCCACGAGGCTTTCCCACAGGGCTGTGCCACGTGCCACCTTGGTGTGAGTCGATCCTCGGCGTGAAAGACGAGCCGGTGAAGGGAAAAGAGGTTCCTCTGGAATGGACTGAGACATCTGGGGGACTCTTGGAATGGTGGCACGACCCTGGAGTTCCTCTCGCCGTTCCTGTAGAGAGGGCCTCCTCTTGAGATGCGACGGGAACGCCGGGAACTCTTTCCCGACGAAGCAGGGAAAGGATCCCTCATCTCGAGCTACGAGGCGGAAACGGGGCTCCTCTGGATGTGGGCGGGACCCTCGTGATTCCTCTCGAGTGGAGACGGGTATGTCGGGGAACTTCTTGATTTGCACCAAGGGTGTGAAGGACCCTTTCGAAGTTCCAGAGGTGAGGTATGATCAGCCTCGAGACGCCTCAGCGGAAATGGGCCTCATCTAGCCTGGAGGGGAGAACCTCCTGGATTTTCTCGAGTTGCGGCAGGTCTTCTCGAGTTACGACGGGGACCTCAGGGACCCGCTCTGGTGGCCTCAGGAAAGGCCAGTCCCCATGCGAGTTGCTAGGGGACCTCTCGGGATTCCTCTCCCGTCCATGCCGGGGCCTCAGTCCTTGTGTGGAGTCGGGGCCGGAACCTGAGGATTCCTCTCCAGTGTTTCCAAGGATCTTGGGGTGCTTCTGAGTCTCCCCAGGGGAGTCAGGCCTCGTCTTGAGTGGGGGCATGCACGTGCGCTTTCCTCCCGAGCTGCAGCAGTAGTGTCACGCTTCCTGTCACGTGGATCAAGGGATCTGTGGCTTTCCCTCGAGGCTGTCCCTCGAGGCTTTCCCACGAGGCTTTCCCACAGGGCTGTGCCACGTGCCACCTTGGTGTGAGTCGATCCTCGGCGTGAAAGACGAGCCGGTGAAGGGAAAAGAGGTTCCTCTGGAATGGACTGAGACATCTGGGGGACTCTTGGAATGGTGGCACGACCCTGGAGTTCCTCTCGCCGTTCCTGTAGAGAGGGCCTCCTCTTGAGATGCGACGGGAACGCCGGGAACTCTTTCCCGACGAAGCAGGGAAAGGATCCCTCATCTCGAGCTACGAGGCGGAAACGGGGCTCCTCTGGATGTGGGCGGGACCCTCGTGATTCCTCTCGAGTGGAGACGGGTATGTCGGGGAACTTCTTGATTTGCACCAAGGGTGTGAAGGACCCTTTCGAAGTTCCAGAGGGGAGGTGTGATCAGCCTCGAGACGCCTCAGCGGAAATGGGCCTCATCTCGCCTGGAGGGGAGAACCTCCTGGATTTTCTCGAGTTGCGGCAGGTCTTCTCGAGTTACGACGGGGACCTCAGGGACCCGCTCTGGTGGCCTCAGGAAAGGCCAGTCCCCATGCGAGTTGCTAGGGGACCTCTCGGGATTCCTCTCCCGTCCATGCCGGGGCCTCAGTCCTTGTGTGGAGTCGGGGCCGGAACCTGAGGATTCCTCTCCAGTGTTGCCAAGGATCTTGGGGTGCTTCTGAGTCTCCCCAAGAAAGTCAGGCCTCGTCTCGAGTGGGGGCATGCACGTGCGCTTTCCTCCCGAGCTGCAGCAGTAGTGTCACGCTTCCTGTCACGTGGATCAAGGGATCTGTGGCTTTCCCTCGAGGCTGTCCCTCGAGGCTTTCCCACGAGGCTTTCCCACAGGGCTGTGCCACGTGCCACCTTGGTGTGAGTCGATCCTCGGCGTGAAAGACGAGCCGGTGAAGGGAAAAGATGTTCCTCTCGAATGGATTGAAACATCTGGGGGACTCTTGGAATGCTGGCTCGACCCTGGAGTTCCTCTCGCCGTTCCTGTTTAGAGGGCCTCCTCTTGAGATGCGACGGGAACGCCGGGAACTCTTTCCCGACGAAGCAGGGAAAGGATCCCTCATCTCGAGCTACGAGGCGGAAACGGGGCTCCTCTGGATGTGGGCGGGACCCTCGTGATTCCTCTCGAGTGGAGACGGGTATGTCGGGGAACTTCTTGATTTGCACCAAGGGTGTGAAGGACCCTTTCGAAGTTCCAGACGGGAGGTGTGATCAGCCTCGAGACGCCTCAGCGGAAATGGGCCTCATCTCGCCTGGAGGGGAGAACCTCCTGGATTTTCTCGAGTTGCGGCAGGTCTTCTCGAGTTACGACGGGGACCTCAGGGACCCGCTCTGGTGGCCTCAGGAAAGGCCAGTCCCCATGCGAGTTGCTAGGGGACCTCTCGGGATTCCTCTCCCGTCCATGCCGGGGCCTCAGTCCTTGTGTGGAGTCGGGACCGGAACCTGAGGATTCCTCTCCAGTGTTGCCATGGATCTTGGGGTGCTTCTGAGTCTCCCCAGGGAGTCAGGCCTCGTCTCGAGTGGGGGCATGCACGTGCGCTTTCCTCCCGAGCTGCAGCAGTAGTGTCACGCTTCCTGTCAGGAGGATCAAGGGATCTGTGGCTTTCCCTCGAGGCTGTCCCTCGAGGCTTTCCCACGAGGCTTTCCCACAGGGCTGTGCCACGTGCCACCTTGGTGTGAGTCGTTCCTCGGCGTGAAAGACGAGCCGGTGAAGGGAAAAGAGGTTCCTCTGGAATGGACTGAGACATCTGGGGGACTCTTGGAATGGTGGCACGACCCTGGAGTTCCTCTCGCCGTTCCTGTTGAGAGGGCCTCCTCTTGAGATGCGACGGGAACGCCGGGAACTCTTTCCCGACGAAGCAGGGAAAGGATCCCTCATCTCGAGCTACGAGGCGGAAACGGGGCTCCTCTGGATGTGGGCGGGACCCTCGTGATTCCTCTCGAGTGGAGACGGGTATGTCGGGGAACTTCTTGATTTGCACCAAGGGTGTGAAGGACCCTTTCGAAGTTCCAGAGGTGAGGTGTGATCAGCCTCGAGACGCCTCAGCGGAAATGGGCCTCATCTCGCCTGGAGGGGAGAACCTCCTGGATTTTCTCGAGTTGCGGCAGGTCTTCTCGAGTTACGACGGGGACCTCAGGGACCCGCTCTGGTGGCCTCAGGAAAGGCCAGTCCCCATGCGAGTTGCTAGGGGACCTCTCGGGATTCCTCTCCCGTCCATGCCGGGGCTTCAGTCCTTGTGTGGAGTCGGGGCCGGAACCTGAGGATTCCTCTCCAGTGTTGCCATGGATCTTGGGGTGTTTCTGAGTCTCCCCAGGGGAGTCAGGCCTCGTCTCGAGTGGGGGCATTCACGTGCGCTTTCCTCCCGAGCTGCAGCAGTAGTGTCACGATTCCTGTCACGTGGATCAAGGGATCTGTGGCTTTCCCTCGAGGCTGTCCCTCGAGGCTTTCCCACGAGGCTTTCCCACAGGGCTGTGCCACGTGCCACCTTGGTGTGAGTCGATCCTCGGCGTGAAAGACGAGCCGGTGAAGGGAAAAGAGGTTCCTCTGAAATGGACTGAGACATCTGGGGGACTCTTGGAATGCTGGCTCGACCCTGGAGTTCCTCTCGCTGTTCCTGTTGAGAGGGCCTCCTCTTGAGATGCGACGGGAACGCCGGGAACTCTTTCCCGACGAAGCAGGGAAAGGATCCCTCATCTCGAGCTACGAGGCGGAAACGGGGCTCCTCTGGATGTGGGCGGGACCCTCGTGATTCCTCTCGAGTGGAGACGGGTATGTCGGGGAACTTCTTGATTTGCACCAAGGGTGTGAAGGAGCCTTTCGAACTTCCAGAGGTGAGGTGTGATCAGCCTCGAGACGCCTCAGCGGAAATGGGCCTCATCTCGCCTGGAGGGGAGAACCTCCTGGATTTTCTCGAGTTGCGGCACGTCTTCTCGAGTTACGACGGGGACCTCAGGGACCCGCTCTGGTGGCCTCAGGAAAGGCCAGTCCCCATGCGAGTTGCTAGGGGACCTCTCGGGATTCCTCTCCCGTCCATGCCGGGGCCTCAGTCCTTGTGTGGAGTCGGGGCCGGAACCTGAGGATTCCTCTCCAGTGTTGCCATGGATCTTGGGGTGCTTCTGAGTCTCCCCAGGGGAGTCAGGCCTCGTCTCGAGTGGGGGCATGCACGTGCGCTTTGCTCCCGAGCTGCAGCAGTAGTGTCATGCTTCCTGTCACGTGGATCAAGGGATCTGTGGCTTTCCCTCGAGGCTGTCCCTCGAGGCTTTCCCACGAGGCTTTCCCACAGGGCTGTGCCACGTGCCACCTTGGTGTGAGTCGATCCTCGGCGTGAAAGATGAGCCGGTGAAGGGAAAAGAGGTTCCTCTGGAATGGACTGAGACATCTGGGGGACTCTTGGAATGGTGGCACGACCCTGGAGTTCCTCTCGCCGTTCCTGTAGAGAGGGCCTCCTCTTGAGATGCGACGGGAACGCCGGGAACTCTTTCCCGACGAAGCAGGGAAAGGATCCCTCATCTCGAGCTACGAGGCGGAAACGGGGCTCCTCTGGATGTGGTCGGGACCCTCGTGATTCCTCTCGAGTGGAGACGGGTATGTCGGGGAACTTCTTGATTTGCACCAAGGGTGTGAAGGACCCTTTCGAAGTTCCAGAGGGGAGGTGTGATCAGCCTCGAGACGCCTCAGCGGAAATGGGCCTCATCTCGCCTGGAGGGGAGAACCTCCTGGATTTTCTCGAGTTGCGGCAGGTCTTCTCGAGTTACGACGGGGACCTCAGGGACCCGCTCTGGTGGCCTCAGGAAAGGCCAGTCCCCATGCGAGTTGCTAGGGGACCTCTCGGGATTCCTCTCCCGTCCATGCCGGGGCCTCAGTCCTTGTGTGGAGTCGGGGCCGGAACCTGAGGATTCCTCTCCAGTGTTGCCAAGGATCTTGGGGTGCTTCTGAGTCTCCCCAAGAAAGTCAGGCCTCGTCTCGAGTGGGGGCATGCACGTGCGCTTTCCTCCCGAGCTGCAGCAGTAGTGTCACGCTTCCTGTCACGTGGATCAAGGGATCTGTGGCTTTCCCTCGAGGCTGTCCCTCGAGTCTTTCCCACGAGGCTTTCCCACAGGGCTGTGCCACGTGCCACCTTGGTGTGAGTCGATCCTCGGCGTGAAAGACGAGCCGGTGAAGGGAAAAGAGGTTCCTCTGGAATGGACTGAGACATGTGGGGGACTCTTGGAATGGTGGTACGACCCTGGAGTTCCTCTCGCCGTTCCTGTTGAGAGGGCCTCCTCTTGAGATGCGACGGGAACGCCGGGAACTCTTTCCCGACGAAGCAGGGAAAGGATCCCTCATCTCGAGCTATGAGGCGGAAACGGGGCTCCTCTGGATGTGGGCGGGACCCTCGTGATTCCTCTCGAGTGGAGACGGGTATGTCGGGGAACTTCTTGATTTGCACCAAGGGTGTGAAGGACCCTTTCGAAGTTCCATAGGGGAGGTGTGATCAGCCTCGAGACGCCTCATCGGAAATGGGCCTCATCTCGCCTGGAGGGGAGAACCTCCTGGATTTTCTCGAGTTGCGGCAGGTCTTCTCGAGTTACGACGGGGACCTCAGGGACCCGCTCTGGTGGCCTCAGGAAAGGCCAGTCCCCATGCGAGTTGCTAGGGGACCTCTCGGGATTCCTCTCCCGTCCATGCCGGGGCCTCAGTCCTTGTTTGGAGTCGGGGCCGGAACCTGAGGATTCCTCTCCAGTGTTGCCATGGATCTTGGGGTGCTTCTGAGTCTCCCCAGGGAAACAGGCCTCGTCTCGAGTGGGGGCATGCACGTGCGCTTTCCTCCCGAGCTGCAGCAGTAGTGTCACGCTTCCTGTCACGTGGATCAAGGGATCTGTGGCTTTCCCTCGAGGCTGTCCCTCGAGGCTTTCCCACGAGGCTTTCCCACAGGGCTGTGCCACGTGCCACCTTGGTGTGAGTCGATCCTCGGCGTGAAAGACGAGCCGGTGAAGGGAAAAGAGGTTCCTCTGGAATGGACTGAGACATCTGGGGGACTCTTGGAATGCTGGCTCGACCCTGGAGTTCCTCTCGCCGTTCCTGTTTAGAGGGCCTCCTCTTGAGATGCGACGGGAACGCCGGGAACTCTTTCCCGACGAAGCAGGGAAAGGATCCCTCATCTCGAGCTACGAGGCGGAAAAGCGGCTCCTCTGGATGTGGGCGGGACCCTCGTGATTCCTCTCGAGTGGAGACGGGTATGTCGGGGAACTTCTTGATTTGCACCAAGGGTGTGAAGGACCCTTTCGAAGTTCCAGAGGGGAGGTGTGATCAGCCTCGAGACGCCTCAGCGGAAATGGGCCTCATCTCGCCTGGAGAGGAGAACCTCATGGATTTTCTCGAGTTGCGGCACGTCTTCTCGAGTTACGACGGGGACCTCAGGGACCCGCTCTGGTGGCCTCAGGAAAGGCCAGTCCCCATGCGAGTTGCTAGGGGACCTCTCGGGATTCCTCTCCCGTCCATGCCGGGGCCTCAGTCCTTGTGTGGAGTCAGGGCCGGAACCTGAGGATTGCTCTCCAGTGTTGCCATGGATCTTGGGGTGTTTCTGAGTCTCCCCAGGGGAGTCAGGCCTCGTCTCGAGTGGGGGCATGCACGTGCGCTTTCCTCCCGAGCTGCAGCAGTAGTGTCACGCTTCCTGTCACATGGATCAAGGGATCTGTGGCTTTCCCTCGAGGCTGTCCCTCGAGGCTTTCCCACGAGGCTTTCCCACAGGGCTGTGCCACGTGCCACCTTGGTGTGAGTCGATCCTCGGCGTGAAAGACGAGCCGGTGAAGGGAAAAGAGGTTCCTCTGGAATGGACTGAGACATCTGGGGGACTCTTGGAATGGTGGCACGACCCTGGAGTTCCTCTCGCGGTTCCTGTAGAGAGGGCCTCCTCTTGAGATGCGACGGGAACGCCGGGAACTCTTTCCCGACGAAGCAGGGAAAGGATCCCTCATCTCGAGCTACGAGGCGGAAACGGGGCTCCTCTGGATGTGGTCGGGACCCTCGTGATTCCTCTCGAGTGGAGACGGGTATGTCGGGGAACTTCTTGATTTGCACCAAGGGTGTGAAGGACCCTTTCGAAGTTCCAGAGGGGAGGTGTGATCAGCCTCGAGACGCCTCAGCGGAAATGGGCCTCATCTCGCCTGGAGGGGAGAACCTCCTGGATTTTCTCGAGTTGCGGCACGTCTTCTCGAGTTACGACGGGGACCTCAGGGACCCGCTCTGGTGGCCTCAGGAAAGGCCAGTCCCCATGCGAGTTGCTAGGGGACCTCTCGGGATTCCTCTCCCGTCCATGCCGGGGCCTCAGTCCTTGTGTGGAGTCGGGGCCGGAACCTGAGGATTACTCTCCAGTGTTGCCAAGGATCTTGGGGTGCTTCTGAGTCTCCCCAAGAAAGTCAGGCCTCGTCTCGAGTGGGGGCATGCACGTGCGCTTTCCTCCCGAGCTGCAGCAGTAGTGTCACGCTTCCTGTCACGTGGATCAAGGGATCTGTGGCTTTCCCTCGAGGCTGTCCCTCGAGGCTTTCCCACGAGGCTTTCCCACAGGGCTGTGCCACGTGCCACCTTGGTGTGAGTCGATCCTCGGCGTGAAAGACGAGCCGGTGAAGGGAAAAGAGGTTCCTCTGGAATGGACTCAGACATCTGGGGGACTCTTGGAATGGTGGCACGACCCTGGAGTTCCTCTCGCCGTTCCTGTAGAGAGGGCCTCCTCTTGAGATGCGACGGGAACGCCGGGAACTCTTTCCCGACGAAGCAGGGAAAGGATCCCTCATCTCGAGCTACGAGGCGGAAACGGGGCTCCTCTGGATGTGGGCGGGACCCTCGTGATTCCCCTCGAGTGGAGACGGGTATGTCGGGGAACTTCTTGATTTGCACCAAGGGTGTGAAGGACCATTTCGAAGTTCCAGAGGGGAGGTGTGATCAGCCTCGAGACGCCTCAGAGGAAATGGGCCTCATCTCGCCTGGAGGGGAGAACCTCCTGGATTTTCTCGAGTTGCGGCACGTCTTCTCGAGTTACGACGGGGACCTCAGGGACCCGCTCTGGTGGCCTCAGGAAAGGCCAGTCCCCATGCGAGTTGCTAGGGGACCTCTCGGGATTCCTCTCCCGTCCATGCCGGGGCCTCAGTCCTTGTGTGGAGTCGGGGCCGGAACCTGAGGATTCCTCTCCAGTGTTGCCATGGATCTTGGGGTGCTTCTGAGTCTCCCCAGGGGAGTCAGGCCTCGTCTCGAGTGGGGGCATGCACGTGCGCTTTGCTCCCGAGCTGCAGCAGTAGTGTCATGCTTCCTGTCACGTGGATCAAGGGATCTGTGGCTTTCCCTCGAGGCTGTCCCTCGAGGCTTTCCCACGAGGCTTTCCCACAGGGCTGTGCCACGTGCCACCTTGGTGTGAGTCGATCCTCGGCGTGAAAGACGAGCCGGTGAAGGGAAAAGAGGTTCCTCTGGAATGGACTGAGACATCTGGGGGACTCTTGGAATGGTGGCACGACCCTGGAGTTCCTCTCGCCGTTCCTGTAGAGAGGGCCTCCTCTTGAGATGCGACGGGAACGCCGGGAACTCTTTCCCGACGAAGCAGGGAAAGGATCCCTCATCTCGAGCTACGAGGCGGAAACGGGGCTCCTCTGGATGTGGTCGGGACCCTCGTGATTCCTCTCGAGTGGAGACGGGTATGTCGGGGAACTTCTTGATTTGCACCAAGGGTGTGAAGGACCCTTTCGAAGTTCCAGAGGGGAGGTGTGATCAGCCTCGAGACGCCTCAGCGGAAATGGGCCTCATCTCGCCTGGAGGGGAGAACCTCCTGGATTTTCTCGAGTTGCGGCAGGTCTTCTCGAGTTACGACGGGGACCTCAGGGACCCGCTCTGGTGGCCTCAGGAAAGGCCAGTCCCCATGCGAGTTGCTAGGGGACCTCTCGGGATTCCTCTCCCGTCCATGCCGGGGCCTCAGTCCTTGTGTGGAGTCGGGGCCGGAACCTGAGGATTCCTCTCCAGTGTTGCCAAGGATCTTGGGGTGCTTCTGAGTCTCCCCAAGAAAGTCAGGCCTCGTCTCGAGTGGGGGCATGCACGTGCGCTTTCCTCCCGAGCTGCAGCAGTAGTGTCACGCTTCCTGTCACGTGGATCAAGGGATCTGTGGCTTTCCCTCGAGGCTGTCCCTCGAGTCTTTCCCACGAGGCTTTCCCACAGGGCTGTGCCACGTGCCACCTTGGTGTGAGTCGATCCTCGGCGTGAAAGACGAGCCGGTGAAGGGAAAAGAGGTTCCTCTGGAATGGACTGAGACATGTGGGGGACTCTTGGAATGGTGGTACGACCCTGGAGTTCCTCTCGCCGTTCCTGTTGAGAGGGCCTCCTCTTGAGATGCGACGGGAACGCCGGGAACTCTTTCCCGACGAAGCAGGGAAAGGATCCCTCATCTCGAGCTATGAGGCGGAAACGGGGCTCCTCTGGATGTGGGCGGGACCCTCGTGATTCCTCTCGAGTGGAGACGGGTATGTCGGGGAACTTCTTGATTTGCACCAAGGGTGTGAAGGACCCTTTCGAAGTTCCATAGGGGAGGTGTGATCAGCCTCGAGACGCCTCATCGGAAATGGGCCTCATCTCGCCTGGAGGGGAGAACCTCCTGGATTTTCTCGAGTTGCGGCAGGTCTTCTCGAGTTACGACGGGGACCTCAGGGACCCGCTCTGGTGGCCTCAGGAAAGGCCAGTCCCCATGCGAGTTGCTAGGGGACCTCTCGGGATTCCTCTCCCGTCCATGCCGGGGCCTCAGTCCTTGTGTGGAGTCGGGGCCGGAACCTGAGGATTCCTCTCCAGTGTTGCCATGGATCTTGGGGTGCTTCTGAGTCTCCCCAGGGAAACAGGCCTCGTCTCGAGTGGGGGCATGCACGTGCGCTTTCCTCCCGAGCTGCAGCAGTAGTGTCACGCTTCCTGTCACGTGGATCAAGGGATCTGTGGCTTTCCCTCGAGGCTGTCCCTCGAGGCTTTCCCACGAGGCTTTCCCACAGGGCTGTGCCACGTGCCACCTTGGTGTGAGTCGATCCTCGGCGTGAAAGACGAGCCGGTGAAGGGAAAAGAGGTTCCTCTGGAATGGACTGAGACATCTGGGGGACTCTTGGAATGGTGGCACGACCCTGGAGTTCCTCTCGCGGTTCCTGTAGAGAGGGCCTCCTCTTGAGATGCGACGGGAACGCCGGGAACTCTTTCCCGACGAAGCAGGGAAAGGATCCCTCATCTCGAGCTACGAGGCGGAAACGGGGCTCCTCTGGATGTGGGCGGGACCCTCGTGATTCCTCTCGAGTGGAGACGGGTATGTCGGGGAACTTCTTGATTTGCACCAAGGGTGTGAAGGACCCTTTCGAAGTTCCAGAGGGGAGGTGTGATCAGCCTCGAGACGCCTCAGCGGAAATGGGCCTCATCTCGCCTGGAGGGGAGAACCTCCTGGATTTTCTCGAGTTGCGGCACGTCTTCTCGAGTTACGACGGGGACCTCAGGGACCCGCTCTGGTGGCCTCAGGAAAGGCCAGTCCCCATGCGAGTTGCTAGGGGACCTCTCGGGATTCCTCTCCCGTCCATGCCGGGGCCTCAGTCCTTGTGTGGAGTCGGGGCCGGAACCTGAGGATTACTCTCCAGTGTTGCCAAGGATCTTGGGGTGCTTCTGAGTCTCCCCAAGAAAGTCAGGCCTCGTCTCGAGTGGGGGCATGCACGTGCGCTTTCCTCCCGAGCTGCAGCAGTAGTGTCACGCTTCCTGTCACGTGGATCAAGGGATCTGTGGCTTTCCCTCGAGGCTGTCCCTCGAGGCTTTCCCACGAGGCTTTCCCACAGGGCTGTGCCACGTGCCACCTTGGTGTGAGTCGATCCTCGGCGTGAAAGACGAGCCGGTGAAGGGAAAAGAGGTTCCTCTGGAATGGACTCAGACATCTGGGGGACTCTTGGAATGGTGGCACGACCCTGGAGTTTCTCTCTCCGTTCCTGTAGAGAGGGCCTCCTCTTGAGATGCGACGGGAACGCCGGGAACTCTTTCCCGACGAAGCAGGGAAAGGATCCCTCATCTCGAGCTACGAGGCGGAAACGGGGCTCCTCTGGATGTGGGCGGGACCCTCGTGATTCCCCTCGAGTGGAGACGGGTATGTCGGGGAACTTCTTGATTTGCACCAAGGGTGTGAAGGACCCTTTCGAAGTTCCAGAGGTGAGGTGTGATCAGCCTCGAGACGCCTCAGCGGAAATGGGCCTCATCTCGCCTGGAGGGGAGAACCTCCTGGATTTTCTCGAGTTGCGGCACGTCTTCTCGAGTTACGACGGGGACCTCAGGGACCCGCTCTGGTGGCCTCAGGAAAGGCCAGTCCCCATGCGAGTTGCTAGGGGACCTCTCGGGATTCCTCTCCCGTCCATGCCGGGGCCTCAGTCCTTGTGTGGAGTCGGGGCCGGAACCTGAGGATTCCTCTCCAGTGTTGCCATGGATCTTGGGGTGCTTCTGAGTCTCCCCAGGGGAGTCAGGCCTCGTCTCGAGTGGGGGCATGCACGTGCGCTTTGCTCCCGAGCTGCAGCAGTAGTGTCATGCTTCCTGTCACGTGGATCAAGGGATCTGTGGCTTTCCCTCGAGGCTGTCCCTCGAGGCTTTCCCACGAGGCTTTCCCACAGGGCTGTGCCACATGCCACCTTGGTGTGAGTCGATCCTCGGCTTGAAAGACGAGCCGGTGAAGGGAAAAGAGGTTCCTCTGGAATGGACTGAGACATCTGGGGGACTCTTGGAATGGTGGCACGACCCTGGAGTTCCTCTCGCCGTTCCTGTAGAGAGGGCCTCCTCTTGAGATGCGACGGGAACGCCGGGAACTCTTTCCCGACGAAGCAGGGAAAGGATCCCTCATCTCGAGCTACGAGGCGGAAACGGGGCTCCTCTGGATGTGGTCGGGACCCTCGTGATTCCTCTCGAGTGGAGACGGGTATGTCGGGGAACTTCTTGATTTGCACCAAGGGTGTGAAGGACCCTTTCGAAGTTCCAGAGGGGAGGTGTGATCAGCCTCGAGGCGCCTCAGCGGAAATGGGCCTCATCTCGCCTGGAGGGGAGAACCTCCTGGATTTTCTCGAGTTGCGGCAGGTCTTCTCGAGTTACGACGGGGACCTCAGGGACCCGCTCTGGTGGCCTCAGGAAAGGCCAGTCCCCATGCGAGTTGCTAGGGGACCTCTCGGGATTCCTCTCCCGTCCATGCCGGGGGCTCAGTCCTTGTGTGGAGTCGGGGCCGGAACCTGAGGATTCCTCTCCAGTGTTGCCAAGGATCTTGGGGTGCTTCTGAGTCTCCCCAAGAAAGTCAGGCCTCGTCTCGAGTGGGGGCATGCACGTGCGCTTTCCTCCCGAGCTGCAGCAGTAGTGTCACGCTTCCTGTCACGTGGATCAAGGGATCTGTGGCTTTCCCTCGAGGCTGTCCCTCGAGTCTTTCCCACGAGGCTTTCCCACAGGGCTGTGCCACGTGCCACCTTGGTGTGAGTCGATCCTCGGCGTGAAAGACGAGCCGGTGAAGGGAAAAGAGGTTCCTCTGGAATGGACTGAGACATGTGGGGGACTCTTGGAATGGTGGTACGACCCTGGAGTTCCTCTCGCCGTTCCTGTTGAGAGGGCCTCCTCTTGAGATGCGACGGGAACGCCGGGAACTCTTTCCCGACGAAGCAGGGAAAGGATCCCTCATCTCGAGCTATGAGGCGGAAACGGGGCTCCTCTGGATGTGGGCGGGACCCTCGTGATTCCTCTCGAGTGGAGACGGGTATGTCGGGGAACTTCTTGATTTGCACCAAGGGTGTGAAGGACCCTTTCGAAGTTCCATAGGGGAGGTGTGATCAGCCTCGAGACGCCTCATCGGAAATGGGCCTCATCTCGCCTGGAGGGGAGAACCTCCTGGATTTTCTCGAGTTGCGGCAGGTCTTCTCGAGTTACGACGGGGACCTCAGGGACCCGCTCTGGTGGCCTCAGGAAAGGCCAGTCCCCATGCGAGTTGCTAGGGGACCTCTCGGGATTCCTCTCCCGTCCATGCCGGGGCCTCAGTCCTTGTGTGGAGTCGGGGCCGGAACCTGAGGATTCCTCTCCAGTGTTGCCATGGATCTTGGGGTGCTTCTGAGTCTCCTCAGGGAAACAGGCCTCGTCTCGAGTGGGGGCATGCACGTGCGCTTTCCTCCCGAGCTGCAGCAGTAGTGTCACGCTTCCTGTCACGTGGATCAAGGGATCTGTGGCTTTCCCTCGAGGCTGTCCCTCGAGGCTTTCCCACGAGGCTTTCCCACAGGGCTGTGCCACGTGCCACCTTGGTGTGAGTCGATCCTCGGCGTGAAAGACGAGCCGGTGAAGGGAAAAGAGGTTCCTCTGGAATGGACTCAGACATCTGGGGGACTCTTGGAATGGTGGCACGACCCTGGAGTTCCTCTCGCCGTTCCTGTAGAGAGGGCCTCCTCTTGAGATGCGACGGGAACGCCGGGAACTCTTTCCCGACGAAGCAGGGAAAGGATCCCTCATCTCGAGCTACGAGGCGGAAACGGGGCTCCTCTGGATGTGTGCGGGACCCTCGTGATTCCTCTCGAGTGGAGACGGGTATGTCGGGGAACTTCTTGATTTGCACCAAGGGTGTGAAGGACCCTTTCGAAGTTCCAGAGGGGAGGTGTGATCAGCCTCGAGACGCCTCAGCGGAAATGGGCCTCATCTCGCCTGGAGGGGAGAACCTCCTGGATTTTCTCGAGTTGCGGCAGGTCTTCTCGAGTTACGACGGGGACCTCAGGGACCCGCTCTGGTGGCCTCAGGAAAGGCCAGTCCCCAAGCGAGTTGCTAGGGGACCTCTCGGGATTCCTCTCCCGTCCATGCCGGGGCCTCAGTCCTTGTGTGGAGTCGGGGCCGGAACCTGAGGATTCCTCTCCAGTGTTGCCAAGGATCTTGGGGTGCTTCTGAGTCTCCCCAAGAAAGTCAGGCCTCGTCTCGAGTGGGGGCATGCACGTGCGCTTTCCTCCCGAGCTGCAGCAGTAGTGTCACGCTTCCTGTCACGTGGATCAAGGGATCTGTGGCTTTCCCTCGAGGCTGTCCCTCGAGGCTTTCCCACGAGGCTTTCCCACAGGGCTGTGCCACGTGCCACCTTGGTGTGAGTCGATCCTCGGCGTGAAAGACGAGCCGGTGAAGGGAAAAGAGGTTCCTCTCGAATGGATTGAAACATCTGGGGGACTCTTGGAATGCTGGCTCGACCCTGGAGTTCCTCTCGCCGTTCCTGTTTAGAGGGCCTCCTCTTGAGATGCGACGGGAACGCCGGGAACTCTTTCCCGACGAAGCAGGGAAAGGATCCCTCATCTCGAGCTACGAGGCGGAAACGGGGCTCCTCTGGATGTGGGCGGGACCCTCGTGATTCCTCTCGAGTGGAGACGGGTATGTCGGGGAACTTCTTGATTTGCACCAAGGGTGTGAAGGACCCTTTCGAAGTTCCAGAGGGGAGGTGTGATCAGCCTCGAGACGCCTCAGCGGAAATGGGCCTCATCTCGCCTGGAGGGGAGAACCTCCTGGATTTTCTCGAGTTGCGGCACGTCTTCTCGAGTTACGACGGGGACCTCAGGGACCCGCTCTGGTGGCCTCAGGAAAGGCCAGTCCCCATGCGAGTTGCTAGGGGACCTCTCGGGATTCCTCTCCCGTCCATGCCGGGGCCTCAGTCCTTGTGTGGAGTCGGGGCCGGAACCTGAGGATTACTCTCCAGTGTTGCCAAGGATCTTGGGGTGCTTCTGAGTCTCCCCAAGAAAGTCAGGCCTCGTCTCGAGTGGGGGCATGCACGTGCGCTTTCCTCCCGAGCTGCAGCAGTAGTGTCACGCTTCCTGTCACGTGGATCAAGGGATCTGTGGCTTTCCCTCGAGGCTGTCCCTCGAGGCTTTCCCACGAGGCTTTCCCACAGGGCTGTGCCACGTGCCACCTTGGTGTGAGTCGATCCTCGGCGTGAAAGACGAGCCGGTGAAGGGAAAAGAGGTTCCTCTGGAATGGACTCAGACATCTGGGGGACTCTTGGAATGGTGGCACGACCCTGGAGTTCCTCTCGCCGTTCCTGTAGAGAGGGCCTCCTCTTGAGATGCGACGGGAACGCCGGGAACTCTTTCCCGACGAAGCAGGGAAAGGATCCCTCATCTCGAGCTACGAGGCGGAAACGGGGCTCCTCTGGATGTGTGCGGGACCCTCGTGATTCCTCTCGAGTGGAGACGGGTATGTCGGGGAACTTCTTGATTTGCACCAAGGGTGTGAAGGACCCTTTCGAAGTTCCAGAGGGGAGGTGTGATCAGCCTCGAGACGCCTCAGCGGAAATGGGCCTCATCTCGCCTGGAGGGGAGAACCTCCTGGATTTTCTCGAGTTGCGGCAGGTCTTCTCGAGTTACGACGGGGACCTCAGGGACCCGCTCTGGTGGCCTCAGGAAAGGCCAGTCCCCAAGCGAGTTGCTAGGGGACCTCTCGGGATTCCTCTCCCGTCCATGCCGGGGCCTCAGTCCTTGTGTGGAGTCGGGGCCGGAACCTGAGGATTCCTCTCCAGTTTGCCAAGGATCTTGGGGTGCTTCTGAGTCTCCCCAAGAAAGTCAGGCCTCGTCTCGAGTGGGGGCATGCACGTGCGCTTTCCTCCCTAGCTGCAGCAGTAGTGTCACGCTTCCTGTCACGTGGATCAAGGGATCTGTGGCTTTCCCTCGAGGCTGTCCCTCGAGGCTTTCCCACGAGGCTTTCCCACAGGGCTGTGCCACGTGCCACCTTGGTGTGAGTCGATCCTCGGCGTGAAAGACGAGCCGGTGAAGGGAAAAGAGGTTCCTCTCGAATGGATTGAAACATCTGGGGGACTCTTGGAATGCTGGCTCGACCCTGGAGTTCCTCTCGCCGTTCCTGTTTAGAGGGCCTCCTCTTGAGATGCGACGGGAACGCCGGGAACTCTTTCCCGACGAAGCAGGGAAAGGATCCCTCATCTCGAGCTACGAGGCGGAAACGGGGCTCCTCTGGATGTGGTCGGGACCCTCGTGATTCCTCTCGAGTGGAGACGGGTATGTCGGGGAACTTCTTGATTTGCACCAAGGGTGTGAAGGACCCTTTCGAAGTTCCAGAGGGGAGGTGTGATCAGCCTCGAGGCGCCTCAGCGGAAATGGGCCTCATCTCGCCTGGAGGGGAGAACCTCCTGGATTTTCTCGAGTTGCGGCAGGTCTTCTCGAGTTACGACGGGGACCTCAGGGACCCGCTCTGGTGGCCTCAGGAAAGGCCAGTCCCCATGCGAGTTGCTAGGGGACCTCTCGGGATTCCTCTCCCGTCCATGCCGGGGCCTCAGTCCTTGTGTGGAGTCGGGGCCGGAACCTGAGGATTCCTCTCCAGTGTTGCCAAGGATCTTGGGGTGCTTCTGAGTCTCCCCAAGAAAGTCAGGCCTCGTCTCGAGTGGGGGCATGCACGTGCGCTTTCCTCCCGAGCTGCAGCAGTAGTGTCACGCTTCCTGTCACGTGGATCAAGGGATCTGTGGCTTTCCCTCGAGGCTGTCCCTCGAGTCTTTCCCACGAGGCTTTCCCACAGGGCTGTGCCACGTGCCACCTTGGTGTGAGTCGATCCTCGGCGTGAAAGACGAGCCGGTGAAGGGAAAAGAGGTTCCTCTGGAATGGACTGAGACATGTGGGGGACTCTTGGAATGGTGGTACGACCCTGGAGTTCCTCTCGCCGTTCCTGTTGAGAGGGCCTCCTCTTGAGATGCGACGGGAACGCCGGGAACTCTTTCCCGACGAAGCAGGGAAAGGATCCCTCATCTCGAGCTATGAGGCGGAAACGGGGCTCCTCTGGATGTGGGCGGGACCCTCGTGATTCCTCTCGAGTGGAGACGGGTATGTCGGGGAACTTCTTGATTTGCACCAAGGGTGTGAAGGACCCTTTCGAAGTTCCATAGGGGAGGTGTGATCAGCCTCGAGACGCCTCATCGGAAATGGGCCTCATCTCGCCTGGAGGGGAGAACCTCCTGGATTTTCTCGAGTTGCGGCAGGTCTTCTCGAGTTACGACGGGGACCTCAGGGACCCGCTCTGGTGGCCTCAGGAAAGGCCAGTCCCCATGCGAGTTGCTAGGGGACCTCTCGGGATTCCTCTCCCGTCCATGCCGGGGCCTCAGTCCTTGTGTGGAGTCGGGGCCGGAACCTGAGGATTCCTCTCCAGTGTTGCCATGGATCTTGGGGTGCTTCTGAGTCTCCTCAGGGAAACAGGCCTCGTCTCGAGTGGGGGCATGCACGTGCGCTTTCCTCCCGAGCTGCAGCAGTAGTGTCACGCTTCCTGTCACGTGGATCAAGGGATCTGTGGCTTTCCCTCGAGGCTGTCCCTCGAGGCTTTCCCACGAGGCTTTCCCACAGGGCTGTGCCACGTGCCAGCTTGGTGTGAGTCGATCCTCGGCGTGAAAGACGAGCCGGTGAAGGGAAAAGAGGTTCCTCTCGAATGGATTGAAACATCTGGGGGACTCTTGGAATGCTGGCTCGACCCTGGAGTTCCTCTCGCCGTTCCTGTTTAGAGGGCCTCCTCTTGAGATGCGACGGGAACGCCGGGAACTCTTTCCCGACGAAGCAGGGAAAGGATCCCTCATCTCGAGCTACGAGGCGGAAACGGGGCTCCTCTGGATGTGGGCGGGACCCTCGTGATTCCTCTCGAGTGGAGACGGGTATGTCGGGGAACTTCTTGATTTGCACCAAGGGTGTGAAGGACCCTTTCGAAGTTCCAGAGGTGAGGTGTGATCAGCCTCGAGACGCCTCAGCGGAAATGGGCCTCATCTCGCCTGGAGGGGAGAACCTCCTGGATTTTCTCGAGTTGCGGCAGGTCTTCTCGAGTTACGACGGGGACCTCAGGGACCCGCTCTGGTGGCCTCAGGAAAGGCCAGTCCCCATGCGAGTTGCTAGGGGACCTCTCGGGATTCCTCTCCCGTCCATGCCGGGGCCTCAGTCCTTGTGTGGAGTCGGGGCCGGAACCTGAGGATTCCTCTCCAGTGTTGCCATGGATCTTGGGGTGCTTCTGAGTCTCCCCAAGAAAGTCAGGCCTCATCTCGAGTGGGGGCATGCACGTGCGCTTTCCTCCCGAGCTGCAGCAGTAGTGTCACGCTTCCTGTCACGTGGATCAAGGGATCTGTGGCTTTCCCTCGAGGCTGTCCCTCGAGGCTTTCCCACGAGGCTTTCCCACAGGGCTGTGCCACGTGCCACCTTGGTGTGAGTCGATCCTCGGCGTGAAAGACGAGCCGGTGAAGGGAAAAGAGGTTCCTCTCGAATGGATTGAAACATCTGGGGGACTCTTGGAATGCTGGCTCGACCCTGGAGTTCCTCTCGCCGTTCCTGTTTAGAGGGCCTCCTCTTGAGATGCGACGGGAACGCCAGGAACTCTTTCCCGACGAAGCAGGGAAAGGATCCCTCATCTCGAGCTACGAGGCGGAAACGGGGCTCCTCTGGATGTGGGCGGGACCCTCGTGATTCCTCTCGAGTGGAGACGGGTATGTCGGGGAACTTCTTGATTTGCACCAAGGGTGTGAAGGACCCTTTCGAAGTTCCAGAGGTGAGGTGTGATCAGCCTCGAGACGCCTCAGCGGAAATGGGCCTCATCTCGCCTGGAGGGGAGAACCTCCTGGATTTTCTCGAGTTGCGGCAGGTCTTCTCGAGTTACGACGGGGACCTCAGGGACCCGCTCTGGTGGCCTCAGGAAAGGCCAGTCCCCATGCGAGTTGCTAGGGGACCTCTCGGGATTCCTCTCCCGTCCATGCCGGGGCCTCAGTCCTTGTGTGGAGTCGGGGTCGGAACCTGAGGATTCCTCTCCAGTGTTGCCATGGATCTTGGGGTGTTTCTGAGTCTCCCCAGGGGAGTCAGGCCTCGTCTCGAGTGGGGGCATTCACGTGCGCTTTCCTCCCGAGCTGCAGCAGTAGTGTCACGATTCCTGTCACGTGGATCAAGGGATCTGTGGCTTTCCCTCGAGGCTGTCCCTCGAGGCTTTCCCACGAGGCTTTCCCACAGGGCTGTGCCACGTGCCACCTTGGTGTGAGTCGATCCTCGGCGTGAAAGACGAGCCGGTGAAGGGAAAAGAGGTTCCTCTGAAATGGACTGAGACATCTGGGGGACTCTTGGAATGCTGGCTCGACCCTGGAGTTCCTCTCGCCGTTCCTGTTGAGAGGGCCTCCTCTTGAGATGCGACGGGAACGCCGGGAACTCTTTCCCGACGAAGCAGGGAAAGGATCCCTCATCTCGAGCTACGAGGCGGAAACGGGGCTCCTCTGGATGTGGGCGGGACCCTCGTGATTCCTCTCGAGTGGAGACGGCTAGGTCGGGGAACTTCTTGATTTGCACCAAGGGTGTGAAGGAGCCTTTCGAACTTCCAGAGGTGAGGTGTGATCAGCCTCGAGACGCCTCAGCGGAAATGGGCCTCATCTCGCCTGGAGGGGAGAACCTCCTGGATTTTCTCGAGTTGCGGCACGTCTTCTCGAGTTACGACGGGGACCTCAGGGACCCGCTCTGGTGGCCTCAGGAAAGGCCAGTCCCCATGCGAGTTGCTAGGGGACCTCTCGGGATTCCTCTCCCGTCCATGCCGGGGCCTCAGTCCTTGTGTGGAGTCGGGGCCGGAACCTGAGGATTCCTCTCCAGTGTTGCCATGGATCTTGAGGTGCTTCTGAGTCTCCTCAGGGAAACAGGCCTCGTCTCGAGTGGGGGCATGCACGTGCGCTTTCCTCCCGAGCTGCAGCAGTAGTGTCACGCTTCCTGTCACGTGGATCAAGGGATCTGTGGCTTTCCCTCGAGGCTGTCCCTCGAGGCTTTCCCACGAGGCTTTCCCACAGGGCTGTGCCACGTGCCACCTTGGTGTGAGTCGATCCTCGGCGTGAAAGACGAGCCGGTGAAGGGAAAAGAGGTTCCTCTCGAATGGATTGAAACATCTGGGGGACTCTTGGAATGCTGGCTCGACCCTGGAGTTCCTCTCGCCGTTCCTGTTTAGAGGGCCTCCTCTTGAGATGCGACGGGAACGCCGGGAACTCTTTCCCGACGAAGCAGGGAAAGGATCCCTCATCTCGAGCTACGAGGCGGAAACGGGGCTCCTCTGGATGTGGGCGGGACCCTCGTGATTCCTCTCGAGTGGAGACGGGTATGTTGGGGAACTTCTTGATTTGCACCAAGGGTGTGAAGGACCCTTTCGAAGTTCCAGAGGTGAGGTGTGATCAGCCTCGAGACGCCTCAGCGGAAATGGGCCTCATCTCGCCTGGAGGGGAGAACCTCCTGGATTTTCTCGAGTTGCGGCAGGTCTTCTCGAGTTACGACGGGGACCTCAGGGACCCGCTCTGGTGGCCTCAGGAAAGGCCAGTCCCCATGCGAGTTGCTAGGGGACCTCTCGGGATTCCTCTCTCGTCCATGCCGGGGCCTCAGTCCTTGTGTGGAGTCGGGGCCGGAACCTGAGGATTCCTCTCCAGTGTTGCCATGGATCTTGGGGTGTTTCTGAGTCTCCCCAGGGGAGTCAGGCCTCGTCTCGAGTGGGGGCATTCACGTGCGTTTTCCTCCCGAGCTGCAGCAGTAGTGTCACGATTCCTGTCACGTGGATCAAGGGATCTGTGGCTTTCCCTCGAGGCTGTCCCTCGAGGCTTTCCCACGAGGCTTTCCCACAGGGCTGTGCCACGTGCCACCTTGGTGTGAGTCGATCCTCGGCGTGAAAGACGAGCCGGTGAAGGGAAAAGAGGTTCCTCTGAAATGGACTGAGACATCTGGGGGACTCTTGGAATGCTGGCTCGACCCTGGAGTTCCTCTCGCCGTTCCTGTTGAGAGGGCCTCCTCTTGAGATGCGACGGGAACGCCGGGAACTCTTTCCCGACGAAGCAGGGAAAGGATCCCTCATCTCGAGCTACGAGGCGGAAACGGGGCTCCTCTGGATGTGGGCGGGACCCTCGTGATTCCTCTCGAGTGGAGACGGCTAGGTCGGGGAACTTCTTGATTTGCACCAAGGGTGTGAAGGAGCCTTTCGAACTTCCAGAGGTGAGGTGTGATCAGCCTCGAGACGCCTCAGCGGAAATGGGCCTCATCTCGCCTGGAGGGGAGAATCTCCTGGATTTTCTCGAGTTGCGGCAGGTCTTCTCGAGTTACGACGGGGACCTCAGGGACCCGCTCTGGTGGCCTCAGGAAAGGCCAGTCCCCATGCGAGTTGCTAGGGGACCTCTCGGGATTCCTCTCCCGTCCATGCCGGGGCCTCAGTCCTTGTGTGGAGTCGGGGCCGGAACCTGAGGATTGCTCTCCAGTGTTGCCATGGATCTTGGGGTTTTTCTTAGTCTCCCCAGGGGAGTCAGGCCTCGTCTCGAGTGGGGGCATGCACGTGCGCTTTCCTCCCGAGCTGCAGCAGTAGTGTCACGCTTCCTGTCACGTGGATCAAGGGATCTGTGGCTTTCCCTCGAGGCTGTCCCTCGAGGCTTTCCCACGAGGCTTTCCCACAGGGCTGTGCCACGTGCCACCTTGGTGTGAGTCGATCCTCGGCGTGAAAGACGAGCCGGTGAAGGGAAAAGAGGTTCCTCTCGAATGGACTGAGACATCTGGGGGACTCTTGGAATGGTGGCACGACCCTGGAGTTCCTCTCGCCGTTCCTGTTGAGAGGGCCTCCTCTTGAGATGCGACGGGAACGCCGGGAACTCTTTCCCGACGAAGCAGGGAAAGGATCCCTCATCTCGAGCTACGAGGCGGAAACGGGGCTCCTCTGGATGTGGGCGGGACCCTCGTGATTCCCCTCGAGTGGAGACGGGTATGTCGGGGAACTTCTTGATTTGCACCAAGGGTGTGAAGGAGCCTTTCGAAGTTCCAGAGGTGAGGTGTGATCAGCCTCGAGACGCCTCAGCGGAAATGGGCCTCATCTCGCCTGGAGGGGAGAACCTCCTGGATTTTCTCGAGTTGCGGCACGTCTTCTCGAGTTACGACGGGGACCTCAGGGACCCGCTCTGGTGGCCTCAGGAAAGGCCAGTCCCCATGCGAGTTGCTAGGGGACCTCTCGGGATTCCTCTCCCGTCCATGCCGGGGCCTCAGTCCTTGTGTGGAGTCGGGGCCGGAACCTGAGGATTCCTCTCCAGTGTTGCCATGGATCTTGGGGTGCTTCTGAGTCTCCCCAAGAAAGTCAGGCCTCATCTCGAGTGGGGGCATGCACGTGCGCTTTCCTCCCGAGCTGCAGCAGTAGTGTCACGCTTCCTGTCACGTGGATCAAGGGATCTGTGGCTTTCCCTCGAGGCTGTCCCTCGAGGCTTTCCCACGAGGCTTTCCCACAGGGCTGTGCCACGTGCCACCTTGGTGTGAGTCGATCCTCGGCGTGAAAGACGAGCCGGTGAAGGGAAAAGAGGTTCCTCTCGAATGGATTGAAACATCTGGGGGACTCTTGGAATGCTGGCTCGACCCTGGAGTTCCTCTCGCCGTTCCTGTTTAGAGGGCCTCCTCTTGAGATGCGACGGGAACGCCAGGAACTCTTTCCCGACGAAGCAGGGAAAGGATCCCTCATCTCGAGCTACGAGGCGGAAACGGGGCTCCTCTGGATGTGGGCGGGACCCTCGTGATTCCTCTCGAGTGGAGACGGGTATGTCGGGGAACTTCTTGATTTGCACCAAGGGTGTGAAGGACCCTTTCGAAGTTCCAGAGGTGAGGTGTGATCAGCCTCGAGACGCCTCAGCGGAAATGGGCCTCATCTCGCCTGGAGGGGAGAACCTCCTGGATTTTCTCGAGTTGCGGCAGGTCTTCTCGAGTTACGACGGGGACCTCAGGGACCCGCTCTGGTGGCCTCAGGAAAGGCCAGTCCCCATGCGAGTTGCTAGGGGACCTCTCGGGATTCCTCTCCCGTCCATGCCGGGGCCTCAGTCCTTGTGTGGAGTCGGGGTCGGAACCTGAGGATTCCTCTCCAGTGTTGCCATGGATCTTGGGGTGTTTCTGAGTCTCCCCAGGGGAGTCAGGCCTCGTCTCGAGTGGGGGCATTCACGTGCGCTTTCCTCCCGAGCTGCAGCAGTAGTGTCACGATTCCTGTCACGTGGATCAAGGGATCTGTGGCTTTCCCTCGAGGCTGTCCCTCGAGGCTTTCCCACGAGGCTTTCCCACAGGGCTGTGCCACGTGCCACCTTGGTGTGAGTCGATCCTCGGCGTGAAAGACGAGCCGGTGAAGGGAAAAGAGGTTCCTCTGAAATGGACTGAGACATCTGGGGGACTCTTGGAATGCTGGCTCGACCCTGGAGTTCCTCTCGCCGTTCCTGTTGAGAGGGCCTCCTCTTGAGATGCGACGGGAACGCCGGGAACTCTTTCCCGACGAAGCAGGGAAAGGATCCCTCATCTCGAGCTACGAGGCGGAAACGGGGCTCCTCTGGATGTGGGCGGGACCCTCGTGATTCCTCTCGAGTGGAGACGGCTAGGTCGGGGAACTTCTTGATTTGCACCAAGGGTGTGAAGGAGCCTTTCGAACTTCCAGAGGTGAGGTGTGATCAGCCTCGAGACGCCTCAGCGGAAATGGGCCTCATCTCGCCTGGAGGGGAGAACCTCCTGGATTTTCTCGAGTTGCGGCACGTCTTCTCGAGTTACGACGGGGACCTCAGGGACCCGCTCTGGTGGCCTCAGGAAAGGCCAGTCCCCATGCGAGTTGCTAGGGGACCTCTCGGGATTCCTCTCCCGTCCATGCCGGGGCCTCAGTCCTTGTGTGGAGTCGGGGCCGGAACCTGAGGATTCCTCTCCAGTGTTGCCATGGATCTTGAGGTGCTTCTGAGTCTCCTCAGGGAAACAGGCCTCGTCTCGAGTGGGGGCATGCACGTGCGCTTTCCTCCCGAGCTGCAGCAGTAGTGTCACGCTTCCTGTCACGTGGATCAAGGGATCTGTGGCTTTCCCTCGAGGCTGTCCCTCGAGGCTTTCCCACGAGGCTTTCCCACAGGGCTGTGCCACGTGCCACCTTGGTGTGAGTCGATCCTCGGCGTGAAAGACGAGCCGGTGAAGGGAAAAGAGGTTCCTCTCGAATGGATTGAAACATCTGGGGGACTCTTGGAATGCTGGCTCGACCCTGGAGTTCCTCTCGCCGTTCCTGTTTAGAGGGCCTCCTCTTGAGATGCGACGGGAACGCCGGGAACTCTTTCCCGACGAAGCAGGGAAAGGATCCCTCATCTCGAGCTACGAGGCGGAAACGGGGCTCCTCTGGATGTGGGCGGGACCCTCGTGATTCCTCTCGAGTGGAGACGGGTATGTTGGGGAACTTCTTGATTTGCACCAAGGGTGTGAAGGACCCTTTCGAAGTTCCAGAGGTGAGGTGTGATCAGCCTCGAGACGCCTCAGCGGAAATGGGCCTCATCTCGCCTGGAGGGGAGAACCTCCTGGATTTTCTCGAGTTGCGGCAGGTCTTCTCGAGTTACGACGGGGACCTCAGGGACCCGCTCTGGTGGCCTCAGGAAAGGCCAGTCCCCATGCGAGTTGCTAGGGGACCTCTCGGGATTCCTCTCTCGTCCATGCCGGGGCCTCAGTCCTTGTGTGGAGTCGGGGCCGGAACCTGAGGATTCCTCTCCAGTGTTGCCATGGATCTTGGGGTGTTTCTGAGTCTCCCCAGGGGAGTCAGGCCTCGTCTCGAGTGGGGGCATTCACGTGCGTTTTCCTCCCGAGCTGCAGCAGTAGTGTCACGATTCCTGTCACGTGGATCAAGGGATCTGTGGCTTTCCCTCGAGGCTGTCCCTCGAGGCTTTCCCACGAGGCTTTCCCACAGGGCTGTGCCACGTGCCACCTTGGTGTGAGTCGATCCTCGGCGTGAAAGACGAGCCGGTGAAGGGAAAAGAGGTTCCTCTGAAATGGACTGAGACATCTGGGGGACTCTTGGAATGCTGGCTCGACCCTGGAGTTCCTCTCGCCGTTCCTGTTGAGAGGGCCTCCTCTTGAGATGCGACGGGAACGCCGGGAACTCTTTCCCGACGAAGCAGGGAAAGGATCCCTCATCTCGAGCTACGAGGCGGAAACGGGGCTCCTCTGGATGTGGGCGGGACCCTCGTGATTCCTCTCGAGTGGAGACGGCTAGGTCGGGGAACTTCTTGATTTGCACCAAGGGTGTGAAGGAGCCTTTCGAACTTCCAGAGGTGAGGTGTGATCAGCCTCGAGACGCCTCAGCGGAAATGGGCCTCATCTCGCCTGGAGGGGAGAATCTCCTGGATTTTCTCGAGTTGCGGCAGGTCTTCTCGAGTTACGACGGGGACCTCAGGGACCCGCTCTGGTGGCCTCAGGAAAGGCCAGTCCCCATGCGAGTTGCTAGGGGACCTCTCGGGATTCCTCTCCCGTCCATGCCGGGGCCTCAGTCCTTGTGTGGAGTCGGGGCCGGAACCTGAGGATTGCTCTCCAGTGTTGCCATGGATCTTGGGGTTTTTCTTAGTCTCCCCAGGGGAGTCAGGCCTCGTCTCGAGTGGGGGCATGCACGTGCGCTTTCCTCCCGAGCTGCAGCAGTAGTGTCACGCTTCCTGTCACGTGGATCAAGGGATCTGTGGCTTTCCCTCGAGGCTGTCCCTCGAGGCTTTCCCACGAGGCTTTCCCACAGGGCTGTGCCACGTGCCACCTTGGTGTGAGTCGATCCTCGGCGTGAAAGACGAGCCGGTGAAGGGAAAAGAGGTTCCTCTCGAATGGACTGAGACATCTGGGGGACTCTTGGAATGGTGGCACGACCCTGGAGTTCCTCTCGCCGTTCCTGTTGAGAGGGCCTCCTCTTGAGATGCGACGGGAACGCCGGGAACTCTTTCCCGACGAAGCAGGGAAAGGATCCCTCATCTCGAGCTACGAGGCGGAAACGGGGCTCCTCTGGATGTGGGCGGGACCCTCGTGATTCCCCTCGAGTGGAGACGGGTATGTCGGGGAACTTCTTGATTTGCACCAAGGGTGTGAAGGAGCCTTTCGAAGTTCCAGAGGTGAGGTGTGATCAGCCTCGAGACGCCTCAGCGGAAATGGGCCTCATCTCGCCTGGAGGGGAGAACCTCCTGGATTTTCTCGAGTTGCGGCACGTCTTCTCGAGTTACGACGGGGACCTCAGGGACCCGCTCTGGTGGCCTCAGGAAAGGCCAGTCCCCATGCGAGTTGCTAGGGGACCTCTCGGGATTCCTCTCCCGTCCATGCCGGGGCCTCAGTCCTTGTGTGGAGTCGGGGCCGGAACCTGAGGATTCCTCTCCAGTGTTGCCATGGATCTTGGGGTGCTTCTGAGTCTCCCCAGGGGAGTCAGGCCTCGTCTCGAGTGGGGGCATGCACGTGCGCTTTGCTCCCGAGCTGCAGCAGTAGTGTCATGCTTCCTGTCACGTGGATCAAGGGATCTGTGGCTTTCCCTCGAGGCTGTCCCTCGAGGCTTTCCCACGAGGCTTTCCCACAGGGCTGTGCCACGTGCCACCTTGGTGTGAGTCGATCCTCGGCGTGAAAGACGAGCCGGTGAAGGGAAAAGAGGTTCCTCTGGAATGGACTGAGACATCTGGGGGACTCTTGGAATGGTGGCACGACCCTGGAGTTCCTCTCGCCGTTCCTGTTGAGAGGGCCTCCTCTTGAGATGCGACGGGAACGCCGGGAACTCTTTCCCGACGAAGCAGGGAAAGGATCCCTCATCTCGAGCTACGAGGCGGAAACGGGGCTCCTCTGGATGTGGTCGGGAGCCTCGTGATTCCTCGCGAGTGGAGACGGGTATGTCGGGGAACTTCTTGATTTGCACCAAGGGTGTGAAGGACCCTTTCGAAGTTCCAGAGGGGAGGTGTGATCAGCCTCGAGACGCCTCAGCGGAAATGGGCCACATCTCGCCTGGAGGGGAGAACCTCCTGGATTTTCTCGAGTTGCGGCACGTCTTCTCGAGTTACGACGGGGACCTCAGGGACCCGCTCTGGTGGCCTCAGGAAAGGCCAGTCCCCATGCGAGTTGCTAGGGGACCTCTCGGGATTCCTCTCCCGTCCATGCCGGGGCCTCAGTCCTTGTGTGGAGTCGGGGCCGGAACCTGAGGATTGCTCTCCAGTGTTGCCATGGATCTTGGGGTGTTTCTGAGTCTCCCAGGGGAGTCAGGCCTCGTCTCGAGTGGGGGCATGCACGTGCGCTTTCCTCCCGAGCTGCAGCAGTAGTGTCATGCTTCCTGTCACGTGGATCAAGGGATCTGTGGCTTTCCCTCGAGGCTGTCCCTCGAGGCTTTCCCACGAGGCTTTCCCACAGGGCTGTGCCACGTGCCACCTTGGTGTGAGTCGATCCTCGGCGTGAAAGACGAGCCGGTGAATGGAAAAGAGGTTCCTCTGGAATGGACTCAGACATCTGGGGGACTCTTGGAATGGTGGCACGACCCTGGAGTTCCTCTCGCCGTTCCTGTAGAGAGGGCCTCCTCTTGAGATGCGACGGGAACGCCGGGAACTCTTTCCCGACGAAGCAGGGAAAGGATCCCTCATCTCGAGCTACGAGGCGGAAACGGGGCTCCTCTGGATGTGTGCGGGACCCTCGTGATTCCTCTCGAGTGGAGACGGGTATGTCGGGGAACTTCTTGATTTGCACCAAGGGTGTGAAGGACCCTTTCGAAGTTCCAGAGGGGAGGTGTGATCAGCCTCGAGACGCCTCAGCGGAAATGGGCCTCATCTCGCCTGGAGGGGAGAACCTCCTGGATTTTCTCGAGTTGCGGCAGGTCTTCTCGAGTTACGACGGGGACCTCAGGGACCCGCTCTGGTGGCCTCAGGAAAGGCCAGTCCCCAAGCGAGTTGCTAGGGGACCTCTCGGGATTCCTCTCCCGTCCATGCCGGGGCCTCAGTCCTTGTGTGGAGTCGGGGCCGGAACCTGAGGATTCCTCTCCAGTGTTGCCAAGGATCTTGGGGTGCTTCTGAGTCTCCCCAAGAAAGTCAGGCCTCGTCTCGAGTGGGGGCATGCACGTGCGCTTTCCTCCCGAGCTGCAGCAGTAGTGTCACGCTTCCTGTCACGTGGATCAAGGGATCTGTGGCTTTCCCTCGAGGCTGTCCCTCGAGGCTTTCCCACGAGGCTTTCCCACAGGGCTGTGCCACGTGCCACCTTGGTGTGAGTCGATCCTCGGCGTGAAAGACGAGCCGGTGAAGGGAAAAGAGGTTCCTCTCGAATGGATTGAAACATCTGGGGGACTCTTGGAATGCTGGCTCGACCCTGGAGTTCCTCTCGCCGTTCCTGTTTAGAGGCCTCCTCTTGAGATGCGACGGGAACGCCGGGAACTCTTTCCCGACGAAGCAGGGAAAGGATCCCTCATCTCGAGCTACGAGGCGGAAACGGGGCTCCTCTGGATGTGGGCGGGACCCTCGTGATTCCTCTCGAGTGGAGACGGGTATGTCGGGGAACTTCTTGATTTGCACCAAGGGTGTGAAGTACCCTTTCGAAGTTCCAGAGGTGAGGTGTGATCAGCCTCGAGACGCCTCAGCGGAAATGGGCCTCATCTCGCCTGGAGGGGAGAACCTCCTGGATTTTCTCGAGTTGCGGCAGGTCTTCTCGAGTTACGACGGGGACCTCAGGGACCCGCTCTGGTGGCATCAGGAAAGGCCAGTCCCCATGCGAGTTGCTAGGGGACCTCTCGGGATTCCTCTCCCGTCCATGCCGGGGCCTCAGTCCTTGTGTGGAGTCGGGGCCGGAACCTGAGGATTCCTCTCCAGTGTTGCCATGGATCTTGGGGTGCTTCTGAGTCTCCCCAAGAAAGTCAGGCCTCGTCTCGAGTGGGGGCATGCACGTGCGCTTTCCTCCCGAGCTGCAGCAGTAGTGTCACGCTTCCTGTCACGTGGATCAAGGGATCTGTGGCTTTCCCTCGAGGCTGTCCCTCGAGGCTTTCCCACGAGGCTTTCCCACAGGGCTGTGCCACGTGCCACCTTGGTGTGAGTCGATCCTCGGCGTGAAAGACGAGCCGGTGAAGGGAAAAGAGGTTCCTCTCGAATGGATTGAAACATCTGGGGACTCTTGGAATGCTGGCTCGACCCTGGAGTTCCTCTCGCCGTTCCTGTTTAGAGGGCCTCGTCTTGAGATGCGACGGGAACGCCGGGAACTCTTTCCCGACGAAGCAGGGAAAGGATCCCTCATCTCGAGCTACGAGGCGGAAACGGGGCTCCTCTGGATGTGGGCGGGACCCTCGTGATTCCTCTCGAGTGGAGACGGGTATGTCGGGGAACTTCTTGATTTGCACCAAGGGTGTGAAGGACCCTTTCGAAGTTCCAGAGGTGAGGTGTGATCAGCCTCGAGACGCCTCAGCGGAAATGGGCCTCATCTCGCCTGGAGGGGAGAACCTCCTGGATTTTCTCGAGTTGCGGCAGGTCTTCTCGAGTTACGACGGGGACCTCAGGGACCCGCTCTGGTGGCCTCAGGAAAGGCCAGTCCCCATGCGAGTTGCTAGGGGACCTCTCGGGATTCCTCTCCCGTCCATGCCGGGGCCTCAGTCCTTGTGTGGAGTCGGGGCCGGAACCTGAGGATTCCTCTCCAGTGTTGCCATGGATCTTGGGGTGCTTCTGAGTCTCCCCAAGAAAGTCAGGCCTCGTCTCGAGTGGGGGCATGCACGTGCGCTTTCCTCCCGAGCTGCAGCAGTAGTGTCACGCTTCCTGTCACGTGGATCAAGGGATCTGTGGCTTTCCCTCGAGGCTGTCCCTCGAGGCTTTCCCACGAGGCTTTCCCACAGGGCTGTGCCACGTGCCACCTTGGTGTGAGTCGATCCTCGGCGTGAAAGACGAGCCGGTGAAGGGAAAAGAGGTTCCTCTCGAATGGATTGAAACATCTGGGGGACTCTTGGAATGCTGGCTCGACCCTGGAGTTCCTCTCGCCGTTCCTGTTTAGAGGGCCTCCTCTTGAGATGCGACGGGAACGCCGGGAACTCTTTCCCGACGAAGCAGGGAAAGGATCCCTCATCTCGAGCTACGAGGCGGAAACGGGGCTCCTCTGGATGTGGGCGGGACCCTCGTGATTCCTCTCGAGTGGAGACGGGTATGTCGGGGAACTTCTTGATTTGCACCAAGGGTGTGAAGGACCCTTTCGAAGTTCCAGAGGTGAGGTGTGATCAGCCTCGAGACGCCTCAGCGGAAATGGGCCTCATCTCGCCTGGAGGGGAGAACCTCCTGGATTTTCTCGAGTTGCGGCAGGTCTTCTCGAGTTACGACGGGGACCTCAGGGACCCGCTCTGGTGGCCTCAGGAAAGGCCAGTCCCCATGCGAGTTGCTAGGGGACCTCTCGGGATTCCTCTCCCGTCCATGCCGGGGCCTCAGTCCTTGTGTGGAGTCGGGGCCGGAACCTGAGGATTCCTCTCCAGTGTTGCCATGGATCTTGGGGTGCTTCTGAGTCTCCCCAAGAAAGTCAGGCCTCGTCTCGAGTGGGGGCATGCACGTGCGCTTTCCTCCCGAGCTGCAGCAGTAGTGTCACGCTTCCTGTCACGTGGATCAAGGGATCTGTGGCTTTCCCTCGAGGCTGTCCCTCGAGGCTTTCCCACGAGGCTTTCCCACAGGGCTGTGCCACGTGCCACCTTGGTGTGAGTCGATCCTCGGCGTGAAAGACGAGCCGGTGAAGGGAAAAGAGGTTCCTCTCGAATGGATTGAAACATCTGGGGGACTCTTGGAATGCTGGCTCGACCCTGGAGTTCCTCTCGCCGTTCCTGTTTAGAGGGCCTCCTCTTGAGATGCGACGGGAACGCCGGGAACCTCTTTCCCGACGAAGCAGGGAAAGGATCCCTCATCTCGAGCTACGAGGCGGAAACGGGGCTCCTCTGGATGTGGGCGGGACCCTCGTGATTCCTCTCGAGTGGAGACGGGTATGTCGGGGAACTTCTTGATTTGCACCAAGGGTGTGAAGGACCCTTTCGAAGTTCCAGAGGTGAGGTGTGATCAGCCTCGAGACGCCTCAGCGGAAATGGGCCTCATCTCGCCTGGAGGGGAGAACCTCCTGGATTTTCTCGAGTTGCGGCAGGTCTTCTCGAGTTACGACGGGGACCTCAGGGACCCGCTCTGGTGGCCTCAGGAAAGGCCAGTCCCCATGCGAGTTGCTAGGGGACCTCTCGGGATTCCTCTCCCGTCCATGCCGGGGCCTCAGTCCTTGTGTGGAGTCGGGGCCCTAGGGGACCTCTCGGGATTCCTCTCCCGTCCATGCCGGGGCCTCAGTCCTTGTGTGGAGTCGGGGCCGGAACCTGAGGATTCCTCTCCAGTGTTGCCATGGATCTTGGGGTGCTTCTGAGTCTCCCCAAGAAAGTCAGGCCTCGTCTCGAGTGGGGGCATGCACGTGCGCTTTCCTCCCGAGCTGCAGCAGTAGTGTCACGCTTCCTGTCACGTGGATCAAGGGATCTGTGGCTTTCCCTCGAGGCTGTCCCTCGAGGCTTTCCCACGAGGCTTTCCCACAGGGCTGTGCCACGTGCCACCTTGGTGTGAGTCGATCCTCGGCGTGAAAGACGAGCCGGTGAAGGGAAAAGAGGTTCCTCTCGAATGGATTGAAACATCTGGGGGACTCTTGGAATGCTGGCTCGACCCTGGAGTTCCTCTCGCCGTTCCTGTTTAGAGGGCCTCCTCTTGAGATGCGACGGGAACGCCGGGAACTCTTTCCCGACGAAGCAGGGAAAGGATCCCTCATCTCGAGCTACGAGGCGGAAACGGGGCTCCTCTGGATGTGGGCGGGACCCTCGTGATTCCTCTCGAGTGGAGACGGGTATGTCGGGGAACTTCTTGATTTGCACCAAGGGTGTGAAGGACCCTTTCGAAGTTCCAGAGGTGAGGTGTGATCAGCCTCGAGACGCCTCAGCGGAAATGGGCCTCATCTCGCCTGGAGGGGAGAACCTCCTGGATTTTCTCGAGTTGCGGCAGGTCTTCTCGAGTTACGACGGGGACCTCAGGGACCCGCTCTGGTGGCCTCAGGAAAGGCCAGTCCCCATGCGAGTTGCTAGGGGACCTCTCGGGATTCCTCTCCCGTCCATGCCGGGGCCTCAGTCCTTGTGTGGAGTCGGGGCCGGAACCTGAGGATTCCTCTCCAGTGTTGCCATGGATCTTGGGGTGTTTCTGAGTCTCCCCAGGGGAGTCAGGCCTCGTCTCGAGTGGGGGCATTCACGTGCGCTTTCCTCCCGAGCTGCAGCAGTAGTGTCACGATTCCTGTCACGTGGATCAAGGGATCTGTGGCTTTCCCTCGAGGCTGTCCCTCGAGGCTTTCCCACGAGGCTTTCCCACAGGGCTGTGCCACGTGCCACCTTGGTGTGAGTCGATCCTCGGCGTGAAAGACGAGCCGGTGAAGGGAAAAGAGGTTCCTCTGAAATGGACTGAGACATCTGGGGGACTCTTGGAATGCTGGCTCGACCCTGGAGTTCCTCTCGCCGTTCCTGTTGAGAGGGCCTCCTCTTGAGATGCGACGGGAACGCCGGGAACTCTTTCCCGACGAAGCAGGGAAAGGATCCCTCATCTCGAGCTACGAGGCGGAAACGGGGCTCCTCTGGATGTGGGCGGGACCCTCGTGATTCCTCTCGAGTGGAGACGGCTAGGTCGGGGAACTTCTTGATTTGCACCAAGGGTGTGAAGGAGCCTTTCGAACTTCCAGAGGTGAGGTGTGATCAGCCTCGAGACGCCTCAGCGGAAATGGGCCTCATCTCGCCTGGAGGGGAGAACCTCCTGGATTTTCTCGAGTTGCGGCACGTCTTCTCGAGTTACGACGGGGACCTCAGGGACCCGCTCTGGTGGCCTCAGGAAAGGCCAGTCCCCATGCGAGTTGCTAGGGGACCTCTCGGGATTCCTCTCCCGTCCATGCCGGGGCCTCAGTCCTTGTGTGGAGTCGGGGCCGGAACCTGAGGATTCCTCTCCAGTGTTGCCATGGATCTTGGGGTGCTTCTGAGTCTCCCCAAGAAAGTCAGGCCTCGTCTCGAGTGGGGGCATGCACGTGCGCTTTCCTCCCGAGCTGCAGCAGTAGTGTCACGCTTCCTGTCACGTGGATCAAGGGATCTGTGGCTTTCCCTCGAGGCTGTCCCTCGAGGCTTTCCCACGAGGCTTTCCCACAGGGCTGTGCCACGTGCCACCTTGGTGTGAGTCGATCCTCGGCGTGAAAGACGAGCCGGTGAAGGGAAAAGAGGTTCCTCTCGAATGGATTGAAACATCTGGGGGACTCTTGGAATGCTGGCTCGACCCTGGAGTTCCTCTCGCCGTTCCTGTTTAGAGGGCCTCCTCTTGAGATGCGACGGGAACGCCGGGAACTCTTTCCCGACGAAGCAGGGAAAGGATCCCTCATCTCGAGCTACGAGGCGGAAACGGGGCTCCTCTGGATGTGGGCGGGACCCTCGTGATTCCTCTCGAGTGGAGACGGGTATGTTGGGGAACTTCTTGATTTGCACCAAGGGTGTGAAGGACCCTTTCGAAGTTCCAGAGGTGAGGTGTGATCAGCCTCGAGACGCCTCAGCGGAAATGGGCCTCATCTCGCCTGGAGGGGAGAACCTCCTGGATTTTCTCGAGTTGCGGCAGGTCTTCTCGAGTTACGACGGGGACCTCAGGGACCCGCTCTGGTGGCCTCAGGAAAGGCCAGTCCCCATGCGAGTTGCTAGGGGACCTCTCGGGATTCCTCTCCCGTCCATGCCGGGGCCTCAGTCCTTGTGTGGAGTCGGGGCCGGAACCTGAGGATTCCTCTCCAGTGTTGCCATGGATCTTGGGGTGTTTCTGAGTCTCCCCAGGGGAGTCAGGCCTCGTCTCGAGTGGGGGCATTCACGTGCGCTTTCCTCCCGAGCTGCAGCAGTAGTGTCACGATTCCTGTCACGTGGATCAAGGGATCTGTGGCTTTCCCTCGAGGCTGTCCCTCGAGGCTTTCCCACGAGGCTTTCCCACAGGGCTGTGCCACGTGCCACCTTGGTGTGAGTCGATCCTCGGCGTGAAAGACGAGCCGGTGAAGGGAAAAGAGGTTCCTCTGAAATGGACTGAGACATCTGGGGGACTCTTGGAATGCTGGCTCGACCCTGGAGTTCCTCTCGCCGTTCCTGTTGAGAGGGCCTCCTCTTGAGATGCGACGGGAACGCCGGGAACTCTTTCCCGACGAAGCAGGGAAAGGATCCCTCATCTCGAGCTACGAGGCGGAAACGGGGCTCCTCTGGATGTGGGCGGGACCCTCGTGATTCCTCTCGAGTGGAGACGGCTAGGTCGGGGAACTTCTTGATTTGCACCAAGGGTGTGAAGGAGCCTTTCGAACTTCCAGAGGTGAGGTGTGATCAGCCTCGAGACGCCTCAGCGGAAATGGGCCTCATCTCGCCTGGAGGGGAGAACCTCCTGGATTTTCTCGAGTTGCGGCACGTCTTCTCGAGTTACGACGGGGACCTCAGGGACCCGCTCTGGTGGCCTCAGGAAAGGCCAGTCCCCATGCGAGTTGCTAGGGGACCTCTCGGGATTCCTCTCCCGTCCATGCCGGGGCCTCAGTCCTTGTGTGGAGTCGGGGCCGGAACCTGAGGATTGCTCTCCAGTGTTGCCATGGATCTTGGGGTGTTTCTTAGTCTCCCCAGGGGAGTCAGGCCTCGTCTCGAGTGGGGGCATGCACGTGCGCTTTCCTCCCGAGCTGCAGCAGTAGTGTCACGCTTCCTGTCACGTGGATCAAGGGATCTGTGGCTTTCCCTCGAGGCTGTCCCTCGAGGCTTTCCCACGAGGCTTTCCCACAGGGCTGTGCCACGTGCCACCTTGGTGTGAGTCGATCCTCGGCGTGAAAGACGAGCCGGTGAAGGGAAAAGAGGTTCCTCTGGAATGGACTGAGACATCTGGGGGACTCTTGGAATGGTGGCACGACCCTGGAGTTCCTCTCGCCGTTCCTGTTGAGAGGGCCTCCTCTTGAGATGCGACGGGAACGCCGGGAACTCTTTCCCGACGAAGCAGGGAAAGGATCCCTCATCTCGAGCTACGAGGCGGAAACGGGGCTCCTCTGGATGTGGGCGGGACCCTCGTGATTCCCCTCGAGTGGAGACGGGTATGTCGGGGAACTTCTTGATTTGCACCAAGGGTGTGAAGGACCCTTTCGAAGTTCCAGAGGTGAGGTGTGATCAGCCTCGAGACGCCTCAGCGGAAATGGGCCTCATCTCGCCTGGAGGGGTGAACCTCCTGGATTTTCTCGAGTTGCGGCACGTCTTCTCGAGTTACGACGGGGACCTCAGGGACCCGCTCTGGTGGCCTCAGGAAAGGCCAGTCCCCATGCGAGTTGCTAGGGGACCTCTCGGGATTCCTCTCCCGTCCATGCCGGGGCCTCAGTCCTTGTGTGGAGTCGGGGCCGGAACCTGAGGATTCCTCTCCAGTGTTGCCATGGATCTTGGGGTGCTTCTGAGTCTCCCCAGGGGAGTCAGGCCTCGTCTCGAGTGGGGGCATGCACGTGCGCTTTGCTCCCGAGCTGCAGCAGTAGTGTCATGCTTCCTGTCACGTGGATCAAGGGATCTGTGGCTTTCCCTCGAGGCTGTCCCTCGAGGCTTTCCCACGAGGCTTTCCCACAGGGCTGTGCCACGTGCCACCTTGGTGTGAGTCGATCCTCGGCGTGAAAGACGAGCCGGTGAAGGGAAAAGAGGTTCCTCTGGAATGGACTGAGACATCTGGGGGACTCTTGGAATGGTGGCACGACCCTGGAGTTCCTCTCGCCGTTCCTGTAGAGAGGGCCTCCTCTTGAGATGCGACGGGAACGCCGGGAACTCTTTCCCGACGAAGCAGGGAAAGGATCCCTCATCTCGAGCTACGAGGCGGAAACGGGGCTCCTCTGGATGTGGTCGGGACCCTCGTGATTCCTCGCGAGTGGAGACGGGTATGTCGGGGAACTTCTTGATTTGCACCAAGGGTGTGAAGGACCCTTTCGAAGTTCCAGAGGGGAGGTGTGATCAGCCTCGAGACGCCTCAGCGGAAATGGGCCTCATCTCGCCTGGAGGGGAGAACCTCCTGGATTTTCTCGAGTTGCGGCACGTCTTCTCGAGTTACGACGGGGACCTCAGGGACCCGCTCTCGTGGCCTCAGGAAAGGCCAGTCCCCATGCGAGTTGCTAGGGGACCTCTCGGGATTCCTCTCCCGTCCATGCCGGGGCCTCAGTCCTTGTGTGGAGTCGGGGCCGGAACCTGAGGATTGCTCTCCAGTGTTGCCATGGATCTTGGGGTGTTTCTGAGTCTCCCCAGGGGAGTCAGGCCTCGTCTCGAGTGGGGGCATGCACGTGCGCTTTCCTCCCGAGCTGCAGCAGTAGTGTCATGCTTCCTGTCACGTGGATCAAGGGATCTGTGGCTTTCCCTCGAGGCTGTCCCTCGAGGCTTTCCCACGAGGCTTTCCCACAGGGCTGTGCCACGTGCCACCTTGGTGTGAGTCGATCCTCGGCGTGAAAGACGAGCCGGTGAAGGGAAAAGAGGTTCCTCTGGAATGGACTGAGACATCTGGGGGACTCTTGGAATGGTGGCACGACCCTGGAGTTCCTCTCGCCGTTCCTGTAGAGAGGGCCTCCTCTTGAGATGCGACGGGAACGCCGGGAACTCTTTCCCGACGAAGCAGGGAAAGGATCCCTCATCTCGAGCTACGAGGCGGAAACGGGGCTCCTCTGGATGTGGTCGGGACACTCGTGATTCCTCTCGAGTGGAGACGGGTATGTCGGGGAACTTCTTGATTTGCACCAAGGGTGTGAAGGACCCTTTCGAAGTTCCAGAGGGGAGGTGTGATCAGCCTCGAGACGCCTCAGCGGAAATGGGCCTCATCTCGCCTGGAGGGGAGAACCTCCTGGATTTTCTCGAGTTGCGGCAGGTCTTCTCGAGTTACGACGGGGACCTCAGGGACCCGCTCTGGTAGCCTCAGGAAAGGCCAGTCCCCATGCGAGTTGCTAGGGGACCTCTCGGGATTCCTCTCCCGTCCATGCCGGGGCCTCAGTCCTTGTGTGGAGTCGGGGCCGGAACCTGAGGATTCCTCTCCAGTGTTGCCAAGGATCTTGGGGTGCTTCTGAGTCTCCCCAAGAAAGTCAGGCCTCGTCTCGAGTGGGGGCATGCACGTGCGCTTTCCTCCCGAGCTGCAGCAGTAGTGTCACGCTTCCTGTCACGTGGATCAAGGGATCTGTGGCTTTCCCTCGAGGCTGTCCCTCGAGTCTTTCCCACGAGGCTTTCCCACAGGGCTGTGCCACGTGCCACCTTGGTGTGAGTCGATCCTCGGCGTGAAAGACGAGCCGGTGAAGGGAAAAGAGGTTCCTCTGAAATGGACTGAGACATGTGGGGGACTCTTGGAATGGTGGTGCGACCCTGGAGTTCCTCTCGCCGTTCCTGTTGAGAGGGCCTCCTCTTGAGATGCGACGGGAACGCCGGGAACTCTTTCCCGACGCAGCAGGGAAAGGATCCCTCATCTCGAGCTACGAGGCGGAAACGGGGCTCCTCTGGATGTGGGCGGGACCCTCGTGATTCCTCTCGAGTGGAGACGGGTATGTCGGGGAACTTCTTGATTTGCACTAAGGGTGTGAAGGACCCTTTCGAAGTTCCATAGGGGAGGTGTGATCAGCCTCGAGACGCCTCATCGGAAATGGGCCTCATCTCGCCTGGAGGGGAGAACCTCCTGGATTTTCTCGAGTTGCGGCAGGTCTTCTCGAGTTACGACGGGGACCTCAGGGACCCGCTCTGGTGGCCTCAGGAAAGGCCAGTCCCCATGCCAGTTGCTAGGGGACCTCTCGGGATTCCTCTCCCGTCCATGCCGGGGCCTCAGTCCTTGTGTGGAGTCGGGGCCGGAACCTGAGGATTCCTCTCCAGTGTTGCCATGGATCTTGGGGTGCTTCTTAGTCTCCCCAGGGAAACAGGCCTCGTCTCGAGTGGGGGCATGCACGTGCGCTTTCCTCCCGAGCTGCAGCAGTAGTGTCACGCTTCCTGTCACGTGGATCAAGGGATCTGTGGCTTTCCCTCGAGGCTGTCCCTCGAGGCTTTCCCACGAGGCTTTCCCACAGGGCTGTGCCACGTGCCACCTTGGTGTGAGTCGATCCTCGGCGTGAAAGACGAGCCGGTGAAGGGAAAAGAGGTTCCTCTGGAATGGACTGAGACATCTGGGGGACTCTTGGAATGCTGGCTCGACCCTGGAGTTCCTCTCGCCGTTCCTGTTTAGAGGGCCTCCTCTTGAGATGCGACGGGAACGCCGGGAACTCTTTCCCGACGAAGCAGGGAAAGGATCCCTCATCTCGAGCTACGAGGCGGAAAAGCGGCTCCTCTGGATGTGGGCGGGACCCTCGTGATTCCTCTCGAGTGGAGACGGGTATGTCGGGGAACTTCTTGATTTGCACCAAGGGTGTGAAGGACCCTTTCGAAGTTCCAGAGGTGAGGTGTGATCAGCCTCGAGACGCCTCAGCGGAAATGGGCCTCATCTCGCCTGGAGGGGAGAACCTCCTGGATTTTCTCGAGTTGCGGCACGTCTTCTCGAGTTACGACGGGGACCTCAGGGACCCGCTCTCGTGGCCTCAGGAAAGGCCAGTCCCCATGCGAGTTGCTAGGGGACCTCTCGGGATTCCTCTCCCGTCCATGCCGGGGCCTCAGTCCTTGTGTGGAGTCGGGGCCGGAACCTGAGGATTGCTCTCCAGTGTTGCCATGGATCTTGGGGTGTTTCTGAGTCTCCCCAGGGGAGATAGGCCTCGTCTCGAGTGGGGGCATGCACGTGCGCTTTCCTCCCGAGCTGCAGCAGTAGTGTCACGCTTCCTGTCACGTGGATCAAGGGATCTGTGGCTTTCCCTCGAGGCTGTCCCTCGAGGCTTTCCCACGAGGCTTTCCCACAGGGCTGTGCCACGTGCCACCTTGGTGTGAGTCGATCCTCGGCGTGAAAGACGAGCCGGTGAAGGGAAAAGAGGTTCCTCTGGAATGGACTGAGACATCTGGGGGACTCTTGGAATGGTGGCACGACCCTGGAGTTCCTCTCGCGGTTCCTGTAGAGAGGGCCTCCTCTTGAGATGCGACGGGAACGCCGGGAACTCTTTCCCGACGAAGCAGGGAAAGGATCCCTCATCTCGAGCTACGAGGCGGAAACGGGGCTCCTCTGGATGTGGTCGGGACACTCGTGATTCCTCTCGAGTGGAGACGGGTATGTCGGGGAACTTCTTGATTTGCACCAAGGGTGTGAAGGACCCTTTCGAAGTTCCAGAGGGGAGGTGTGATCAGCCTCGAGACGCCTCAGCGGAAATGGGCCTCATCTCGCCTGGAGGGGAGAACCTCCTGGATTTTCTCGAGTTGTGGCAGGTCTTCTCGAGTTACGACGGGGACCTCAGGGACCCGCTCTGGTAGCCTCAGGAAAGGCCAGTCCCCATGCGAGTTGCTAGGGGACCTCTCGGGATTCCTCTCCCGTCCATGCCGGGGCCTCAGTCCTTGTGTGGAGTCGGGGCCGGAACCTGAGGATTACTCTCGAGTGTTGCCAAGGATCTTGGGGTGCTTCTGAGTCTCCCCAAGAAAGTCAGGCCTCGTCTCGAGTGGGGGCATGCACGTGCGCTTTCCTCCCGAGCTGCAGCAGTAGTGTCACGCTTCCTGTCACGTGGATCAAGGGATCTGTGGCTTTCCCTCGAGGCTGTCCCTCGAGGCTTTCCCACGAGGCTTTCCCACAGGGCTGTGCCACGTGCCACCTTGGTGTGAGTCGATCCTCGGCGTGAAAGACGAGCCGGTGAAGGGAAAAGAGGTTCCTCTGAAATGGACTGAGACATGTGGGGGACTCTTGGAATGGTGGTGCGACCCTGGAGTTCCTCTCGCCGTTCCTGTTGAGAGGGCCTCCTCTTGAGATGCGACGGGAACGCCGGGAACTCTTTCCCGACGCAGCAGGGAAAGGATCCCTCATCTCGAGCTACGAGGCGGAAACGGGGCTCCTCTGGATGTGGGCGGGACCCTCGTGATTCCTCTCGAGTGGAGACGGGTATGTCGTGGAACTTCTTGATTTGCACTAAGGGTGTGAAGGACCCTTTCGAAGTTCCATAGGGGAGGTGTGATCAGCCTCGAGACGCCTCATCGGAAATGGGCCTCATCTCGCCTGGAGGGGAGAACCTCCTGGATTTTCTCGAGTTGCGGCAGGTCTTCTCGAGTTACGACGGGGACCTCAGGGACCCGCTCTGGTGGCCTCAGGAAAGGCCAGTCCCCATGCGAGTTGCTAGGGGACCTCTCGGGATTCCTCTCCCGTCCATGCCGGGGCCTCAGTCCTTGTGTGGAGTCGGGGCCGGAACCTGAGGATTCCTCTCCAGTGTTGCCATGGGTCTTGGGGTGCTTCTTAGTCTCCCCAGGGAAACAGGCCTCGTCTCGAGTGGGGGCATGCACGTGCGCTTTCCTCCCGAGCTGCAGCAGTAGTGTCACGCTTCCTGTCACGTGGATCAAGGGATCTGTGGCTTTCCCTCGAGGCTGTCCCTCGAGGCTTTCCCACGAGGCTTTCCCACAGGGCTGTGCCACGAGCCACCTTGGTGTGAGTCGATCCTCGGCGTGAAAGACGAGCCGGTGAAGGGAAAAGAGGTTCCTCTGGAATGGACTGAGACATCTGGGGGACTCTTGGAATGCTGGCTCGACCCTGGAGTTCCTCTCGCCGTTCCTGTTTAGAGGGCCTCCTCTTGAGATGCGACGGGAACGCCGGGAACTCTTTCCCGACGAAGCAGGGAAAGGATCCCTCATCTCGAGCTACGAGGCGGAAAAGCGGCTCCTCTGGATGTGGGTGGGACCCTCGTGATTCCTCTCGAGTGGAGACGGGTATGTCGGGGAACTTCTTGATTTGCACCAAGGGTGTGAAGGACCCTTTCGAAGTTCCAGAGGTGAGGTGTGATCAGCCTCGAGACGCCTCAGCGGAAATGGGCCTCATCTCGCCTGGAGGGGAGAACCTCCTGGATTTTCTCGAGTTGCGGCACGTCTTCTCGAGTTACGACGGGGACCTCAGGGACCCGCTCTCGTGGCCTCAGGAAAGGCCAGTCCCCATGCGAGTTGCTAGGGGACCTCTCGGGATTCCTCTCCCGTCCATGCCGGGGCCTCAGTCCTTGTGTGGAGTCGGGGCCGGAACCTGAGGATTGCTCTCCAGTGTTGCCATGGATCTTGGGGTGTTTCTGAGTCTCCCCAGGGGAGTCAGGCCTCGTCTCGAGTGGGGGCATGCACGTGCGCTTTCCTCCCGAGCTGCAGCAGTAGTGTCACGCTTCCTGTCACGTGGATCAAGGGATCTGTGGCTTTCCCTCGAGGCTGTCCCTCGAGGCTTTCCCACGAGGCTTTCCCACAGGGCTGTGCCACGTGCCACCTTGGTGTGAGTCGATCCTCGGCGTGAAAGACGAGCCGGTGAAGGGAAAAGAGGTTCCTCTGGAATGGACTGAGACATCTGGGGGACTCTTGGAATGGTGGCACGACCCTGGAGTTCCTCTCGCCGTTCCTGTAGAGAGGGCCTCCTCTTGAGATGCGACGGGAACGCCGGGAACTCTTTCCCGACGAAGCAGGGAAAGGATCCCTCATCTCGAGCTACGAGGCGGAAACGGGGCTCCTCTGGATGTGGTCGGGACACTCGTGATTCCTCTCGAGTGGAGACGGGTATGTCGGGGAACTTCTTGATTTGCACCAAGGGTGTGAAGGACCCTTTCGAAGTTCCAGAGGGGAGGTGTGATCAGCCTCGAGACGCCTCAGCGGAAATGGGCCTCATCTCGCCTGGAGGGGAGAACCTCCTGGATTTTCTCCAGTTGCGGCAGGTCTTCTCGAGTTACGACGGGGACCTCAGGGACCCGCTCTGGTAGCCTCAGGAAAGGCCAGTCCCCATGCGAGTTGCTAGGGGACCTCTCGGGATTCCTCTCCCGTCCATGCCGGGGCCTCAGTCCTTGTGTGGAGTCGGGGCCGGAACCTGAGGATTACTCTCCAGTGTTGCCAAGGATCTTGGGGTGCTTCTGAGTCTCCCCAAGAAAGTCAGGCCTCGTCTCGAGTGGGGGCATGCACGTGCGCTTTCCTCCCGAGCTGCAGCAGTAGTGTCACGCTTCCTGTCACGTGGATCAAGGGATCTGTGGCTTTCCCTCGAGGCTGTCCCTCGAGGCTTTCCCACGAGGCTTTCCCACAGGGCTGTGCCACGTGCCACCTTGGTGTGAGTCGATCCTCGGCGTGAAAGACGAGCCGGTGAAGGGAAAAGAGGTTCCTCTGAAATGGACTGAGACATGTGGGGGACTCTTGGAATGGTGGTGCGACCCTGGAGTTCCTCTCGCCGTTCCTGTTGAGAGGGCCTCCTCTTGAGATGCGACGGGAACGCCGGGAACTCTTTCCCGACGCAGCAGGGAAAGGATCCCTCATCTCGAGCTACGAGGCGGAAACGGGGCTCCTCTGGATGTGGGCGGGACCCTCGTGATTCCTCTCGAGTGGAGACGGGTATGTCGGGGAACTTCTTGATTTGCACTAAGGGTGTGAAGGACCCTTTCGAAGTTCCATAGGGGAGGTGTGATCAGCCTCGAGACGCCTCATCGGAAATGGGCCTCATCTCGCCTGGAGGGGAGAACCTCCTGGATTTTCTCGAGTTGCGGCAGGTCTTCTCGAGTTACGACGGGGACCTCAGGGACCCGCTCTGGTGGCCTCAGGAAAGGCCAGTCCCCATGCGAGTTGCTAGGGGACCTCTCGGGATTCCTCTCCCGTCCATGCCGGGGCCTCAGTCCTTGTGTGGAGTCGGGGCCGGAACCTGAGGATTGCTCTCCAGTGTTGTCATGGATCTTGGGGTGTTTCTGAGTCTCCCCAGGGGAGTCAGGCCTCGTCTCGACTGGGGGCATGCACGTGCGCTTTCCTCCCGAGCTGCAGCAGTAGTGTCATGCTTCCTGTCACGTGGATCAAGGGATCTGTGGCTTTCCCTCGAGGCTGTCCCTCGAGGCTTTCCCACGAGGCTTTCCCACAGGGCTGTGCCACGTGCCACCTTGGTGTGAGTCGATCCTCGGCGTGAAAGACGAGCCGGTGAAGGGAAAAGAGGTTCCTCTGGAATGGACTGAGACATCTGGGGGACTCTTGGAATGGTGGCACGACCCTGGAGTTCCTCTCGCCGTTCCTGTAGAGAGGGCCTCCTCTTGAGATGCGACGGGAACGCCGGGAACTCTTTCCCGACGAAGCAGGGAAAGGATCCCTCATCTCGAGCTATGAGGCGGAAACGGGGCTCCTCTGGATGTGGGCGGGACCCTCGTGATTCCTCTCGAGTGGAGACGGGTATGTCGGGGAACTTCTTGATTTGCACCAAGGGTGTGAAGGACCCTTTCGAAGTTCCAGAGGTGAGGTGTGATCAGCCTCGAGACGCCTCAGCGGAAATGGGCCTCATCTCGCCTAGAGGGGAGAACCTCCTGGATTTTCTCGAGTTGCGGCAGGTCTTCTCGAGTTACGACGGGGACCTCAGGGACCCGCTCTGGTGGCCTCAGGAAAGGCCAGTCCCCATGCGAGTTGCTAGGGGACCTCTCGGGATTCCTCTCCCGTCCATGCCGGGGCCTCAGTCCTTGTGTGGAGTCGGGGCCGGAACCTGAGGATTCCTCTCCAGTGTTGCCATGGATCTTGGGGTGCTTCTTAGTCTCCCCAGGGAATCAGGCCTCGTCTCGAGTGGGGGCATGCACGTGCGCTTTCCTCCCGAGCTGCAGCAGTAGTGTCACGCTTCCTGTCAGGAGCATCAAGGGATCTGTGGCTTTCCCTCGAGGCTGTCCCTCGAGGCTTTCCCACGAGGCTTTCCCACAGGGCTGTGCCACGTGCCACCTTGGTGTGAGTCGATCCTCGGCGTGAAAGACGAGCCGGTGAAGGGAAAAGAGGTTCCTCTCGAATGGATTGAGACATCTGGGGGACTCTTGGAATGCTGGCTCGACCCTGGAGTTCCTCTCGCCGTTCCTGTTTAGAGGGCCTCCTCTTGAGATGCGACGGGAACGCCGGGAACTCTTTCCCGACGAAGCAGGGAAAGGATCCCTCATCTCGAGCTACGAGGCGGAAACGGGGCTCCTCTGGATGTGGGCGGGACCCTCGTGATTCCTCTCGAGTGGAGACGGGTATGTCGGGGAACTTCTTGATTTGCACCAAGGGTGTGAAGGACCCTTTCGAAGTTCCAGAGGGGAGGTGTGATCAGCCTCGAGACGCCTCAGCGGAAATGGGCCTCATCTCGCCTGGAGGGGAGAACCTCCTGGATTTTCTCGAGTTGCGGCAGGTCTTCTCGAGTTACGACGGGGACCTCAGGGACCCGCTCTGGTGGCCTCAGGAAAGGCCAGTCCCCATGCGAGTTGCTAGGGGACCTCTCGGGATTCCTCTCCCGTCCATGCCGGGGCCTCAGTCCTTGTGTGGAGTCGGGGCCGGAACCTGAGGATTCCTCTCCAGTGTTGCCAAGGATCTTGGGGTGCTTCTGAGTCTCCCCAAGAAAGTCAGGCCTCGTCTCGAGTGGGGGCATGCACGTGCGCTTTCCTCCCGAGCTGCAGCAGTAGTGTCACGCTTCCTGTCACGTGGATCAAGGGATCTGTGGCTTTCCCTCGAGGCTGTCCCTCGAGGCTTTCCCACGAGGCTTTCCCACAGGGCTGTGCCACGTGCCACTTTGGTGTGAGTCGATCCTCGGCGTGAAAGACGAGCCGGTTAAGGGAAAAGAGGTTCCTCTGGAATGGACTGAGACATGTGGGGGACTCTTGGAATGGTGGCACGACCCTGGAGTTCCTCTCGCCGTTCCTGTAGAGAGGGCCTCCTCTTGAGATGCGACGGGAACGCCGGGAACTCTTTCCCGACGAAGCAGGGAAAGGATCCCTCATCTCGAGCTACGAGGCGGAAACGGGGCTCCTCTGGATGTGGGCGGGACCCTCGTGATTCCTCTCGAGTGGAGACGGGTATGTCGGGGAACTTCTTGATTTGCACCAAGGGTGTGAAGGACCCTTTCGAAGTTCCAGAGGGGAGGTGTGATCAGCCTCGAGACGCCTCAGCGGAAATGGGCCTCATCTCGCCTGGAGGGGAGAACCTCCTGGATTTTCTCGAGTTGCGGCAGGTCTTCTCGAGTTACGACGGGGACCTCAGGGACCCGCTCTGGTGGCCTCAGGAAAGGCCAGTCCCCATGCGAGTTGCTAGGGGACCTCTCGGGATTCCTCTCCCGTCCATGCCGGGGCCTCAGTCCTTGTGTGGAGTCGGGGCCGGAACCTGAGGATTGCTCTCCAGTGTTGCCATGGATCTTGGGGTGTTTCTGAGTCTCCCCAGGGGAGTCAGGCCTCGTCTCGAGTGGGGGCATGCACGTGCGCTTTCCTCCCGAGCTGCAGCAGTAGTGTCACGCTTCCTGTCACGTGGATCAAGGGATCTGTGGCTTTCCCTCGAGGCTGTCCCTCGAGGCTTTCCCACGAGGCTTTCCCACAGGGCTGTGCCACGTGCCACCTTGGTGTGAGTCGATCCTCGGCGTGAAAGACGAGCCGGTGAAGGGAAAAGAGGTTCCTCTGGAATGGACTGAGACATGTGGGGGACTCTTGGAATGGTGGCACGACCCTGGAGTTCCTCTCGCCGTTCCTGTAGAGAGGGCCTCCTCTTGAGATGCGACGGGAACGCCGGGAACTCTTTCCCGACGAAGCAGGGAAAGGATCCCTCATCTCGAGCTATGAGGCGGAAACGGGGCTCCTCTGGATGTGGGCGGGACCCTCGTGATTCCTCTCGAGTGGAGACGGGTATGTCGGGGAACTTCTTGATTTGCACCAAGGGTGTGAAGGACCCTTTCGAAGTTCCAGAGGGGAGGTGTGATCAGCCTCGAGACGCCTCATCGGAAATGGGCCTCATCTCGCCTAGAGGGGAGAACCTCCTGGATTTTCTCGAGTTGGGGCAGGTCTTCTCGAGTTACGACGGGGACCTCAGGGACCCGCTCTGGTGGCCTCAGGAAAGGCCAGTCCCCATGCGAGTTGCTAGGGGACCTCTCGGGATTCCTCTCCCGTCCATGCCGGGGCCTCAGTCCTTGTGTGGAGTCGGGGCGGGAACCTGAGGATTCCTCTCCAGTGTTGCCATGGATCTTGGGGTGTTTCTTTGTCTCCCCAGGGGAGTCAGGCCTCGTCTCGAGTGGGGGCATGCACGTGCGCTTTCCTCCCGAGCTGCAGCAGTAGTGTCACGCTTCCTGTCACGTGGATCAAGGGATCTGTGGCTTTCCCTCGAGGCTGTCCCTCGAGGCTTTCCCACGAGGCTTTCCCACAGGGCTGTGCCACGTGCCACCTTGGTGTGAGTCGATCCTCGGCGTGAAAGACGAGCCGGTGAAGGGAAAAGAGGTTCCTCTGGAATGGACTGAGACATCTGGGGGACTCTTGGAATGGTGGCACGACCCTGGAGTTCCTCTCGCCGTTCCTGTAGAGAGGGCCTCCTCTTGAGATGCGACGGGAACGCCGGGAACTCTTTCCCGACGAAGCAGGGAAAGGATCCCTCATCTCGAGATACGAGGCGGAAACGGGGCTCCTATGGATGTGGCCGGGACCCTCGTGATTCCTCTCGAGTGGAGACGGGTATGTCGGGGAACTTCTTGATTTGTACCAAGGGTGTGAAGGACCCTATCGAAGTTCCAGAGGGGAGGTGTGATCAGCCTCGAGTCGCCTCAGCGGAAATGGGCCTCATCTCGCCTGGAGGGGAGAACCTCCTGGATTTTCTCGAGTTGCGGCAGGTCTTCTCGAGTTACGACGGGGACCTCAGGGACCCGCTCTGGTGGCCTCAGGAAAGGCCAGTCCCCATGCGAGGTGCTAGGGGACCTCTCGGGATTCCTCTCCCGTCCATGCCGGGGCCTCAGTCCTTGTGTGGAGTCGGGGCCGGAACCTGAGGATTCCTCTCCAGTGTTGCCAAGGATCTTGGGGTGCTTCTGAGTCTCCCCAAGAAAGTCAGGCCTCGTCTCGAGTGGGGGCATGCACGTGCGCTTTCCTCCCGAGCTGCAGCAGTAGTGTCACGCTTCCTGTCACGTGGATCAAGGGATCTGTGGCTTTCCCTCGAGGCTGTCCCTCGAGGCTTTCCCACGAGGCTTTCCCACAGGGCTGTGCCACGTGCCACCTTGGTGTGAGTCGATCCTCGGCGTGAAAGACGAGCCGGTGAAGGGAAAAGAGGTTCCTCTGGAATGGACTGAGACATGTGGGGGACTCTTGGAATGGTGGCACGACCCTGGAGTTCCTCTCGCCGATCCTGTAGAGAGGGCCTCCTCTTGAGATGCGACGGGAACGCCGGGAACTCTTTCCCGACGAAGCAGGGAAAGGATCCCTCATCTCGAGCTATGAGGCGGAAACGGGGCTCCTCTGGATGTGGGCGGGACCCTCGTGATTCCTCTCGAGTGGAGACGGGTAGGTCGGGGAACTTCCTGATTTGCAGCAAGGGTGTGAACGAGCGTTTCAAAGTTCCAAAGGTGAGGTGTGATCAGCCTCGAGACGCCTCAGCGGAAATGGGCCTCATCTCGCCTGGAGGGGAGAACCTCCTGGATTTTCTCCAGTTGCGGCAGGTCTTCTCGAGTTACGACGGGGACCTCAGGGACCCGCTCTGGTGGCCTCAGGAAAGGCCAGTCCCCATGCGAGTTGCTAGGGGACCTCTCGGGATTCCTCTCCCGTCCATGCCGGGGCCTCAGTCCTTGTGTGGAGTCGGGGCCGGAACCTGAGGATTCCTCTCCAGTGTTGCCATGGATCTTGGGGTGCTTCTGAGTCTCCCCAGGGGAGTCAGGCCTCGTCTCGAGTGGGGGCATGCACGTGCGCTTTCCTCCCGAGCTGCAGCAGTAGTGTCACGCTTCCTGTCACGTGGATCAAGGGATCTGTGGCTTTCCCTCCAGGCTGTCCCTCGAGGCTTTCCCACGAGGCTTTCCCACAGGGCTGTGCCACGTGCCACCTTGGTGTGAGTCGATCCTCGGCGTGAAAGACGAGCCGGTGAAGGGAAAAGAGGTTCCTCTGGAATGGACTGAGACATGTGGGGGACTCTTGGAATGGTGGCACGACCCTGGAGTTCCTCTCGCCGTTCCTGTAGAGAGGGCCTCCTCTTGAGATGCGACGGGAACGCCGGGAACTCTTTCCCGACGAAGCAGGGAAAGGATCCCTCATCTCGAGCTATGAGGCGGAAACGGGGCTCCTCTGGATGTGGGCGGGACCCTCGTGATTCCTCTCGAGTGGAGACGGGTATGTCGGGGAACTTCTTGATTTGCACCAAGGGTGTGAAGGACCCTTTCGAAGTTCCAGAGGGGAGGTGTGATCAGCCTCGAGACGCCTCATCGGAAATGGGCCTCATCTCCCCTAGAGGGGAGAACCTCCTGGATTTTCTCGAGTTGGGGCAGGTCTTCTCGAGTTACGACGGGGACCTCAGGGACCCGCTCTGGTGGCCTCAGGAAAGGCCAGTCCCCATGCGAGTTGCTAGGGGACCTCTCGGGATTCCTCTCCCGTCCATGCCGGGGCCTCAGTCCTTGTGTGGAGTCGGGGCGGGAACCTGAGGATTACTCTCCAGTGTTGCCATGGATCTTGTGGTGTTTCTGAGTCTCCCCAGGGGAGTCAGGCCTCGTCTCGAGTGGGGGCATGCACGTGCGCTTTCCTCCCGAGCTGCAGCAGTAGTGTCACGCTTCCTGTCACGTGGATCAAGGGATCTGTGGCTTTCCCTCGAGGCTGTCCCTCGAGGCTTTCCCACGAGGCTTTCCCACAGGGCTGTGCCACGTGCCACCTTGGTGTGAGTCGATCCTCGGCGTGAAAGACGAGCCGGTGAAGGGAAAAGAGGTTCCTCTGGAATGGACTGAGACATGTGGGGGACTCTTGGAATGGTGGCACGACCCTGGAGTTCCTCTCGCCGATCCTGTAGAGAGGGCCTCCTCTTGAGATGCGACGGGAACGCCGGGAACTCTTTCCCGACGAAGCAGGGAAAGGATCCCTCATCTCGAGCTATGAGGCGGAAACGGGGCTCCTCTGGATGTGGGCGGGACCCTCGTGATTCCTCTCGAGTGGAGACGGGTAGGTCGGGGAACTTCCTGATTTGCAGCAAGGGTGTGAACGAGCGTTTCAAAGTTCCAAAGGTGAGGTGTGATCAGCCTCGAGACGCCTCAGCGGAAATGGGCCTCATCTCGCCTGGAGGGGAGAACCTCCTGGATTTTCTCCAGTTGCGGCAGGTCTTCTCGAGTTACGACGGGGACCTCAGGGACCCGCTCTGGTGGCCTCAGGAAAGGCCAGTCCCCATGCGAGTTGCTAGGGGACCTCTCGGGATTCCTCTCCCGTCCATGCCGGGGCCTCAGTCCTTGTGTGGAGTCGGGGCCGGAACCTGAGGATTCCTCTCCAGTGTTGCCATGGATCTTGGGGTGCTTCTGAGTCTCCCCAGGGGAGTCAGGCCTCGTCTCGAGTGGGGGCATGCACGTGCGCTTTCCTCCCGAGCTGCAGCAGTAGTGTCACGCTTCCTGTCACGTGGATCAAGGGATCTGTGGCTTTCCCTCCAGGCTGTCCCTCGAGGCTTTCCCACGAGGCTTTCCCACAGGGCTGTGCCACGTGCCACCTTGGTGTGAGTCGATCCTCGGCGTGAAAGACGAGCCGGTGAAGGGAAAAGAGGTTCCTCTGGAATGGACTGAGACATGTGGGGGACTCTTGGAATGGTGGCACGACCCTGGAGTTCCTCTCGCCGTTCCTGTAGAGAGGGCCTCCTCTTGAGATGCGACGGGAACGCCGGGAACTCTTTCCCGACGAAGCAGGGAAAGGATCCCTCATCTCGAGCTATGAGGCGGAAACGGGGCTCCTCTGGATGTGGGCGGGACCCTCGTGATTCCTCTCGAGTGGAGACGGGTATGTCGGGGAACTTCTTGATTTGCACCAAGGGTGTGAAGGACCCTTTCGAAGTTCCAGAGGGGAGGTGTGATCAGCCTCGAGACGCCTCATCGGAAATGGGCCTCATCTCCCCTAGAGGGGAGAACCTCCTGGATTTTCTCGAGTTGGGGCAGGTCTTCTCGAGTTACGACGGGGACCTCAGGGACCCGCTCTGGTGGCCTCAGGAAAGGCCAGTCCCCATGCGAGTTGCTAGGGGACCTCTCGGGATTCCTCTCCCGTCCATGCCGGGGCCTCAGTCCTTGTGTGGAGTCGGGGCGGGAACCTGAGGATTACTCTCCAGTGTTGCCATGGATCTTGGGGTGTTTCTGAGTCTCCCCAGGGGAGTCAGGCCTCGTCTCGAGTGGGGGCATGCACGTGCGCTTTCCTCCCGAGCTGCAGCAGTAGTGTCACGCTTCCTGTCACGTGGATCAAGGGATCTGTGGCTTTCCCTCGAGGCTGTCCCTCGAGGCTTTCCCACGAGGCTTTCCCACAGGGCTGTGCCACGTGCCACCTTGGTGTGAGTCGATCCTCGGCGTGAAAGACGAGCCGGTGAAGGGAAAAGAGGTTCCTCTGGAATGGACTGAGACATCTGGGGGACTCTTGGAATGGTGGCACGACCCTGGAGTTCCTCTCGCCGTTCCTGTAGAGAGGGCCTCCTCTTGAGATGCGACGGGAACGCCGGGAACTCTTTCCCGACGAAGCAGGGAAAGGATCCCTCATCTCGAGATACGAGGCGGAAACGGGGCTCCTATGGATGTGGCCGGGACCCTCGTGATTCCTCTCGAGTGGAGACGGGTATGTCGGGGAACTTCTTGATTTGTACCAAGGGTGTGAAGGACCCTATCGAAGTTCCAGAGGGGAGGTGTGATCAGCCTCGAGACGCCTCAGCGGAAATGGGCCTCATCTCGCCTGGAGGGGAGAACCTCCTGGATTTTCTCGAGTTGCGGCAGGTCTTCTCGAGTTACGACGGGGACCTCAGGGACCCGCTCTGGTGGCCTCAGGAAAGGCCAGTCCCCATGCGAGGTGCTAGGGGACCTCTCGGGATTCCTCTCCCGTCCATGCCGGGGCCTCAGTCCTTGTGTGGAGTCGGGGCCGGAACCTGAGGATTCCTCTCCAGTGTTGCCAAGGATCTTGGGGTGCTTCTGAGTCTCCCCAAGAAAGTCAGGCCTCGTCTCGAGTGGGGGCATGCACGTGCGCTTTCCTCCCGAGCTGCAGCAGTAGTGTCACGCTTCCTGTCACGTGGATCAAGGGATCTGTGGCTTTCCCTCGAGGCTGTCCCTCGAGGCTTTCCCACGAGGCTTTCCCACAGGGCTGTGCCACGTGCTACCTTGGTGTGAGTCGATCCTCGGCGTGAAAGACGAGCCGGTGAAGGGAAAAGAGGTTCCTCTGGAATGGACTGAGACATGTGGGGGACTCTTGGAATGGTGGCACGACCCTGGAGTTCCTCTCGCCGATCCTGTAGAGAGGGCCTCCTCTTGAGATGCGACGGGAACGCCGGGAACTCTTTCCCGACGAAGCAGGGAAAGGATCCCTCATCTCGAGCTATGAGGCGGAAACGGGGCTCCTCTGGATGTGGGCGGGACCCTCGTGATTCCTCTCGAGTGGAGACGGGTAGGTCGGGGAACTTCCTGATTTGCAGCAAGGGTGTGAACGAGCGTTTCAAAGTTCCAAAGGTGAGGTGTGATCAGCCTCGAGACGCCTCAGCGGAAATGGGCCTCATCTCGCCTGGAGGGGAGAACCTCCTGGATTTTCTCCAGTTGCGGCAGGTCTTCTCGAGTTACGACGGGGACCTCAGGGACCCGCTCTGGTGGCCTCAGGAAAGGCCAGTCCCCATGCGAGTTGCTAGGGGACCTCTCGGGATTCCTCTCCCGTCCATGCCGGGGCCTCAGTCCTTGTGTGGAGTCGGGGCCGGAACCTGAGGATTCCTCTCCAGTGTTGCCATGGATCTTGGGGTGCTTCTGAGTCTCCCCAGGGGAGTCAGGCCTCGTCTCGAGTGGGGGCATGCACGTGCGCTTTCCTCCCGAGCTGCAGCAGTAGTGTCACGCTTCCTGTCACGTGGATCAAGGGATCTGTGGCTTTCCCTCGAGGCTGTCCCTCGAGGCTTTCCCACGAGGCTTTCCCACAGGGCTGTGCCACGTGCCACCTTGGTGTGAGTCGATCCTCGGCGTGAAAGACGAGCCGATGAAGGGAAAAGAGGTTCCTCTGGAATGGACTGAGACATCTGGGGGACTCTTGGAATGGTGGCACGACACTGGAGTTCCTCTCGCCGGTCCTGTTGAGAGGGCCTCCTCTTGAGATGCGACGGGAACGCCGGGAACTCTTTCCCGACGAAGCAGGGAAAGGATCCCTCATCTCGAGCTACGAGGCGGAAACGGGGCTCCTCTGGATGTGGGCGTGACCCTCGTGATTCCTCTCGAGTGGAGACGGCTAGGTCGGGGAACTTCTTGATTTGCACCAAGGGTGTGAAGGACCCTTTCGAAGTTCCAGAGGTGAGGTGTGATCAGCCTCGAGACGCCTCAGCGGAAATGGGCCTCATCTCGCCTGGAGGGGAGAACCTCCTGGATTTTCTCGAGTTGCGGCAGGTCTTCTCGAGTTACGACGGGGACCTCAGGGTCCCGCTCTGGTGGCCTCAGGAAAGGCCAGTCCCCATGCGAGTTGCTAGGGGACCTCTCGGGATTCCTCTCCCGTCCATGCGGGGGGCCTCAGTCCTTGTGTGGAGTCGGGGCCGGAACCTGAGGATTCCTCTCCAGTGTTGCCATGGATCTTGGGGTGCTTCTGAGTCTCCCCAGGGGAGTCAGGCCTCGTCTCGAGTGGGGGCATGCACGTGCGCTTTCCTCCCGAGCTGCAGCAGTAGTGTCACGCTTCCTGTCAGGTGGATCAAGGGATCTGTGGCTTTCCCTCGAGGCTGTCCCTCGAGGCTTTCCCACGAGGCTTTCCCACAGGGCTGTGCCACGTGCCACCTTGGTGTGAGTCGATCCTCGGCGTGAAAGACGAGCCGGTGAAGGGAAAAGAGGTTCCTCTGGAATGGACTGAGACATGTGGGGGACTCTTGGAATGGTGGCACGACCCTGGAGTTCCTCTCGCCGTTCCTGTTGAGAGGGCCTCCTCTTGAGATGCGACGGGAACGCCGGGAACTCTTTCCCGACGAAGCAGGGAAAGGATCCCTCATCTCGAGCTACGAGGCGGAAACGGGGCTCCTCTGGATGTGGGCGGGACCCTCGTGATTCCTCTCGAGTGGAGACGGGTATGTCGGGGAACTTCTTGATTTGCAGCAAGGGTGTGAAGGAGCGTTTCAAAGTTCCAAAGGTGAGGTGTGATCAGCCTCGAGACGCCTCATCGGAAATGGGCCTCATCTCGCCTGGAGGGGAGAACCTCCTGGATTTTCTCGAGTTGCGGCAGGTCTTCTCGAGTTACGACGGGGACCTCAGGGACCCGCTCTGGTGGCCTCAGGAAAGTCCAGTCCCCATGCGAGTTGCTAGGGGACCTCTCGGGATTCCTCTCCCGTCCATGCCGGGGGCCTCAGTCCTTGTGTGGAGTCGGGGGCCGGAACCTGAGGATTCCTCTCCAGTGTTGCCATGGATCTTGGGGTGCTTCTGAGTCTCCCCAGGGGAGTCAGGCCTCGTCTCGAGTGGGGGCATGCACGTGCGCTTTCCTCCCGAGCTGCAGCAGTAGTGTCACGCTTCCTGTCACGTGGATCAAGGGATCTGTGGCTTTCCCTCGAGGCTGTCCCTCGAGGCTTTCCCACGAGGCTTTCCCACAGGGCTGTGCCACGTGCCACCTTGGTGTGAGTCGATCCTCGGCGTGAAAGACGAGCCGGTGAAGGGAAAAGAGGTTCCTCTGGAATGGACTGAGGACATCTGGGGGACTCTTGGAATGGTGGCACGACCCTGGAGTTCCTCTCGCCGTTCCTGTAGAGAGGGCCTCCTCTTGAGATGCGACGGGAACGCCGGGAACTCTTTCCCGACGAAGCAGGGAAAGGATCCCTCATCTCGAGCTACGAGGCGGAAACGGGGCTCCTCTGGATGTGGGCGGGACCCTCGTGATTCCTCTCGAGTGGAGACGGGTATGTCGGGGAACTTCTTGATTTGCACCCAGGGTGTGAAGGACGCTTTCGAAGTTCCAGAGGTGAGGTGTGATCAGCCTCGAGACGCCTCAGCGGAAATGGGCCTCATCTCGCCTGGAGGGGAGAACCTCCCGGATTTTCTCGAGTTGCGGCAGGTCTTTTCGAGTTACGACGGGGACCACAGGGACCCGCTCTGGTGGCCTCAGGAAAGGCCAGTCCCCCATGCCAGTTGCTAGGGGACCTCTCGGGATTCCTCTCCCGTCCATGCCGGGGCCTCAGTCCTTGTGTGGAGTCGGGGCCGGAACCTGAGGATTCCTCTCCAGTGTTGCCATGGATCTTGGGGTGCTTCTGAGTCTCCCCAGGGGAGTCAGGCCTCGTCTCGAGTGGGGGCATGCCCGTGCGCTTTGCTCCCGAGCTGCAGCAGTAGTGTCACGCTTCCTGTCACGTGGATCAAGGGATCTGTGGCTTTCCCTCGAGGCTGTCCCTCGAGGCTTTCCCACGAGGCTTTCCCACAGGGCTGTGCCACGTGCCACCTTGGTGTGAGTCGATCCTCGGCGTGAAAGACGAGCCGGTGAAGGGAAAAGAGGTGCCTCTGGAATGGACTGAGACATCTGGGGGACTCCTGGAATGGTGGCACGACCCTGGAGTTCCTCTCGCCGTTCCTGTTGAGAGGGCCTCCTCTTGAGATGCGACGGGAACGCCGGGAACTCGTTCCCGACGAAGAAGGTAAAGGATCCCTCATCTCGAGCTACAAGGCGGAAACGGGGCTCTTCTGGATGTGGGCGGGACCCTCGTGATTCCTCTCGAGTGGAGACGGCTATGTCGGGGAACTTCTTGATTTGCACCAAGGGTGTGAAGGACCCTTTCGAAGTTCCAGAGGTGAGGTGTGATCAGCCTCGAGACTCCTCAGCGGAAATGGACCTCATCTCGCCTGGAGGGGAGAACCTCCCGGATTTTCTCGAGTTGCGGCAGGTCTTCTCGAGTTACGACGGGGACCACAGGGACCCGCTCTGGTGGCCTCAGGAAAGGCCAGTCCCCATGCCAGTTGCTAGGGGACCTCTCGGGATTCCTCTCCCGTCCATGCCGGGGCCTCAGTCCTTGTGTGGAGTCGGGGCCGGAACCTGAGGATTCCTCTCCAGTGTTGCCATGGATCTTGGGGTGCTTCTGAGTCTCCCCAGGGAGTCAGGCCTCGTCTCGAGTGGGGGCATGCACGTGCACTTTCCTCCCGAGCTGCAGCAGTAGTGTCACGCTTCCTGTCACGTGGATCAAGGGATCTGTGGCTTTCCCTCGAGGCTGTCCCTCGAGGCTTTCCCACGAGGCTTTCCCACAGGGCTGTGCCATGTGCCACCTTGGTGTGAGTCGATCCTCGGCGTGAAAGACGAGCCGGTGAAGGGAAAAGAGGTTCCTCTGGAATGGACTGAGACATCTGGGGGACTCTTGGAATGGTGGCACGACCCTGGAGTTCCTCTCGCCGTTCCTGTTGAGAGGGGCCTCCTCTTGAGATGCGACGGGAACGCCGGGAACTCTTTCCCGACGAAGCAGGGAAAGGATCCCTCATCTCGAGCTACGAGGCGGAAACGGGGCTCCTCTGGATGTGGGCGGGACCCTCGTGATTCCTCTCGAGTGGAGACGGGTATGTCGGGGAACTTCTTGATTTGCACCAAGGGTGTGAAGGACCCTTTCGAAGTTCCAGAGGTGAGGTGTGATCAGCCTCGAGACGCCTCAGCGGAAATGGGCCTCATCTCGCCTGGAGGGGAGAACCTCCTGGATTTTCTCGAGTTGCGGCAGGTCTTCTCGAGTTACGACGGGGACCTCAGGGACCCGCTCTGGTGGCCTCAGGAAAGGCCAGTCCCCATGCGAGTTGCTAGGGGACCTCTCGGGATTCCTCGCCCGTCCATGCCGGGTCCTCAGTCCTTGTGTGGAGTCGGGGCCGGAACCTGAGGATTGCTCTCCAGTGTTGCCATGGAACTTGGGGTGTTTCTGAGTCTCCCCAGGGGAGTCAGGCCTCGTCTCGAGTGGGGGCATGCACGTGCGCTTTCCTCCCGAGCTGCAGCAGTAGTGTCACGCTTCCTGTCACGTGGATCAAGGGATCTGTGGCTTTCCCTCGAGGCTGTCCCTCGAGGCTTTCCCACGAGGCTTTCCACAGGGCTGTGCCACGTGCCACCTTGGTGTGAGTCGATCCTCGGCGTGAAAGACGAGCCGGTGAAGGGAAAAGAGGTTCCTCTGGAATGGACTGAGATATCTGGGGGACTCTTGGAATGGTGGCACGACCCTGGAGTTCCTCTCGCCGTTCCTGTTGAGAGGGCCTCCTCTTGAGATGCGACGGGAACGCCGGGAACTCTTTCCCGACGAAGCAGGGAAAGGATCCCTCATCTCGAGCTACGAGGCGGAAACGGGGCTCCTCTGGATGTGGTTGGGACCCTCGTGATTCCTCTCGAGTGGAGACGGGTATGTCGGGGAACTTCTTGATTTGCACCAAGGGTGTGAAGGACCCTTTCGAAGTTCCAGAGGGGAGGTGTGATCAGCCTCGAGACGCCTCAGCGGAAATGGGCCTCATCTCGCCTGGAGGGGAGAACCTCCTGGATTTTCTCGAGTTGCGGCAGGTCTTCTCGAGTTACGACGGGGACCTCAGGGACCCGCTCTTGTGGCCTCAGGAAAGGCCAGTCCCCATGCGAGTTGCTAGGGGACCTCTCGGGATTCCTCTCCCGTCCATGCCGGGGCCTCAGTCCTTGTGTGGAGTCGGGGCCGGAACCTGAGGATTCCTCTCCAGTGTTGCCAAGGATCTTGGGGTGCTTCTGAGTCTCCCCAAGAAAGTCAGTCCTCGTCTCGAGTGGGGGCATGCACGTGCGCTTTCCTCCCGAGCTGCAGCAGTAGTGTCACGCTTCCTGTCACGTGGATCAAGGGATCTGTGGCTTTCCCTCGAGGCTGTCCCTCGAGGCTTTCCCACGAGGCTTTCCCACAGGGCTGTGCCACGTGCCACCTTGGTGTGAGTCGATCCTCGGCGTGAAAGACGAGCCGGTGAAGAGAAAAGAGGTTCCTCTGGAATGGACTGAGATATCTGGGGGACTCTTGGAATGGTGGCACGACCCTGGAGTGCCTCCCGCCGTTCCTGTTGAGAGGGCCTCCTCTTGAGATGCGACGGGAACGCCGGGAACTCGTTCCCGACGAAGAAGGTAAAGGATCCCTCATCTCGAGCTACGAGGCGGAAACGGGGCTCCTCTGGATGTGGGCGGGACCCTCGTGATTCCTCTCGAGTGGAGACGGCTATGTCGGGGAACTTCTTGATTTGCACCAAGGGTGTGAAGGACCCTTTCGAAGTTCCAGAGGTGAGGTGTGATCAGCCTCGAGACTCCTCAGCGGAAATGGACCTCATCTCGCCTGGAGGGGAGAACCTCCCGGATTTTCTCGAGTTGCGGCAGGTCTTCTCGAGTTACGACGGGGACCACAGGGACCCGCTCTGGTGGCCTCAGGAAAGGCCAGTCCCCATGCCAGTTGCTAGGGGACCTCTCGGGATTCCTCTCCCGTCCATGCCGGGGCCTCAGTCCTTGTGTGGAGTCGGGGCCGGAACCTGAGGATTCCTCTCCAGTGTTGCCATGGATCTTGGGGTGCTTCTGAGTCTCCCCAGGGGAGTCAGGCCTCGTCTCGAGTGGGGGCATGCACGTGCGCTTTCCTCCCGAGCTGCAGCAGTAGTGTCATGCTTCCTGTCACGTGGATCAAGGGATCTGTGGCTTTCCCTCGAGGCTGTCCCTCGAGGCTTTCCCACGAGGCTTTCCCACAGGGCTGTGCCACGTGCCACCTTGGTGTGAGTCGATCCTCGGCGTGAAAGACGAGCCGGTGAAGGGAAAAGAGGTTCCTCTGGAATGGACTGAGACATCTGGGGGACTCTTGGAATGGAGGCACGACCCTGGAGTTCCTCTCGCCGTTCCTGTTTGAGAGGGCCTCCTCTTGAGATGCGACGGGAAGGCCGGGAACTCTTTCCCGACGAAGCAGGGAAAGGATCCCTCATCTCGAGCTACGAGGCGGAAACGGGGCTCCTCTGGATGTGGGCGGGACCCTCGTGATTCCTCTCGAGTGGAGACGGGTAATGTCGGGGAACTTCTTGATTTGCACCAAGGGTGTGAAGGACCCCTTTCGAAGTTCCAGAGGTGAGGTATCAGCCTCGAGACGCCTCAGCGGAAATGGGCCTCATCTCGCCTGGAGGGGAGAACCTCCTGGATTTTCTCGAGTTGCGGCAGGTCTTCTCGAGTTACGACGGGGACCTCAGGGACCCGCTCTGGTGGCCTCAGGAAAGGCCAGTCCCCATGCGAGTTGCTAGGGGACCTCTCGGGATTCCTCGCCCGTCCATGCCGGGTCCTCAGTCCTTGTGTGGAGTCGGGGCCGGAACCTGAGGATTGCTCTCCAGTGTTGCCATGGAACTTGGGGTGTTTCTGAGTCTCCCCAGGGGAGTCAGGCCTCGTCTCGAGTGGGGGCATGCACGTGCGCTTTCCTCCCGAGCTGCAGCAGTAGTGTCACACTTCCTGTCACGTGGATCAAGGGATCTGTGGCTGTCCCTCGAGGCTTTCCCACGAGGCTTTCCCACAGGGCTGTGCCACGTGCCACCTTGGTGTGAGTCGATCCTCGGCGTGAAAGACGAGCCGGTGAAGGGAAAAGAGGTTCCTCTGGAATGGACTGAGACATGTGGGGGACTCTTGGAATGGTGGCACGACCCTGGAGTTCCTCTCGCCGTTCCTGTTGAGAGGGCCTCCTCTTGAGATGCGACGGGAACGCCGGGAACTCTTTCCCGACGAAGCAGGGAAAGGATCCCTCATCTCAAGCTACGAGGCGGAAACGGGGCTCCTCTGGATGTGGGCGGGGACCCTCGTGATTCCTCTCGAGTGGAGACGGGTATGTCGGGGAACTTCTTGATTTGCACCAAGGGTGTGAAGGACCCTTTCGAAGTTCCAGAGGGGAGGTGTGATCAGCCTCGAGACGCCTCAGCGGAAATGGGCCTCATCTCGCCTGGAGGGGAGAACCTCCTGGATTTTCTCAAGTTGCGGCAGGTCTTCTCGAGTTACGACGGGGACCTCAGGGACCCGCTCTGGTGGCCTCAGGAAAGGCCAGTCCCCATGCGAGTTGCTAGGGGACCTCTCGGGATTCCTCTCCCGTCCATGCCGGGGCCTCAGTCCTTGTGTGGAGTCGGGGCCGGAACCTGAGGATTCCTCTCCAGTGTTGCCAAGGATCTTGGGGTGCTTCTGAGTCTCCCCAAGAAAGTCAGGCCTCGTCTCGAGTGGGGGCATGCACGTGCGCTTTCCTCCCGAGCTGCAGCAGTAGTGTCACGCTTCCTGTCACGTGGATCAAGGGATCTGTGGCTTTCCCTCGAGGCTGTCCCTCGAGGCTTTCCCACGAGGCTTTCCCACAGGGCTGTGCCACGTGCCACCTTGGTGTGAGTCGATCCTCGGCGTGAAAGACGAGCCGGTGAAGGGAAAAGAGGTTCCTCTGGAATGGACTGAGACATCTGGGGGACTCTTGGAATGCTGGCTCGACCCTGGAGTTCCTCTCGCCGTTCCTGTTTAGAGGGCCTCCTCTTGAGATGCGACGGGAACGCCGGGAACTCTTTCCCGACGAAGCAGGGAAAGGATCCCTCATCTCGAGCTACGAGGCGGAAACGGGGCTCCTCTGGATGTGGGCGGGACCCTCGTGATTCCTCTCGAGTGGAGACGGCTATGTCGGGGAACTTCTTGATTTGCACCAAGGGTGTGAAGGACCCTTTCGAAGTTCCAGAGGTGAGGTGTGATCAGCCTCGAGACTCCTCAGCGGAAATGGACCTCATCTCGCCTGGAGGGGAGAACCTCCCGGATTTTCTCGAGTTGCGGCAGGTCTTCTCGAGTTACGACGGGGACAACAGGGACCCGCTCTGGTGGCCTCAGGAAAGGCCAGTCCCCATGCCAGTTGCTAGGGGACCTCTCGGGATTCCTCTCCCGTCCATGCCGGGGCCTCAGTCCTTGTGTGGAGTCGGGGCCGGAACCTGAGGATTCCTCTCCAGTGTTGCCATGGATCTTGGGGTGCTTCTGAGTCTCCCCAGGGGAGTCAGGCCTCGTCTCGAGTGGGGGCATGCACGTGCGCTTTCCTCCCGAGCTGCAGCAGTAGTGTCACGCTTCCTGTCACGTGGATCAAGGGATCTGTGGCTTTCCCTCGAGGCTGTCCCTCGAGGCTTTCCCACGAGGCTTTCCCACAGGGCTGTGCCACGTGCCACCTTGGTGTGAGTCGATCCTCGGCGTGAAAGACGAGCCGGTGAAGGGAAAAGAGGTTCCTCTGGAATGGACTGAGACATCTGGGGGACTCTTGGAATGGAGGCACGACCCTGGAGTTCCTCTCGCCGTTCCTGTTGAGAGGGCCTCCTCTTGAGATGCGACGGGAACGCCGGGAACTCTTTCCCGACGAAGCAGGGAAAGGATCCCTCATCTCGAGCTACGAGGCGGAAACGGGGCTCCTCTGGATGTGGGCGGGACCCTCGTGATTCCTCTCGAGTGGAGACGGGTATGTCGGGGAACTTCTTGATTTGCACCAAGGGTGTGAAGGACCCTTTCGAAGTTCCAGAGGTGAGGTGTGATCAGCCTCGAGACGCCTCAGCGGAAATGGGCCTCATCTCGCCTGGAGGGGAGAACCTCCTGGATTTTCTCGAGTTGCGGCAGGTCTTCTCGAGTTACGACGGGGACCTCAGGGACCCGCTCTGGTGGCCTCAGGAAAGGCCAGTCCCCATGCGAGTTGCTAGGGGACCTCTCGGGATTCCTCGCCCGTCCATGCCGGGTCCTCAGTCCTTGTGTGGAGTCGGGGCCGGAACCTGAGGATTGCTCTCCAGTGTTGCCATGGAACTTGGGGTGTTTCTGAGTCTCCCCAGGGGAGTCAGGCCTCGTCTCGAGTGGGGGCATGCACGTGCGCTTTCCTCCCGAGCTGCAGCAGTAGTGTCACGCTTCCTGTCACGTGGATCAAGGGATCTGTGGCTTTCCCTCGAGGCTGTCCCTCGAGGCTTTCCCACGAGGCTTTCCCACAGGGCTGTGCCACGTGCCACCTTGGTGTGAGTCGATCCTCGGCGTGAAAGACGAGCCGGTGAAGGGAAAAGAGGTTCCTCTGGAATGGACTGAGACATCTGGGCGACTCTTGGAATGGTGGCACGACCCTGGAGTTCCTCTCGCCGTTCCTGTTGAGAGGGCCTCCTCTTGAGATGCGACGGGAACGCCGGGAACTCTTTCCCGACGAAGCAGGGAAAGGATCCCTCATCTCGAGCTACGAGGCGGAAACGGGGCTCCTCTGGATGTGGTCGGGACCCTCGTGATTCCTCTCGAGTGGAGACGGGTATGTCGGGGAACTTCTTGATTTGCACCAAGGGTGTGAAGGACCCTTTCGAAGTTCCAGAGGGGAGGTGTGATCAGCCTCGAGACGCCTCAGCGGAAATGGGCCTCATCTCGCCTGGAGGGGAGAACCTCCTGGATTTTCTCGAGTTGCGGCAGGTATTCTCGAGTTACGACGGGGACCTCAGGGACCCGCTCTGGTGGCCTCAGGAAAGGCCAGTCCCCATGCGAGTTGCTAGGGGACCTCTCGGGATTCCTCTCCCGTCCATACCGGGGCCTCAGTCCTTGTGTGGAGTCGGGGCCGGAACCTGAGGATTCCTCTCCAGTGTTGCCAAGGATCTTGGGGTGCTTCTGAGTCTCCCCAAGAAAGTCAGGCCTCGTCTCGAGTGGGGGCATGCACGTGCGCTTTCCTCCCGAGCTGCAGCAGTAGTGTCACGCTTCCTGTCACGTGGATCAAGGGATCTGTGGCTTTCCCTCGAGGCTGTCCCTCGAGGCTTTCCCACGAGGCTTTCCCACAGGGCTGTGCCACGTGCCACCTTGGTGTGAGTCGATCCTCGGCGTGAAAGACGAGCCGGTGAAGGGAAAAGAGGTTCCTCTGGAATGGACTGAGACATCTGGGGGACTCTTGGAATGGTGGCACGACCCTGGAGTTCCTCTCGCCGTTCCTGTAGAGAGGGCCTCCTCTTGAGATGCGACGGGAACGCCGGGAACTCTTTCCCGACGAAGCAGGGAAAGGATCCCTCATCTCGAGCTATGAGGCGGAAACGGGGCTCCTCTGGATGTGGGCGGGACACTCGTGATTCCTCTCGAGTGGAGACGGGTATGTCGGGGAACTTCTTGATTTGCACCAAGGGTGTGAAGGACCCTTTCGAAGTTCCAGAGGGGAGGTGTGATCAGCCTCGAGACGCCTCATCGGAAATGGGCCTCATCTCGCCTAGAGGGGAGAACCTCCTGGATTTTCTCGAGTTGCGGCAGGTCTTCTCGAGTTACGACGGGGACCTCAGGGACCCGCTCTGGTGGCCTCAGGAAAGGCCAGTCCCCATGCGAGTTGCTAGGGGACCTCTCGGGATTCCTCTCCCGTCCATGCCGGGGCCTCAGTCCTTGTGTGGAGTCGGGGCCGGAACCTGAGGATTCCTCTCCAGTGTTGCCATGGATCTTGGGGTGCTTCTTAGTCTCCCCAGGGAATCAGGCCTCGTCTCGAGTGGGGGCATGCACGTGCGCTTTCCTCCCGAGCTGCAGCAGTAGTGTCACGCTTCCTGTCACGTGGATCAAGGGATCTGTGGCTTTCCCTCGAGGCTGTCCCTCGAGGCTTTCCCACGAGGCTTTCCCACAGGGCTGTGCCACGTGCCACCTTGGTGTGAGTCGATCCTCGGCGTGAGAGACGAGCCGGTGAAGAGAAAAGAGGTTCCTCTGGAATGGACTGAGATATCTGGGGGACTCTTGGAATGGTGGCACGACCCTGGAGTGCCTCCCGCCGTTCCTGTTGAGAGGGCCTCCTCTTTAGATGCGACGGGAACGCCGGGAACTCGTTCCCGACGAAGAAGGTAAAGGATCCCTCATCTCGAGCTACGAGGCGGAAACGGGGCTCCTCTGGATGTGGGCGGGACCCTCGTGATTCCTCTCGAGTGGAGACGGGTATGTCGGGGAACTTCTTGATTTGCACCAAGGGTGTGAAGGACCCTTTCGAAGTTCCAGAGGTGAGGTGTGATCAGCCTCGAGACGCCTCAGCGGAAATGGGCCTCATCTCGCCTGGAGGGGAGAACCTCCTGGATTTTCTCGAGTTGCGGCAGGTCTTCTCGAGTTACGACGGGGACCTCAGGGACCCGCTCTGGTGGCCTCAGGAAAGGCCAGTCCCCATGCGAGTTGCTAGGGGACCTCTCGGGATTCCTCGCCCGTCCATGCCGGGTCCTCAGTCCTTGTGTGGAGTCGGGGCCGGAACCTGAGGATTGCTCTCCAGTGTTGCCATGGAACTTGGGGTGTTTCTGAGTCTCCCCAGGGGAGTCAGGCCTCGTCTCGAGTGGGGGCATGCACGTGCGCTTTCCTCCCGAGCTGCAGCAGTAGTGTCACGCTTCCTGTCACGTGGATCAAGGGATCTGTGGCTTTCCCTCGAGGCTGTCCCTCGAGGCTTTCCCACGAGGCTTTCCCACAGGGCTGTGCCACGTGCCACCTTGGTGTGAGTCGATCCTCGGCGTGAAAGACGAGCCGGTGAAGGGAAAAGAGGTTCCTCTGGAATGGACTGAGACATCTGGGGGACTCTCGGAATGGTGGCACGACCCTGGAGTTCCTCTCGCCGTTCCTGTTGAGAGGGCCTCCTCTTGAGATGCGACGGGAACGCCGGGAACTCTTTCCTGAAGAAGCAGGGAAAGGATCCCTCATCTCGAGCTACAAGGCGGAAACGGGGCTCCTCTGGATGTGGTCGGGACCCTCGTGATTCCTCTCGAGTGGAGACGGGTATGTCGGGGAACTTCTTGATTTGCACAAAGGGTGTGAAGGACCCTTTCGAAGTTCCAGAGGGGAGGTGTGATCAGCCTCGAGACGCCTCAGCGGAAATGGGCCTCATCTCGCCTGGAGGGGAGAACCTCCTGGATTTTCTCGAGTTGCGGCAGGTCTTCTCGAGTTACGACGGGGACCTCAGGGACCCGCTCTGGTGGCCTCAGGAAAGGCCAGTCCCCATGCGAGTTGCTAGGGGACCTCTCGGGATTCCTCGCCCGTCCATGCCGGGGCCTCAGTCCTTGTGTGGAGTCGGGGCCGGAACCTGAGGATTCCTCTCCAGTGTTGCCAAGGATCTTGGGGTGCTTCTGAGTCTCCCCAAGAAAGTCAGGCCTCGTCTCGAGTGGGGGCATGCACGTGCGCTTTCCTCCCGAGCTGCAGCAGTAGTGTCACGCTTCCTGTCACGTGGATCAAGGGATCTGTGGCTTTCCCTCGAGGCTGTCCCTCGAGGCTTTCCCACGAGGCTTTCCCACAGGGCTGTGCCACGTGCCACCTTGGTGTGAGTCGATCCTCGGCGTGAAAGACGAGCCGGTGAAGGGAAAAGAGGATCCTCTGGAATGGACTGAGACATGTGGGGGACTCTTGGAATGGTGGCACGACCCTGGAGTTCCTCTCGCCGTTCCTGTAGAGAGGGCCTCCTCTTGAGATGCGACGGGAACGCCGGGAACTCTTTCCCGACGAAGCAGGGAAAGGATCCCTCATCTCGAGCTATGAGGCGGAAACGGGGCTCCTCTGGATGTGGGCGGGACCCTCGTGATTCCTCTCGAGTGGAGACGGGTATGTCGGGGAACTTCTTGATTTGCACCAAGGGTGTGAAGGACCCTTTCGAAGTTCCAGAGGGGAGGTGTGATCAGCCTCGAGACGCCTCATCGGAAATGGGCCTCATCTCGCCTAGAGGGGAGAACCTCCTGGATTTTCTCGAGTTGCGGCAGGTCTTCTCGAGTTACGACGGGGACCTCAGGGACCCGCTCTGGTGGCCTCAGGAAAGGCCAGTCCCCATGCGAGTTGCTAGGGGACCTCTCGGGATTCCTCTCCCGTCCATGCCGGGGCCTCAGTCCTTGTGTGGAGTCGGGGCCGGAACCTGAGGATTCCTCTCCAGTGTTGCCATGGATCTTGGGGTAGTTCTTAGTCTCCCCAGGGAATCAGGCCTCGTCTCGAGTGGGGGCATGCACGTGCGCTTTCCTCCCGAGCTGCAGCAGTAGTGTCACGCTTCCTGTCAGGAGGATCAAGGGATCTGTGGCTTTCCCTCGAGGCTGTCCCTCGAGGCTTTCCCACGAGGCTTTCCCACAGGGCTGTGCCACGTGCCACCTTGGTGTGAATCGATCCTCAGCGTGAAAGACAAGCCGGTGAAGGGAAAAGAGGTTCCTCTGGAATGGACTGAGACATCTGGGGAACTCTTGGAATGCTGGCTCGACCCTGGAGTTCCTCTCGCCGTTCCTGTTGAGAGGGCCTCCTCTTGAGATGCGACGGGAACGCCGGGAACTCTTTCCCGACGAAGCAGGGAAAGGATCCCTCATCTCGAGCTACGAGGCGGAAACGGGGCTCCTCTGGATGTGGGCGGGACCCTCGTGATTCCTCTCGAGTGGAGACGGGTATGTCGGGGAACTTCTTGATTTGCACCAAGGGTGTGAAGGACCCTTTCGAAGTTCCAGAGGGGAGGTGTGATCAGCCTCGAGACGCCTCAGCGGAAATGGGCCTCATCTCGCCTGGAGGGGAGAACCTCCTGGATTTTCTCGAGTTATGGCAGGTCTTCTCGAGTTACGACGGGGACCTCAGGGACCCGCTGTGGTGGCCTCAGGAAAGGCCAGTCCCCATGCGAGTTGCTAGGGGACCTCTCGGGATTCCTCTCCCGTCCATGCCGGGGCCTCAGTCCTTGTGTGGAGTCGGGGCCGGAACCTGAGGATTGCTCTCCAGTGTTGCCATGGATCTTGGGGTGTTTCTGAGTCTCCCCAGGGGAGTCAGGCCTCGTCTCGAGTGGGGGCATGCACGTGCGCTTTCCTCCCGAGCTGCAGCAGTAGTGTCACGCTTCCTGTCACGTGGATCAAGGGATCTGTGGCTTTCCCTCGAGGCTGTCCCTCGAGGCTTTCCCACGAGGCTTTCCCACAGGGCTGTGCCACGTGCCACCTTGGTGTGAGTCGATCCTCGGCGTGAAAGACGAGCCGGTGAAGGGAAAAGAGCTTCCTCTGGAATGGACTGAGACATCTGGGGGACTCTTGGAATGGTGGCACGACCCTGGAGTTCCTCTCGCCGGTCCTGTTGAGAGGGCCTCCTCTGGAGATGCAACGGGAACGCCGGGAACTCTTTCCCGACGAAGCAGGGAAAGGATCCCTCATCTCGAGCTACGAGGCGGAAACGGGGCTCCTCTGGATGTGGGCGGGACCCCCGTGATTCCTCTCGAGTGGAGACGGGTATGTCGGGGAACTTCCTGATTTGCAGCAAGGGTTTGAACGAGCGTTTCAAAGTTCCAAAGGTGAGGTGTGATCAGCCTCGAGACGCCTCAGCGGAAATGGGCCTCATCTCGCCTGGAGGGGAGAACCTCCTGGATTTTCTCGAGTTGCGGCAGGTCTTCTCGAGTTACGACGGGGACCTCAGGGACCCGCTCTGGTGGCCTCAGGAAAGGCCAGTCCCCATGCGAGTTGCTAGGGGACCTCTCGGGATTCCTCTCCCGTCCATGCCGGGGCCTCAGTCCTTGTGTGGAGTCGGGGCCGGAACCTGAGGATTCCTCTCCAGTGTTGCCATGGATCTTGGGGTGCTTCTGAGTCTCCCCAGAGGAGTCAGGCCTCGTCTCGAGTGGGGGCATGCACGTGCGCTTTCCTCCCGAGCTCCAGCAGTAGTGTCACGCTTCCTGTCACGTGGATCAAGGGATCTGTGGCTTTCCCTCGAGGCTGTCCCTCGAGGCTCTCCCACGAGGCTTTCCCACAGGGCTGTGCCACGTGCCACCTTGGTGTGAGTCGATCCTCGGCGTGAAAGACGAGCCGGTGAAGGGAAAAGAGGTTCCTCTGGAATGGACTGAGACATCTGGGGGACTCTTGGAATGGTGGCACGACCCTGGAGTTCCTCTCGCCGGTCCTGTTGAGAGGGCCTCCTCTTGAGATGCGACGGGAACGCCGGGAACTCTTTCCCGACGAAGCAGGGAAAGGATCCCTCATCTCGAGCTACGAGGCGGAAACGGGGCTCCTCTGGATGTGGGCGTGACCCTCGTGATTCCTCTCGAGTGGAGACGGCTAGGTCGGGGAACTTCTTGATTTGCACCAAGGGTGTGAAGGACCCTTTCGAAGTTCCAGAGGTGAGGTGTGATCAGCCTCGAGACGCCTCAGCGGAAATGGGCCTCATCTCGCCTGGAGGGGAGAACCTCCTGGATTTTCTCGAGTTGCGGCAGGTCTTCTCGAGTTAAGACGGGGACCTCAGGGTCCCGCTCTGGTGGCCTCAGGAAAGGCCAGTCCCCATGCGAGTTGCTAGGGGACCTCTCGGGATTCCTCTCCCGTCCATGCGGGGGCCTCAGTCCTTGTGTGGAGTCGGGGCCGGAACCTGAGGATTCCTCTCCAGTGTTGCCATGGATCTTGGGGTGCTTCTGAGTCTCCCCAGGGGAGTCAGGCCTCGTCTCGAGTGGGGGCATGCACGTGCGCTTTCCTCCCGAGCTGCAGCAGTAGTGTCACGCTTCCTGTCAGGTGGATCAAGGGATCTGTGGCTTTCCCTCGAGGCTGTCCCTCGAGGCTTTCCCTCGAGGCTTTCCCACAGGGCTGTGCCACGTGCCACCTTGGTGTGAGTCGATCCTCGGCGTGAAAGACGAGCCGGTGAAGGGAAAAGAGGTTCCTCTGGAATGGACTGAGACATCTGGGGGACTCTTGGAATGGTGGCACGACCCTGGAGTTCCTCTCGCCGTTCCTGTTGAGAGGGCCTCCTCTTGAGATGCGACGGGAACGCCGGGAACTCTTTCCCGACGAAGCAGGGAAAGGATCCCTCATCTCGAGCTACGAGGCGGAAACGGGGCTCCTCTGGATGTGGGCGGGACCCTCGTGATTCCTCTCGAGTGGAGACGGGTATGTCGGGGAACTTCTTGATTTGCAGCAAGGGTGTGAAGGAGCGTTTCAAAGTTCCAAAGGTGAGGTGTGATCAGCCTCGAGACGCCTCATCGGAAATGGGCCTCATCTCGCCTGGAGGGGAGAACCTCCTGGATTTTCTCGAGTTGCGGCAGGTCTTCTCGAGTTACGACGGGGACCTCAGGGACCCGCTCTGGTGGCCTCAGTAAAGTCCAGTCCCCATGCGAGTTGCTAGGGGACCTCTCGGGATTCCTCTCCCGTCCATGCCGGGGCCTCAGTCCTTGTGTGGAGTCGGGGCCGGAACCTGAGGATTCCTCTCCAGTGTTGCCATGGATCTTGGGGTGCTTCTGAGTCTCCCCAGGGGAGTCAGGCCTCGTCTCGAGTGGGGGCATGCACGTGCGCTTTCCTCCCGAGCTGCAGCAGTAGTGTCACGCTTCCTGTCACGTGGATCAAGGGATCTGTGGCTTTCCCTCGAGGCTGTCCCTCGAGGCTTTCCCACGAGGCTTTCCCACAGGGCTGTGCCACGTGCCACCTTGGTGTGAGTCGATCCTCGGCGTGAAAGACGAGCCGGTGAAGGGAAAAGAGGTTCCTCTGTAATGGACTGAGACATCTGGGGGACTCTTGGAATGGTGGCACGACCCTGGAGTTCCTCTCGCCGTTCCTGTTGAGAGGGCCTCCTCTTGAGATGCGACGGGAACGCCGGGAACTCTTTCCCGACGAAGCAGGGAAAGGATCCCTCATCTCGAGCTATGAGGCGGAAACGGGGCTCCTCTGGATGTGGGCGGGACCCTCGTGGTTCCTCTCGAGTGGAGACGGCTATGTCGGGGAACTTCTTGATTTGCACCAAGGGTGTGAAGGAGCCTTTCAAAGTTCCAGAGGTGAGGTGTGATCAGCCTCGAGACGCCTCAGCGGAAATGGGCCTCATCTCGCCTGGAGGGGAGAACCTCCCGGATTTTCTCGAGTTGCGGCAGGTCTTTTCGAGTTACGACGGGGACCACAGGGACCCGCTCTGGTGGCCTCAGGAAAGGCCAGTCCCCATGCCAGTTGCTAGGGGACCTCTCGGGATTCCTCTCCCGTCCATGCCGGGGCCTCAGTCCTTGTGTGGAGTCGGGGCCGGAACCTGAGGATTCCTCTCCAGTGTTGCCATGGATCTTGGGGTGCTTCTGAGTCTCCCCAGGGGAGTCAGGCCTCGTCTCGAGTGGGGGCATGCACGTGCGCTTTCCTCCCGAGCTGCAGCAGTAGTGTCACGCTTCCTGTCACGTGGATCAAGGGATCTGTGGCTTTCCCTCGAGGCTGTCCCTCGAGGCTTTCCCACGAGGCTTTCCCACAGGGCTGTGCCACGTGCCACCTTGGTGTGAGTCGATCCTCGGCGTGAAAGACGAGCCGGTGAAGGGAAAAGAGGTTCCTCTGGAATGGACTGAGACATCTGGGGGACTCTTGGAATGGAGGCACGACCCTGGAGTTCCTCTCGCCGTTCCTGTTGAGAGGGCCTCCTCTTGAGATGCGACGGGAACGCCGGGAACTCTTTCCCGACGAAGCAGGGAAAGGATCCCTCATCTCGAGCTACGAGGCGGAAACGGGGCTCCTCTGGATGTGGGCGGGACCCTCGTGATTCCTCTCGAGTGGAGACGGGTATGTCGGGAACTTCTTGATTTGCACCAAGGGTGTGAAGGACCCTTTCGAAGTTCCAGAGGGGAGGTGTGATCAGCCTCGAGACGCCTCAGCGGAAATGGGCCTCATCTCGCCTGGAGGGGAGAACCTCCTGGATTTTCTCGAGTTGCGGCAGGTCTTCTCGAGTACGACGGGGACCTCAGGGACCCGCTCTGGTGGCCTCAGGAAAGGCCAGTCCCCATGCGAGTTGCTAGGGGACCTCTCGGGATTCCTCTCCCGTCCATGCCGGGGCCTCAGTCCTTGTGTGGAGTCGGGGCCGGAACCTGAGGATTCCTCTCCAGTGTTGCCATGGATCTTGGGGTGCTTCTGAGTCTCCCCAGGGGAGTCAGGCCTCGTCTCGAGTGGGGGCATGCACGTGCGCTTTCCTCCCGAGCTGCAGCAGTAGTGTCACGCTTCCTGTCACGTGGATCAAGGGATCTGTGGCTTTCCCTCGAGGCTGTCCCTCGAGGCTTTCCCACGAGGCTTTCCCACTGGGCTGTGCCACGTGCCACCTTGGTGTGAGTCGATCCTCGGCGTGAAAGACGAGCCGGTGAAGAGAAAAGAGGTTCCTCTGGAATGGACTGAGATATCTGGGGGACTCTTGGAATGGTGGCACGACCCTGGAGTGTCTCCCGCCTTTCCTGTTGAGAGGGCCTCCTCTTGAGATGCGACGGGAACGCCGGGAACTCGTTCCCGACGAAGAAGGTAAAGGATCCCTCATCTCGAGCTACGAGGCGGAAACGGGGCTCCTCTGGATGTGGGCGGGACCCTCGTGATTCCTCTCGAGTGGAGACGGCTATGTCGGGGAACTTCTTGATTTGCACCAAGGGTGTGAAGGACCCTTTCGAAGTTCCAGAGGTGAGGTGTGATCAGCCTCGAGACGCCTCAGCGGAAATGGGCCTCATCTCGCCTGGAGGGGAGAACCTCCTGGATTTTCTCGAGTTGCGGCAGGTCTTCTCGAGTTACGACGGGGAACTCAGGGACCCGCTCTGGTGGCCTCAGGAAAGGCCAGTCCCCATGCGAGTTGCTAGGGGGCCTCTCGGGATTCCTCTGCCGTCCATGCTGGGGCCTCAGTCCTTGTGTGGAGTCGGGGCCGTAACCTGAGGATTCCTCTCCAGTGTTGCCATGGATCTTGGGGTGCTTCTGAGTCTCCCCAGGGGAGTCAGGCCTCGTCTCGAGTGGGGGCATGCACGTGCGCTTTCCTCCCGAGCTGCAGCAGTAGTGTCACGCTTCCTGTCACGTGGATCAAGGGATCTGTGGCTTTCCCTCGAGGCTGTCCCTCGAGGCTTTCCCACGAGGCTTTCCCACAGTGCTGTGCCACGTGCCACCCTGGTGTGAGTCGATCCTCGGCGTGAAAGACGAGCCGGTGAAGGGAAAAGAGGTTCCTCTGGAATGGACTGAGACATCTGGGGGACTCTTGGAATGGTGGCACGACCCTGGAGTTCCTCTCGCCGTTCCTGTTGAGAGGGCCTCCTCTTGAGATGCGACGGGAAGGCCGGGAACTCTTTCCCGACGAAGCCGGGAAAGGATCCCTCATCTCGAGCTACGAGGCAGAAAAGCGGCTCCTCTGGATGTGGGCGGGACCCTCGTGATTCCTCTCGAGTGGAGACGGGTATGTCGGGGAACTTCTTGATTTGCACCAATGGTGGGAAGGACCCTTTCGAAGTTCCAGAGGTGAGGTGTGATCAGCCTCGAGACGCCTCAGCAGAAATGGGCCTCATCTCGCCTGGAGGGGAGAACCTCCTGGATTTTCTCGAGTTGCGGCAGGTCTTCTCGAGTTACGACGGGGACCTCAGGGACCCGCTCTGGTGGCCTCAGGAAAGGCCAGTCCCCATGCGAGTTGCTAGGGGGCCTCTCGGGATTCCTCTCCCGTCCATGCCGGGGCCTCAGTCCTTGTGTGGAGTCGGGGCCGGAACCTGAGGATTCCTCTCCAGTGTTGCCATGGATCTTGGGGTGCTTCTGAGTCTCCCCAGGGGAGACAGGCCTCGTCTCGAGTGGGGGCATGCACGTGCGCTTTCCTACCGAGCTGCAGCAGTAGTGTCACGCTTCCTGTCACGTGGATCAAGGGATCTGTGGCTTTCCCTCGAGGCTGTCACTCGAGGCTTTCCCACGAGGCTTTCCCACAAGGCTGTGCCACGTGCCACCTTGGTGTGAGTCGATCCTCGGCGTGAAAGACGAGCCGGTGAAGGGAAAAGAGTTTCCTCTGGAATGGACTGAGACATCTGGGGGACTCTTGGAAAGGTGGCACAACCCTGGAGTTCCTCTCGCCATTCCTGTTGAGAGGGCCTCCTCTTGAGATGCGACGGGAATGCCAGGAACTCTTTCCCGACGAAGCAGGGAAAGGATCCCTCATCTCGAGCTACGAGGCCGAAACGGGGCTCCTCTGGATGTGGGCGGGACCCTCGTGATTCCTCTCGAGTGGAGACGGGTATGTCGGGGAACTTCTTGATTTGCAGGGGTGTGAAGGAGCCTTTCGAAGTTCCAGAGGTGAGGTGTGATCCACCTCGAGACGCCTCAGCAGAAATGGGCCTCATCTCGCCTGGAGGGGAGAACCTCCTGGATTTTCTCGAGTTGCGGCAGGTCTTCTCGAGTTACGAAGGGGACCTCAGGGACCCGCTCTGGTGGCCTCAGGAAAGGCCAGTCCCCATGCGAGTTGCTTGGGGGCCACTCGGGATTCCTCTCCCGTCCATGCCGGGGCCTCAGTCCTTGTGTGGAGTCGGGGCCGGAACCTGAGGATTCCTCTCCAGTGTTGCCATGGATCTTGGGGTGCTTCTGAGTCTCCCCAGGGGAGTCAGGCGTCGTCTCGAGTGGGGCATGCACGTGCGCTTTCCTCCCGAGCTGCAGCAGTAGTGTCACGCTTCCTGTCCCGTGGATCAAGGGATCTGTGGCTTTCCCTCGAGGCTGTCCCTCGAGGCTTTCCCACGAGGCTTTCCCACAGGGCTGTGCCACGTGCCACCTTGGTGTGAGTCGATCCTCGGCGTGAAAGACGAGCCGGTGAAGGGAAAAGAGGTTCCTCTGGAATGGACTGAGGCATGTGGGGGACTCTTGGAATGGTGGCACGACCCTGGAGTTCCTCTCGCCGTTCCTGTAGAGAGGGCCTCCTCTTGAGATGCGACGGGAACACCGGGAACTCTTTCCCGACGAAGCAGGGAAAGGATCCCTCATCTCGAGCTACGAGGCGGAAACGGGGCTCCTCTGGATGTGGGCGGGACCCTCGTGATTCCTCTCGAGTGGAGACGGGTATGTCGGGGATCTTCTTGATTTGCACCAAGGGTGTGAAGGACCCTTTCGAAGTTCCAGAGGTGAGGTGTGATCAGCCTCGAGACGCCTCAGCGGAAATGGGCCTCATCTCGCCTAGAGGGGAGAACCTCCTGGATTTTCTCGAGTTGCGGCAGGTCTTCTCGAGTTACGACGGGGAACTCAGGGACCCGCTCTGGTGGCCTCAGGAAAGGCCAGTCCCCATGCGAGTTGCTAGGGGACCTCTCGGGATTCCTCTCCCGTCCATGCCGGGGCCTCAGTCCTTGTGTGGAGTCGGGGCCGGAACCTGAGGATTCCTCTCCAGTGTTGCCATGGATCTTGGGGTGCTTCTTAGTCTCCCCAGGGAATCAGGCCTCGTCTCGAGTGGGGGCATGCACGTGCGCTTTCCTCCCGAGCTGCAGCAGTAGTGTCACGCTTCCTGTCAGGAGGATCAAGGGATCTGTGGCTTTCCCTCGAGGCTGTCCCTCGAGGCTTTCCCACGAGGCTTTCCCACAGGGCTGTGCCACGTGCCACCTTGGTGTGAGTCGATCCTCGGCGTGAAAGACGAGCCGGTGAAGGGAAAAGAGGTTCCTCTCGAATGGATTGAGACATCTGGGGGACTCTTGGAATGCTGGCTCGACCCTGGAGTTCCTCTCGCCGTTCCTGTTTAGAGGGCCTCCTCTTGAGATGCGACGGGAACGCCGGGAACTCTTTCCCGACGAAGCAGGGAAAGGATCCCTCATCTCGAGCTACGAGGCGGAAACGGGGCTCCTCTGGATGTGGGCGGGACCCTCGTGATTCCTCTCGAGTGGAGACGGGTATGTCGGGGAACTTCTTGATTTGCACCAAGGGTGTGAAGGACCCTTTCGAAGTTCCAGAGGGGAGGTGTGATCAGCCTCGAGACGCCTCAGCGGAAATGGGCCTCATCTCGCCTGGAGGGGAGAACCTCCTGGATTTTCTCGAGTTGCGGCAGGTCTTCTCGAGTTACGACGGGGACCTCAGGGACCCGCTCTGGTGGCCTCAGAAAAGGCCAGTCCCCATGCGAGTTGCTAGGGGGCCTCTCGGGATTCCTCTCCCGTCCATGCCGGGGCCTCAGTCCTTGTGTGGAGTCGGGGCCGGAACCTGAGGATTCCTCTCCAGTGTTGCCATGGATCTTGGGGTGCTTCTGAGTCTCCCCAGGGGAGACAGGCCTCGTCTCGAGTGGGGGCATGCACGTGCGCTTTCCTCCCGAGCTGCAGCAGTAGTGTCACGCTTCCTGTCACGTGGATCAAGGGATCTGTGGCTTTCCCTCGAGGCTGTCCCTCGAGGCTTTCCCACGAGGCTTTCCCACAGGGCTGTGCCACGTGCCACCTTGGTGTGAGTCGATCCTCGGCGTGAAAGACGAGCCGGTGAAGGGAAAAGAGTTTCCTCTGGAATGGACTGAGACATCTGGGGGACTCTTGGAAAGGTGGCACGACCCTGGAGTTCCTCTCGCCGTTCCTGTTGAGAGGGCCTCCTCTTGAGATGCGACGGGAATGCCAGGAACTCTTTCCCGATGAAGCAGGGAAAGGATGCCTCATCTCGAGCTACGAGGCGGAAACGGGGCTCCTCTGGATGTGGGCGGGACCCTCGTGATTCCTCTCGAGTGGAGACGGGAATGTCGGGGAACTTCTTGATTTGCACCAAGGGTGTGAAGGACCCTTTCGAAGTTCCAGAGGTGAGGTGTGATCAGCCTCGAGACGCCTCAGCGGAAATGGGCCTCATCTCGCCTGTAGGGGAGAACCTCCTGGATTTTCTCGAGTTGCGGCAGGTCTTCTCGAGTTACGACGGGGACCTCAGGGACCCGCTCTGGTGGCCTCAGGAAAGGCCAGTCCCCATGCCAGTTGCTAGGGGACCTCTCGGGATTCCTCTCCCGTCCATGCCGGGGACTCAGTTCTTGTGTGGAGTCGGGGCCAGAACCTGAGGATTCCTCTCCAGTGTTGCCATGGATCTTGGGGTGCTTCTGAGTCTCCCCAGGGGAGTCAGGCCTCGTCTCGAGTGGAGGCATGCACGTGCGCTTCCCTCCCGAGCTGCAGCAGTAGTGTCACGCTTCCTGTCACGTGGATCAAGGGATCTGTGGCTTTCCCTCGAGGCTGTCCCTCGAGGCTTTCCCACGAGGCTTTCCCACAGGGCTGTGCCACGTGCCACCTTGGTGTGAGTCGATCCTCGGCGTGAAAGACGAGCCGGTGAAGGGAAAAGAGGTTCCTCTGGAATGGACTGAGACATCTGGGGGACTCGTGGAATGGTGGCACGACCCTGGAGTTCCTCTCGCCGTTCCTGTAGAGAGGGCCTCCTCTTGAGATGCGACGGGAACGCCGGGAACTCTTTCCCGACGAAGCAGGGAAAGTATCCCTCATCTCGAGCTACGAGGCGGAAACGGGGCTCCTCTGGATGTGGGAGGGACCCTCGTGATTCCTCTCGAGTCGAGACGGGTATGTCGGGGACCTTCTTGATTTGCACCAAGGGTGTGAAGGACCCTTTCGAAGTTCCAGAGGGGAGGTGTGATCAGCCTCGAGAAGCCTCAGCGGAAATGGGCCTCATCTCGCCTGGAGGGGAGAACCTCCTGGATTTTCTCGAGTTGCGGCAGGTCTTCTCGAGTTACGACGGGGCCACAGGGACCCGCTCTGGTGGCCTCAGGAAAGGGCAGTCCCCATGCGAGTTGCTAGGGGACCTCTCGGGATTCCTCTCCCGTCCATGTCGGGGCCTCAGTCCTTGTGTGGAGTCGGGGCCGGAACCTGAGGATTCCTCTCCAGTGTTGCCATGGATCTTGGGGTGCTTCTGAGTCTCCCCAGGGGAGTCAGGCCTCGTCTCGAGTGGGGGCATGCACGTGCGCTTTCCTCCCGAGCTGCAGCAGTAGTGTCACGCTTCCTGTCACGTGGATCAAGGGATCTGTGGCTTTCCCTCGAGGCTGTCCCTCGAGGCTTTCCCACGAGGCTTTCCCACAGGGCTGTGCCACGTGCCACGTTGGTGTGAGTCGATCCTCGGCGTGAAAGACGAGCCGGTGAAGGGAAAAGAGGTTCCTCTGGAATGGACTGAGACATCTGGGGGACTCTTGGAATGGTGGCACGACCCTGGAGTTCCTCTCGCCGTTCCTGTTTAGAGGGCCTCCTCTTGAGATGCGACGGGAACGCCGGGAACTCTTTCGGGACGAAGCAGGGAAAGGATCCCTCATCTCGAGCTACGAGGCAGAAACGGGGCTCCTCTGGATGTGGGCGGGACCCTCGTGATTCCTCTCGAGTGGAGACGGGTATGTCGGGGAACTTCTTGATTTGCACCAAGGGTGTGAAGGAGCCTTTCGAAGTTCCAGAGGTGAGGTATGATCAGCCTCGAGACGCCTCAGCGGAAATGGGCCTCATCTCGCCTGGAGGGGAGAACCTCCTGGATTTTCTCGAGTTGCGGCAGGTCTTCTCGAGTTACGACGGGGACCTCAGGGACCCGCTCTGGTGGCCTCAGGAAAGGCCAGTCCCCATGCGAGTTGCTAGGGGACCTCTCGGGATTCCTCTCCCGTCCATGCCGGGGCCTCAGTCCTTGTGTGGAGTCGGGGCCGGAACCTGAGGATTCCTCTCCAGTGTTGCCATGGATCTTGGGGTGCTTCTGAGTCTCCCCAGAGGAGTCAGGCCTCGTCTCGAGTGGGGGCATGCACGTGCGCTTTCCTCCCGAGCTCCAGCAGTAGTGTCACGCTTCCTGTCACGTGGATCAAGGGATCTGTGGCTTTCCCTCGAGGCTGTCCCTCGAGGCTCTCCCACGAGGCTTTCCCACAGGGCTGTGCCACGTGCCACCTTGGTGTGAGTCGATCCTCGGCGTGAAAGACGAGCCGGTGAAGGGAAAAGAGGTTCCTCTGGAATGGACTGAGACATCTGGGGGACTCTTGGAATGGTGGCACGACCCTGGAGTTCCTCTCGCCGGTCCTGTTGAGAGGGCCTCCTCTTGAGATGCGACGGGAACGCCGGGAACTCTTTCCCGACGAAGCAGGGAAAGGATCCCTCATCTCGAGCTACGAGGCGGAAACGGGGCTCCTCTGGATGTGGGCGTGACCCTCGTGATTCCTCTCGAGTGGAGACGGCTAGGTCGGGGAACTTCTTGATTTGCACCAAGGGTGTGAAGGACCCTTTCGAAGTTCCAGAGGTGAGGTGTGATCAGCCTCGAGACGCCTCAGCGGAAATGGGCCTCATCTCGCCTGGAGGGGAGAACCTCCTGGATTTTCTCGAGTTGCGGCAGGTCTTCTCGAGTTAAGACGGGGACCTCAGGGTCCCGCTCTGGTGGCCTCAGGAAAGGCCAGTCCCCATGCGAGTTGCTAGGGGACCTCTCGGGATTCCTCTCCCGTCCATGCGGGGGCCTCAGTCCTTGTGTGGAGTCGGGGCCGGAACCTGAGGATTCCTCTCCAGTGTTGCCATGGATCTTGGGGTGCTTCTGAGTCTCCCCAGGGGAGTCAGGCCTCGTCTCGAGTGGGGGCATGCACGTGCGCTTTCCTCCCGAGCTGCAGCAGTAGTGTCACGCTTCCTGTCAGGTGGATCAAGGGATCTGTGGCTTTCCCTCGAGGCTGTCCCTCGAGGCTTTCCCTCGAGGCTTTCCCACAGGGCTGTGCCACGTGCCACCTTGGTGTGAGTCGATCCTCGGCGTGAAAGACGAGCCGGTGAAGGGAAAAGAGGTTCCTCTGGAATGGACTGAGACATCTGGGGGACTCTTGGAATGGTGGCACGACCCTGGAGTTCCTCTCGCCGTTCCTGTTTAGAGGGCCTCCTCTTGAGATGCGACGGGAACGCCGGGAACACTTTCCCGACGAAGCAGGGAAAGGATCCCTCATCTCGAGCTACGAGGCGGAAACGGGGCTCCTCTGGATGTGGGCGGGACCCTCGTGATTCCTCTCGAGTGGAGACGGGTATGTCGGGGAACTTCTTGATTTGCAGCAAGGGTGTGAAGGAGCGTTTCAAAGTTCCAAAGGTGAGGTGTGATCAGCCTCGAGACGCCTCATCGGAAATGGGCCTCATCTCGCCTGGAGGGGAGAACCTCCTGGATTTTCTCGAGTTGCGGCAGGTCTTCTCGAGTTACGACGGGGACCTCAGGGACCCGCTCTGGTGGCCTCAGGAAAGGCCAGTCCCCATGCCAGTTGCTAGGGGACCTCTCGGGATTCCTCTCCCGTCCATGCCGGGGACTCAGTTCTTGTGTGGAGTCGGGGCCAGAACCTGAGGATTCCTCTCCAGTGTTGCCATGGATCTTGGGGTGCTTCTGAGTCTCCCCAGGGGAGTCAGGCCTCGTCTCGAGTGGAGGCATGCACGTGCGCTTCCCTCCCGAGCTGCAGCAGTAGTGTCACGCTTCCTGTCACGTGGATCAAGGGATCTGTGGCTTTCCCTCGAGGCTGTCCCTCGAGGCTTTCCCACGAGGCTTTCCCACAGGGCTGTGCCACGTGCCACCTTGGTGTGAGTCGATCCTCGGCGTGAAAGACGAGCCGGTGAAGGGAAAAGAGGTTCCTCTGGAATGGACTGAGACATCTGGGGGACTCGTGGAATGGTGGCACGACCCTGGAGTTCCTCTCGCCGTTCCTGTAGAGAGGGCCTCCTCTTGAGATGCGACGGGAACGCCGGGAACTCTTTCCCGACGAAGCAGGGAAAGTATCCCTCATCTCGAGCTACGAGGCGGAAACGGGGCTCCTCTGGATGTGGGAGGGACCCTCGTGATTCCTCTCGAGTCGAGACGGGTATGTCGGGGAACTTCTTGATTTGCACCAAGGGTGTGAAGGACCCTTTCGAAGTTCCAGAGGGGAGGTGTGATCAGCCTCGAGACGCCTCAGCGGAAATGGGCCTCATCTCGCCTGGAGGGGAGAACCTCCTGGATTTTCTCGAGTTGCGGCAGGTCTTCTCGAGTTACGACGGGGCCACAGGGACCCGCTCTGGTGGCCTCAGGAAAGGGCAGTCCCCATGCGAGTTGCTAGGGGACCTCTCGGGATTCCTCTCCCGTCCATGTCGGGGCCTCAGTCCTTGTGTGGAGTCGGGGCCGGAACCTGAGGATTCCTCTCCAGTGTTGCCATGGATCTTGGGGTGCTTCTGAGTCTCCCCAGGGGAGTCAGGCCTCGTCTCGAGTGGGGGCATGCACGTGCGCTTTCCTCCCGAGCTGCAGCAGTAGTGTCACGCTTCCTGTCACGTGGATCAAGGGATCTGTGGCTTTCCCTCGAGGCTGTCCCTCGAGGCTTTCCCACGAGGCTTTCCCACAGGGCTGTGCCACGTGCCACCTTGGTGTGAGTCGATCCTCGGCGTGAAAGACGAGCCGGTGAAGGGAAAAGAGGTTCCTCTGGAATGGACTGAGACATCTGGGGGACTCTTGGAATGGTGGCACGACCCTGGAGTTCCTCTCGCCGTTCCTGTTTAGAGGGCCTCCTCTTGAGATGCGACGGGAACGCCGGGAACTCTTTCCCGACGAAGCAGGGAAAGGATCCCTCATCTCGAGCTACGAGGCAGAAACGGGGCTCCTCTGGATGTGGGCGGGACCCTCGTGATTCCTCTCGAGTGGAGACGGGTATGTCGGGGAACTTCTTGATTTGCACCAAGGGTGTGAAGGAGCCTTTCGAAGTTCCAGAGGTGAGGTATGATCAGCCTCGAGACGCCTCAGCGGAAATGGGCCTCATCTCGCCTGGAGGGGAGAACCTCCTGGATTTTCTCGAGTTGCGGCAGGTCTTCTCGAGTTACGACGGGGACCTCAGGGACCCGCTCTGGTGGCCTCAGGAAAGGCCAGTCCCCATGCGAGTTGCTAGGGGACCTCTCGGGATTCCTCTCCCGTCCATGCCGGGGCCTCAGTCCTTGTGTGGAGTCGGGGCCGGAACCTGAGGATTCCTCTCCAGTGTTGCCATGGATCTTGGGGTGCTTCTGAGTCTCCCCAGAGGAGTCAGGCCTCGTCTCGAGTGGGGGCATGCACGTGCGCTTTCCTCCCGAGCTCCAGCAGTAGTGTCACGCTTCCTGTCACGTGGATCAAGGGATCTGTGGCTTTCCCTCGAGGCTGTCCCTCGAGGCTCTCCCACGAGGCTTTCCCACAGGGCTGTGCCACGTGCCACCTTGGTGTGAGTCGATCCTCGGCGTGAAAGACGAGCCGGTGAAGGGAAAAGAGGTTCCTCTGGAATGGACTGAGACATCTGGGGGACTCTTGGAATGGTGGCACGACCCTGGAGTTCCTCTCGCCGTTCCTGTTGAGAGGGCCTCCTCTTGAGATGCGACGGGAACGCCGGGAACTCTTTCCCGACGAAGCAGGGAAAGGATCCCTCATCTCGAGCTACGAGGCGGAAACGGGGCTCCTCTGGATGTGGGCGTGACCCTCGTGATTCCTCTCGAGTGGAGACGGCTAGGTCGGGGAACTTCTTGATTTGCACCAAGGGTGTGAAGGACCCTTTCGAAGTTCCAGAGGTGAGGTGTGATCAGCCTCGAGACGCCTCAGCGGAAATGGGCCTCATCTCGCCTGGAGGGGAGAACCTCCTGGATTTTCTCGAGTTGCGGCAGGTCTTCTCGAGTTAAGACGGGGACCTCAGGGTCCCGCTCTGGTGGCCTCAGGAAAGGCCAGTCCCCATGCGAGTTGCTAGGGGACCTCTCGGGATTCCTCTCCCGTCCATGCGGGGGCCTCAGTCCTTGTGTGGAGTCGGGGCCGGAACCTGAGGATTCCTCTCCAGTGTTGCCATGGATCTTGGGGTGCTTCTGAGTCTCCCCAGGGGAGTCAGGCCTCGTCTCGAGTGGGGGCATGCACGTGCGCTTTCCTCCCGAGCTGCAGCAGTAGTGTCACGCTTCCTGTCAGGTGGATCAAGGGATCTGTGGCTTTCCCTCGAGGCTGTCCCTCGAGGCTTTCCCTCGAGGCTTTCCCACAGGGCTGTGCCACGTGCCACCTTGGTGTGAGTCGATCCTCGGCGTGAAAGACGAGCCGGTGAAGGGAAAAGAGTTTCCTCTGGAATGGACTGAGACATCTGGGGGACTCTTGGAAAGGTGGCACAACCCTGGAGTTCCTCTCGCCGTTCCTGTTGAGAGGGCCTCCTCTTGAGATGCGACGGGAATGCCAGGAACTCTTTCCCGACGAAGCAGGGAAAGGATCCCTCATCTCGAGCTACGAGGCCGAAACGGGGCTCCTCTGGATGTGGGCGGGACCCTCGTGATTCCTCTCGAGTGGAGACGGGTATGTCGGGGAACTTCTTGATTTGCAGGGGTGTGAAGGAGCCTTTCGAAGTTCCAGAGGTGAGGTGTGATCCACCTCGAGACGCCTCAGCAGAAATGGGCCTCATCTCGCCTGGAGGGGAGAACCTCCTGGATTTTCTCGAGTTGCGGCAGGTCTTCTCGAGTTACGAAGGGGACCTCAGGGACCCGCTCTGGTGGCCTCAGGAAAGGCCAGTCCCCATGCGAGTTGCTTGGGGGCCACTCGGGATTCCTCTCCCGTCCATGCCGGGGCCTCAGTCCTTGTGTGGAGTCGGGGCCGGAACCTGAGGATTCCTCTCCAGTGTTGCCATGGATCTTGGGGTGTTTCTGAGTCTCCCCAGGGGAGACAGTCCTCGTCTCGAGTGGGGGCATGCACGTGCGCTTTCCTCCCGAGCTGCAGCAGTAGTGTCACGCTTCCTGTCACGTGGATCAAGGGATCTGTGGCTTTCCCTCGAGGCTGTCCCTCGAGGCTTTCCCACGAGGCTTTCCCACAGGGCTGTGCCACGTGCCACCTTGGTGTGAGTCGATCCTCGGCGTGAAAGACGAGCCGGTGAAGGGAAAAGAGTTTCCTCTGGAATGGACTGAGACATCTGGGGGACTCTTGAAAGGTGGCACGACCCTGGAGTTCCTCTCGCCGTTCCTGTTGAGAGGGCCTCCTCTTGAGATGCGACGGGAATGCCAGGAACTCTTTCCCGATGAAGCAGGGAAAGGATGCCTCATCTCGAGCTACGAGGCGGAAACGGGGCTCCTCTGGATGTGGGAGGGACCCTCGTGATTCCTCTCGAGTGGAGACGGGTATGTCGGGGAACTTCTTGATTTGCACCAAGGGTGTGAAGGACCCTTTCGAAGTTCCAGAGGGGAGGTGTGATCAGCCTCGAGACGCCTCAGCGGAAATGGGCCTCATCTCGCCTGGAGGGGAGAACCTCCTGGATTTTCTCGAGTTGCAGCAGGTCTTCTCGAGTTACGACGGGGCCACAGGGACCCGCTCTGGTGGCCTCAGGAAAGGGCAGTCCCCATGCGAGTTGCTAGGGGACCTCTCGGGATTCCTCTCCCGTCCATGTCGGGGCCTCAGTCCTTGTGTGGAGTCGGGGCCGGAACCTGAGGATTCCTCTCCAGTGTTGCCATGGATCTTGGGGTGCTTCTGAGTCTCCCCAGGGGAGTCAGGCCTCGTCTCGAGTGGGGGCATGCACGTGCGCTTTCCTCCCGAGCTGCAGCAGTAGTGTCACGCTTCCTGTCATGTGGATCAAGGGATCTGTGGCTTTCCCTCGAGGCTGTCCCTCGAGGCTTTCCCACGAGGCTTTCCCACAGGGCTGTGCCACGTGCCACCTTGGTGTGAGTCGATCCTCGGCGTGAAAGACGAGCCGGTGAAGGGAAAAGAGGTTCCTCTGGAATGGACTGAGACATCTGGGGGACTCTTGGAATGGTGGCACGACCCTGGAGTTCCTCTCGCCGTTCCTGTTTAGAGGGCCTCCTCTTGAGATGCGACGGGAACGCCGGGAACTCTTTCGGGACGAAGCAGGGAAAGGATCCCTCATCTCGAGCTACGAGGCAGAAACGGGGGCTCCTCTGGATGTGGGCGGGACCCTCGTGATTCCTCTCGAGTGGAGACGGGTATGTCGGGGAACTTCTTGATTTGCACCAAGGGTGTGAAGGAGCCTTTCGAAGTTCCAGAGGTGAGGTATGATCAGCCTCGAGACGCCTCAGCGGAAATGGGCCTCATCTCGCCTGGAGGGGAGAACCTCCTGGATTTTCTCGAGTTGCGGCAGGTCTTCTCGAGTTACGACGGGGACCTCAGGGACCCGCTCTGGTGGCCTCAGGAAAGGCCAGTCCCCATGCGAGTTGCTAGGGGACCTCTCGGGATTCCTCTCCCGTCCATGCCGGGGCCTCAGTCCTTGTGTGGAGTCGGGGCCGGAACCTGAGGATTCGTCTCCAGTGTTGCCAAGTATCTTGGGGTGCTTCTGAGTCTCCCCAGGGGAGTCAGGCCTCGTCTCGAGTGGGGGCATGCACGTGCGCTTTCCTCCCGAGCTGCAGCAGTAGTGTCACGATTCCTGTCACGTGGATCAAGGGATCTGTGGCTTTCCCTCGAGGCTGTCCCTCGAGGCTTTCCCACGAGGCTTTCCCACAGGGCTGTGCACGTGCCACCTTGGTGTGAGTCGATCCTCGGCGTGAAAGACGAGCCGGTGAAGGGGAAAAGAGGTTCCTCTGGAATGGACTGAGACATCTGGGCGACTCTTGGAATGGTGGCACGACCCTGGAGTTCCTCTCGCCGTTCCTGTAGAGAGGGCCTCCTCTTGAGATGCGACGGGAACGCCGGGAACTCTTTCCCGACGAAGCAGGGAAAGGATCCCTCATCTCGAGCTACGAGGCGGAAACGGGGCTCCTCTGGATGTGGGCGGGACCCTCGTGATTCCTCTCGAGTGGAGACGGGTATGTCGGGGAACTTCTTGATTTGCACCAAGGGTGTGAAGGACCCTTTCGAAGTTCCAGAGGGGAGGTGTGATCAGCCTCGAGACGCCTCAGCGGAAATGGGCCTCATCTCGCCTGGAGGGGAGAACCTCCTGGATTTTCTCGAGTTGCGGCAGGTCTTCTCGAGTTACGACGGGGACCTCAGGGACCCGCTCTGGTGGCCTCAGGAAAGGCCAGTCCCCATGCGAGTTGCTAGGGGGCCTCTCGGGATTCCTCTCCCGTCCATGCCGGGGCCTCAGTCCTTGTGTGGAGTCGGGGCCGGAACCTGAGGATTCCTCTCCAGTGTTGCCATGGATCTTGGGGTGCTTCTGAGTCTCCCCAGGGAGTCAGGCCTCGTCTCGAGTGGGGGCATGCACGTGCGCTTTCCTCCCGAGCTGCAGCAGTAGTGTCACGCTTCCTGTCAGGAGGATCAAGGGATCTGTGGCTTTCCCTCGAGGCTGTCCCTCGAGGCTTTCCCACGAGGCTTTCCCACAGGGCTGTGCCACGACCACCTTGGTGTGAGTCGATCCTCGGCGTGAAAGACGAGCCGGTGAAGGGAAAAGAGGTTCCTCTGGAATGGACTGAGACATCTGGGGGACTCTTGGAATGGTGGCACGACCCTGGAGTTCCTCTCGCCGTTCCTGTTTAGAGGGCCTCCTCTTGAGATGCGACGGGAACGCCGGGAACTCTTTCCCGACGAAGCAGGGAAAGGATCCCTCATCTCGAGCTACGAGGCGGAAACGGGGCTCCTCTGGATGTGGGCGGGACCCTCGTGATTCCTCTCGAGTGGAGACGGGTATGTCGGGGAACTTCTTGATTTGCAGCAAGGGTGTGAAGGAGCGTTTCAAAGTTCCAAAGGTGAGGTGTGATCAGCCTCGAGACGCCTCATCGGAAATGGGCCTCATCTCGCCTGGAGGGGAGAACCTCCTGGATTTTCTCGAGTTGCGGCAGGGTCTTCTCGAGTTACGACGGGGACCTCAGGGACCCGCTCTGGTGGCCTCAGGAAAGGCCAGTCCCCATGCCAGTTGCTAGGGGACCTCTCGGATTCCTCTCCCGTCCATGCCGGGGACTCAGTTCTTGTGTGG